>NC_012877.2:61450915-61770000 GCF_000003195.3 Sorghum bicolor
CCTGCTGATCTTGATCACTGAAGCACTCTTGATCACCACGAATTGCTCACCGACTAATTCCGATCATCGATCACAAACATACGGCAACAAACATACACGAAGCAAACAAGGCTACAATTAGAACAGTACACCATTCATATAAAAACAGTATGAAAAGTTTGTAAAACGATTATACGCATCGCTACGATCTCACAGACGTAAAGATCACGTAACTCGGATTTAAAACGGAGAAGATATGAATTTTCTAAGATTTCCTATAGATAAATAATTAATTAAATAGGACCACGAAATTAAAAAGCTTCAAACTGGTGAATTAAATTTACTAACATGTAGAGCTCATGAATATGAACCTAACGCAATTGGAATGGGTCAAAACGGAATTACAACGAAGATTTTATGAGCTAAACAAATCTAGTGGCAATTTAGTAAATACCAGAAAGCGTATTCCAGCCTGAACCGACGAGATTACGCTTTCCAAACAGCAAAACGAGCTTTCCAGAGGGCGCCAAGGGACGGCGGCTTGATTCCAGGAAAGAGTAGGGGCTCTTTAACAAAAATTCCACCTGAAAGGGTATCGGCCTCTGTGAACCGTTGGATCATCGAGCGACGGCTTAGATTAGATGCAAGAGAGAGAGAGAGGAAAAGAACCAGCCGCCGGCGAGCTTCCACGGCGGCGCGCCATTGCTGAGAGGCCGAGCTCGCCGGAGTTCTTGGCCTCGGCGATTTAGGGCACCAAACCGCAAACCGAGGGCATGGGAATGATGCGGGGCTCCATGCGAACTCACCAGCTCTCTTATCGCGACCCGAGGGAGCTTGGAAGAGGGTCGGCCGCGCGAGCTGGTGAAGGAGAACTCGACGAGATCTGACACGGCTTGGTGGCGAGCCTAGATGGCTTTCTTGGTGCATAGATGGGAAAGGGGTGCGCGGGTGGATGCCGGGAGTCTTATAGGGCGCTCGGTTTGGCACTTTGGCAAGGAAATCCCGGGCAAATCGGGATCCTTGGCTCTCGGTCGGTGTCCGGCTTCGAGTCCCACCCGAGCACGGTCCAGGGAAGAAGAAAGGATGCCGCTGATGTGCGGGCCCCGGTCGTCAGCGGCAGGGAAAGAGGGGGCCCGTCGGTCAGTCAAAGAAAAGAGAGAGGGGAAGGAGTGCGCGCGGGCCTGCCTGGCCACGCGCCGGCTGGGCCGAGGGGAGAGGGTTTGGGCCGCGGAGAAAGAAGGGAAGGGAGGGGAGAATTTGGGCCTTCGGGCCAGAAGCAGGTGGGGAAAAGTTTTCCCTTTTCTTTTGTTTTGTTGTTCTCTTTTTTTTTTCTTTTTTATTTCAAGGTCTTTTCAAAGCACTTTTCAAATCCATTTGAAAATATTTTGACTTTCCCCAAAATCACACAATACAATGAAAATAAATGCTCCAATATGAATGCACAACAAGTTGCTAAATCCTATGATAAATTTTAAGTTAATGGAAAAAAAATTGTTTTTCTATGTTTCATGAGCACATAAATACAAAATTAAATCATTTTTCTCCTATTTCAATATTTGTAAATTTTTGGGTGTTACAAATCTACCCCCCTTAAAATGAATCTCGTCCCGAGATTCGGAAGATGGTGATCAAAGAGATATGGATACTCTTCCTTTCGATATTGTTCACTTCCTCGAGTAGTTCCCTTTTGTTAGGAAAGATTTCGCCTTACCATACCCTGACAAACTAACTTGCTCAACTAATTCCAAGATTGTTGATGGTTACTCCGAAGAAACCTTTAGATAACTCTAATCACAAGACCACTTCTCCAACTTTTTAGTCCATATCAGTAACACGAGCAAGGATAGATTATTATGATCATGGGGTATTTCAAGAGACAATTATCACTCCAAGATAGATTGAAACGACATCCACTCGTGATATCAAGGTACTACCCCCTTAAGACGAGGTTGGTTGGGGGACATTAGGGACTAATTCTCCTATCTTTTTTTTTTTTTGGACGCTACACATCATAGACTTTTAAATTCGCTGTACCGAGTCTCTTTATCCAAGGTTAGTTTCATCACTAAGTTCCAATTATCGGTACCTTTATCACAGTTAAGTTGCTTCACTCTCACACTATACATACAACTCTGTAGACTTTGGTGTCATCTGATCCTCATACACAACTCTTAATCCCTGAGCATCAACAATGACATATACCTCCCTTAATATTCTCTAAATGGGATGATATCTTAAACAAACCAAATACCAAGCACTTGATGTCCTTGTAGATGTTGCAGTCATTAACCACTTCTTCTCCTTATAGTTATTTAATTAGGCTACCCCCCTTAAGAATAGTCAACTAAGGGACCAAGAAAGGTAGCTTCCATACTTTCCAGACAGGTTAACTTAACATTGAGAACCTCTGACACTCCAAAGAACTTATGTGCAATAGAGCAAACAGGTATCCTGAAATTTCCTCGCGATATGAAAAACACCAGCGTAGTAAAATGGACATAACTCTTGTTCTATGAATCCAATAGAGTTGTGGCTTATACCGTTAGAACACTTATGAAATTCCCAGCAACTTTCCTGTAGAAGACCTCCTTAGGTTCTGTCTTTAAGCTCAGGTAAAACAACCAAACTTAATATCCATCCTGAAAATGTCTCAGCAAAGGTGTAGCAGCTTCCAGAAGTTATATCCCGAGCTACTTAACTCATCTGGAGATGATCCTTATATATTTGAAAAGCTTAGAAAATCCTCTACAACTTTTCTATAGAACACTTTTCCAAATTCTATAGTTATATATGTCTAAACAGTAAGCAACCGAAACTGGTCCAGATTCTTGACAGCACATTTGTATCATCTTGTGATTTTTGTAACTTCTAAACCATAATAGCCATGAGGGTGATTCTTGAGGTCAGAGAAAGATCTTGAAGTCTAGTTGTTACCAGAAAACGTTGATAGACTTTGGACGATCAAAACTTGAGATACTCCAGAATCATCGCAGACTGCTCCAGAAATCAGCAAGGGATAGGAACAAGAGATAGCCAAACCCAACTACTTATTTCATTAATCCTTATACCTTAGGTCTATAAACTAATGAAATTGTGAAGTAATAACACACGATCATTGCAATCATTACAAAGATCCAAATCAAACATAAGCATAATAACAAATCAACTAAGCACACATCACTCAACTTGCGATACATTCGTTCTCTTCATAGTAAGGGTAGATATCTTAAAACACCTATTCCAACGATGCCAGAAGGTGGTAAGAAAAAGTTCTAAAAGCATATCAAATCAAGGAGTGAAGATGAGAACAAGTACTTTTAAACTAAGCAACAAGGTAGAGACAAATAGCAAGGATAGAGATATAGTATAGACGAAAATACCAAGGTTTGTAGAGCAAGAATTTTATAGCAATTTCAAAACCTTAAGACGACCAATTTCTAACTAGGCTTGCGTCCTACAGTCAGCATTGCTCCGATACCACTTTGTAATACCCGATTTTAAGAACAAAACCAGATATACACCATATGTGAGTGTTTAAAGGCAAATCTCACATATAGCTACAAATAAGGGGTAATATCAAAAGACAATGCATAAATATATAACGTACTTAGTATAAAGGAGATAACCTTTGATAGCAAACAGCGGATAGACAACTCCACACTTCGGGTATTAACTCCACTCTACAGGATCCAACTGACTGGTTGATCACAAGCCTAAACTTCTCCTGAGGTTTGGGGGAAATAGCAAGAGTGAGTCCATGTCGAACTCCACAAGTATAGCAACTAGATTGTATAGCTCCCACAATCTCATGATCAATGTGACATAAGTAATGTAAAGCATTAAATAATAGACAATGAGCATATTTAACACACAAGAATCATCACCCTTAATGTAGATGTCCCCAAGGCCGCTCCTGACCGTGAGCTCGGCTAGTATACCAGTTTTACACTCTGCAGAGGTTGTACATCTTTACCCATGAGTCATGATTTACCCTTTCGCCCGAGGCCCGTCGACCTCTTAACCCACTACCAAGGAAGGTCGGCAGGGATCACTATGAAGCCTTTCAAAAGTTCGTCTAACATGTTAGGGCCGCAAGGTTTCCTTTGCGAGCAGATATAGATACCCCCCTTCCGAATGGCACAATGACGCGCAGCCTATACACATAGGGACAGGGGCTCGCACTATACCCGTGTCGGTTCAGCCCCTCTAGCGCCCTTTCGGGTAACCGCTAACAAGCTAGAAAAGGTCTTCATACTGAGCTAAAGCCAGAGCCATTATAGCCCTCATGGTTGCACTGTTGTCCCGGGTGATCACGTACAGACAAATCATCAAGTTGCTAAAAAGTCATTTTTATCATTTATTACTTAACATTAATCTAGTCACAGGATCATGGTCATAGAATTAAAATCCAAATGCTATACTTGCCTTAATCCAAATGCTCCTGCTGATCTTGATCACTGAAGCACTCTTGATCACCACGAATTGCTCACCGACTAATTCCGATCATCGATCACAAACATACGGCAACAAACATACACGAAGCAAACAAGGCTACAATTAGAACAGTACACCATTCATATAAAAACAGTATGAAAAGTTTGTAAAACGATTATACGCATCGCTACGATCTCACAGACGTAAAGATCACGTAACTCGGATTTAAAACGGAGAAGATATGAATTTTCTAAGATTTCCTATAGATAAATAATTAATTAAATAGGACCACGAAATTAAAAAGCTTCAAACTGGTGAATTAAATTTACTAACATGTAGAGCTCATGAATATGAACCTAACGCAATTGGAATGGGTCAAAACGGAATTACAACGAAGATTTTATGAGCTAAACAAATCTAGTGGCAATTTAGTAAATACCAGAAAGCGTATTCCAGCCTGAACCGACGAGATTACGCTTTCCAAACAGCAAAACGAGCTTTCCAGAGGGCGCCAAGGGACGGCGGCTTGATTCCAGGAAAGAGTAGGGGCTCTTTAACAAAAATTCCACCTGAAAGGGTATCGGCCTCTGTGAACCGTTGGATCATCGAGCGACGGCTTAGATTAGATGCAAGAGAGAGAGAGGAAAAGAACCAGCCGCCGGCGAGCTTCCACGGCGGCGCGCCATTGCTGAGAGGCCGAGCTCGCCGGAGTTCTTGGCCTCGGCGATTTAGGGCACCAAACCGCAAACCGAGGGCATGGGAATGATGCGGGGCTCCATGCGAACTCACCAGCTCTCTTATCGCGACCCGAGGGAGCTTGGAAGAGGGTCGGCCGCGCGAGCTGGTGAAGGAGAACTCGACGAGATCTGACACGGCTTGGTGGCGAGCCTAGATGGCTTTCTTGGTGCATAGATGGGAAAGGGGTGCGCGGGTGGATGCCGGGAGTCTTATAGGGCGCTCGGTTTGGCACTTTGGCAAGGAAATCCCGGGCAAATCGGGATCCTTGGCTCTCGGTCGGTGTCCGGCTTCGAGTCCCACCCGAGCACGGTCCAGGGAAGAAGAAAGGATGCCGCTGATGTGCGGGCCCCGGTCGTCAGCGGCAGGGAAAGAGGGGGCCCGTCGGTCAGTCAAAGAAAAGAGAGAGGGGAAGGAGTGCGCGCGGGCCTGCCTGGCCACGCGCCGGCTGGGCCGAGGGGAGAGGGTTTGGGCCGCGGAGAAAGAAGGGAAGGGAGGGGAGAATTTGGGCCTTCGGGCCAGAAGCAGGTGGGGAAAAGTTTTCCCTTTTCTTTTGTTTTGTTGTTCTCTTTTTTTTTTCTTTTTTATTTCAAGGTCTTTTCAAAGCACTTTTCAAATCCATTTGAAAATATTTTGACTTTCCCCAAAATCACACAATACAATGAAAATAAATGCTCCAATATGAATGCACAACAAGTTGCTAAATCCTATGATAAATTTTAAGTTAATGGAAAAAAAATTGTTTTTCTATGTTTCATGAGCACAAAAATACAAAATTAAATCATTTTTCTCCTATTTCAATATTTGTAAATTTTTGGGTGTTACACTTGCTATGTCGCCGCAAGCCACATGTTGCAGTGCTGTTTGGCCAGCGTGAGCACGCAACACGGCAACAGGGTTGGCTTGCCACCGAAGCGCGCGAGAAGGCATGCCTCTGGTTGATGGAGCTAGGACAACGTGGGTACAAAGTTCTATAAAACTCTACATATATTAGATAGACGTTTGTGTTGTACTGTTTATTTTTTTTATAAAAAAACTAATTTTGCATTTGGGCTTCAGTGCGGCTGCATACCCACATGGGCCTATATAGGTCTGTCCATCCACAGACGGCAGAGCGTAAGAGCTACTAGGGTGAGCGGACACCAGCCCACCACACACGAAAGCCAATGCCGATTTGAGATGGCAGTCAGCACATACTATTTACTAGTATATTGCCCGTGCTAACGCTACGGTAACGTTTAAATATAAATATAAATCAAACAACCAATAATGCAGTAAACTAAAAGTTTATGTTCAAAAAACACCACTTTCATTGTGGCTCACTAATTTTGGCAAATCTTAATTTGAGACTCATCTGGACTTTCATAACAATTTGGCATGTTCCACTACCTTGTATTTGGATGAGTGCCAGACGCGTGCTCAACCAAGCCTTATGCAACCCAGCATGACGTGTCTTTCTCGACAATTATGAGGTGGTGGCCATTTTCCTGCACGAAATAATATATACTTTTCAGTGCAAATTATATTGTATATTAGCAAAGTAAACCTAATAGTGACCAAACATTTATAGAAAAATGGCCAAGAAATGCCAGGTAACATGAGTTCTTGATGAACTTGATCACTTGGAGACGGTTGCACCCTACATATCAATGTCAACTCTCTAGACAACAAAAAATAATTTGAGGCCCTTAAAGGCCTCCAATCAAAGGTTCAGTACAAACTGTCAGAAATGTAATAGCAAAATTCAGTGAACACAACTTGCTAAAAACTGGAAGGAGGGCAAACCCCTAGTCCTTCACTGATGTAGGCTATGGTACAACCAACGCAGAACCTATTAGGATGAGTTTAAGAGCATTCCATCGAATGGCTTACCTATAGACTGTGTGTTGAGCAGGCTAGTGCATATATAACCCATCTGTAATCAGCTCCATTCCAGCAAATACAAATTCATGTAAAATCCAACACACCTAGCTGGCTACTCAAACAATTAATCAAGAAACAAGCACCACCATCCTCTCTCGAAGCAGCAACCTGTCTGCGAGTAATTTCTTAGTGCAAGTTCCTTATTGCAGTCCCACATAAATACAAGCAACACTGCATCTCAATGGTTTGCTTACACATTTCATTAGAGCAAACATTTTGTTATACCATCTATTCAGTTTGCTACCAAACAATAAAGTGGTAAAGCAATTATTTATTAAGTGCCAGATTTAGTATAATATATCGATGATAAAAACAAGTGAAGCCTACTTCTCAATCGGGGCTAGCAGCAATCAGATACATGGGACTGCAATAAAGCAGTTTCTTCTTTTGCTACCTGAAACTCATTTCATGAAAACAAGTGAAGCCTACTTCTCTCAATAGGATAGCTGATGCATTGATATCGAAATACTACATGGTAATTGGTAACTGTATTTCAGTTCCTTCTTTTGCTACCTGAAACTCGTTTTATGAAAACCTGGAAATACATTTCAACTCACTTGGTTGTGTCGGCAAGAAGAGAGGAGCAACAGCAGCGGCACCACGCCACTACCCTTGAGTCTCGTCTTGTTTTCATGTATGATCATATCCATGCAATTGAAACTATATCCATAAAAATGTTTCTTCTTAACTTCAAAAACCAATAATGCATTACTAAAATAATGTGAATCCCATAAAAGGCTGGTCTGATAACAAGTATTGAACACAAATGGTACAGTCAACTAACAGAGAACAATTGCCCAATCAAGAAAAAAATAAGCCATGTTTCAACTAAAAAACAATGGATCGATGACCATTTTCAGTATAAGCAACATGAAAAGACTACATTCTAGTAAGCACAATTTTCTTCGCAAAATTCACATCTAGCTGTACACTTCAGGTTAGAAATTTTCTTCCCAATAAGTAAAATAGTCATGTGCCATAATCAATATTTATTAGGAAGCTAGTGTGCTGGAGACATAGGTTGTAATTAGCTAGATATTTTTAAGCATTGTGGTTATTTTAATTTGCAACCACTATGCATAAAATTGGACACCTAGGGATAGTTTCCCTGTTGTTCATCCGAAAGAAAAAAACAAAAATAAAGCATTGCATAGGAAATTGTTTACCTAGAAATGAGATGTAGGTATCGCTATACGGATGAACGGATCTGAACAACTCAGATCGGATCGCGCGAGCAGCAGCAGTGTAGCACGCTAGCAGCAGGGTGGGTGCTCAGCCTCGTTGAGGAAAGTGGTGGGGCGGCTCGGCGCGTCGTCGTCGGAGGGGTCGGCGGCGGCAAGGAGCGACATCGTCACGCTGGGACCGGCACAGCACGGATGCACCGAGGGACGTGGCCGAGCCGGTTCAGGATCGCGGCATGCCCTATAAGTTGCGGCGGCGAGATCGATCAACGGGTGCTCGTGCCCTGATGGTGCGTCACCGACCATGATGCTCACAGAGGCGGGAGAGCACCTCGCGGCGCTGCGGAGGCACGACGTTGGGTGCCACATCCGGACCCTTGGCGCCGTCGACTTAACCCTCGGCGGCGTCGGGCGGTTTATTTCTTTTTTTTTTCTGCGATCGGCGGCGGCGGGTGGCGGGCGATGGTCGGACAGCGCGCTGTGAGGACGGGCGGCGCAGCACCGGGGCGGGCAGCGGCGGTCGTGCTCGCGGCGGGCGACGGAGCCGCACGCGTGGTGGAGATTTTCTGCGATACGGAGTTTTCACGGAGAGTAGAGATGACGCGAGGCTGAGGGTGTGTAAGGTCGTGATCATACTTCTAATCTGGGCCGTCTAATCTATAGGATATGTGCTGTGAGTCGTTGATCTTGTAGGTGGGATTTGCCTGGAGAAGATTTCAATTATAGTAGAGATTTGTGAAAAATGTGAGAAACGGAGGTAGGAGTGTGTGTGGTTTACTGTCCTGCTGGGCTGTGGGTTGTGGCCAGCCAGCCGAGGCTGGGCCTGGGCCCAGATCTGACTGTGGTTTCTGGTTTGAGTGGCAATTTTTACAAGAAAAAGTTGTAATAAAAGTCAAAAGATTCTTCCCTCCATTTTGCGTGCGTGGTGACCCACCATAGCGCTGCCCAACTTCCGCTCTCCATCGTTGAGACACAAAGAGGCTAACTGAGATCACAACAAAGTGAGAAAGGAAGTCTTAAGCGCTTTGCTCCTTGGTTTTGTTCCAAAAAGATCTTTACTTGGCCACCACTGAGTAAACAATCATGTTGAGTCCTTATATAACATGGAAAACATGATTTAGAATTTGGCTGATTTTCGCCAATTTTCAGTTTTATCTGTGACCTCTGGTACACCGATCACTTAGGTTCTATCTTGTTTATTTTTTTAAAGAAATAAAATTAGCCAAATCTATATCTATATCTATATCTATATCTATATCTATATCTATATCTATATCTATATCTATATCTATATCTATATCTATATCTATATCTATATCTATATCTATATCTATATCTATATCTATATCTATACTTAATAATAAAGAGACAAAATTTCTCACCACCTGATTTTGGTCCGGCCCATTCCTTTGGCTTAACAGTCACACACTTGCTCTCTCCAATCCACTACTCCTTATCATTTTTTCGGCCCATCAGCCCAAATCATAAACAACCCAGTCTAATCCAGTTTCATGACAAGAAATTGAGCAAAAAAAAAATCAGCCAGTCCTGGGATTTGAACTATGGCCTTCAAGGGACTACTAGCACTTAGTAACTATCACACCATGTTAAGTTATATGATATGATACGTTTTTTTCTTTATTTATCCTAGCTCCGTGACACAGCTATTAAATTATGGTTTCTTTGAAACCCTAGGTTGCAAAGTCCAACTTGGACTCCTCTACGTGATGAACTAATAAGGAAAAAACTATGTGACTATCTCAAGCCAAGGGTGAAAATAAAACACAGATTGGACTGCAACTTCCCTAACCTCCGCTCATGCACGGTGATGTCCATGATTGCCTCTTCCGTGATTTTATTTTGTTTTTATTTCTAATGAAGTATTATGCTTTTTAAATATAAAGATAAAGGCAAAAATAAATACAGTATTACATTTCAAACTCTAACCCTTAATAAATAATTTTTTATTACTAAATTATTAGTTTTAATTAAATATATAAATTATTACTATAATATGAATCAGTCAATGGTCTAACCAACTAAATCATAAACTAAAATATTAAGAATATTTTCATTCAATCTAATCAAAATAAATTTTCTCCGAGTTATCTGCATATATCAATGCAAATCTTTTAATTATCCGTATACCAGTGCAACTCTCGACAAGTGCTAACATGTGAAAACTTAAACACGTTGACGACCAACCCATGCTGAATTTAATAAGATATTAAAACTAATATTTTTATGAATTGTTAAAATAAGTCATTGTACTTTGATATCTAACTTAACAACACATGATAGTATGAAAACCAAAGTTAGGATATTGGACACAACATATATGTACCACGACCAAAAAATCCCTATCTAGGTTGTAATTTAATTCAATATATAATTAATACAATGCTGATATATTATTGCCCATATTAACTTGGGAACGGATCTAGTGCAAACTCATCTCCTGTGCAAACTGTGCAACTAAATCATAAACCTATCTGTGATGTACAAAAATATTTAACATTGGCATCTTGTTTCTACCTGTTCGTTTGTAATCGTTACAGCAACCATTCACAACATCAAGTCACCTATTAAGATTAAGCTACCATGGCCACTGTAGCTGTGCAACAAGCTATAGCAAACAAATCGAATATTTTTTTCCTCCCATCGCAACGCACAAACATATCTACTAGTTTTAATAAAGATTTGAGAATTTTGATCGATTTTCAATCACAGTCCCCTCCCGTATACATGTCTTAATTAACTGGGAAATGGCTGTTATTCTGGTCCCTGTATACTCATAAAATGATATTTTTTGAGGTCTAAATTTGATACTCTCACAAAATGGAGAGTAATTATACTAGTTTATTTATTTAGAATGTCTTGAATTTGGGGTGGGCTACTGCCTACCGTGGGCTGGCTAGTGTGGTGTGGTGTCACGCGAGGCTGCAGCCTGCACCAAGACATGCCAGCGGCGAGCATATTCTCCGCCGGCGGTGAGCATATTCTCGCTAGATGCTTTCCTTAGCTTCGAAGGCTCGAACTCTGACCTAGGACAGAGCTTATATATACAGGACTAGCTAGGAGTCTCTCCTCAACCTCTCCTGGTTCTACAGCTTGCTAGCGCCTCCACCTCGTCGGCCCGGAGCCAGGGTCCGGCGCCGGCGCCGGCGGGAGAGGGCTCTGCATCCTCAGCCCATGACGTGCCCTCCACGTGGATCGGGATCGGATCGACTTCCACTTCATCTTCTGCTGCGTCGCCGGCCGGCCGCCTACTTCGTCGTCGATCGATGGGCTACTTCCTCGACTCTGATCCGGTGCTCCGTCGTGACCGCGCGATTGAACCAGCAGCACCGGTGAGTCGACGACGGACGACCTCGTGCTGCTCCGATCGGATCCCTACCTGTCGGCCACTCCGCTCCGGCACGCGCCGCCGCCGCCCTGCCGCCTATATATGTGTTAGGGTAAAACCATTCCTCCCATCTGACTCCATTTCTGTACATGTGTTTGGTTAACGCTGTTGGATCCGATCGATCTTGCACTCTGGCTCTGAAATTATCGATTGTGTGCCAAGCTGAAGTTGCTGGATAATCACCTTATACACGAAGAACAAAGCTGATTTAATTTCATGTGTGCTGTGTCCTGTGTGTACTTTTTATGGAGCGTGAGCCGTTCTCTTCGATCGATCGGGGGTACCAGCCTATATATTCGATTGGGGGTGCCTTCCTAGCGTCAGGGACCATGAGCCGGAGCAGCGCCCAAGGGAGGCGGAGGCCGTCGAGGCCAAAAAACTCGTGCACGACGAGGTAGAGGTCAGCGACACGGTGCCTTAGGGATCCTGTGGAGCTATTCGTCTCCTACAGGGTGCCGGCGCCGGCGCCGTTGCTGTTGTCCTCTGCCTCACTGGACACAGGTTTTTTGGCCTCCACCGCCTTTGCTTCCCTTGCGAGCCGCTCAGGCTCATGGTCCATCAGAACTAGGAAGGCACATCGATGGCCGGTGTCACGGCCGTCCGCCGTGCCGTTCACACGATCTAACTCTGGGCTCCTATGGGTAGAAGTTGGATTTCTTTTGGGAATGGAGAGAGGACCGCCCAATCCAGATTTGAAATGCAATTAATTATAATTGCACTGCACTCCCCCATATATATATAGCCATAGGCAGCTGGATAAGCACATTCATGCTTGTACGCAGAACAAGCTGATTTAATTTTGCGTGTGCTGTGTGTACTTTTTCTTGAGCATGTATCACATGGTAGAGGTTGGCGACACGGACACACGGTGCCTCTGTGCTCCTATGGAGCTATTATCTCCTACACGGTGCCAGCATCATTGCCATCTTTTCTGCCTCACTGGACACAGGTTTCTTGTCCTCCCCCGCCCTTCTCTTCCCTTGTGATCCGCTCTGGCTCATGGTCCCTTAGAACTAGGAAGACACCTCAATGGCTGGTGCTGCTGCCATTCGCCCTGCCGTTCATACCATATAACTCTGGGCTCCTGTGAGCAGAACTTCTCGAATGCACTGCACTACCCATAGCCAGCAGTCTTTTGCATGCTAAACTGAAGCTGGTGGATAATCACCTTCACGCTTATATGCAGAACAAGCTGATTTAATTTCTTGTGTGTACGATTGTGCGTACTTTTTATTGAACATCGATCATATATGGCTCTTCTATTATTGTTTTGCTGTCCAATTCTTTCTTTTTGCAGTCATCCCATCACAAGATCGTACTATTTTAATTTTGTGATAGGTTTGCTTGCTGTTTCAATATTTGCATCGTCGCTGCATGCATAATTTGGCTCTGAGTATTCACTGGATCAAGGCAGAAAAAACACAATCAGCTATTTTTGTGCTCAATATAAACTTGGTGCGTAAATGGCTGAACTGTTAATTTTAGAGTTTTGCTCCAGTGGTCCTCATAAAAAAGGTCACACAAATATAATTAATTTCATTTTGGATATGGACTGGGCCGACCCTATATATCCCTAAAAGAAGTCCAACCTATGCACTACTCAGAGTCACATTGTAGGAACAGGAGGGTAGATGCCGGATGGCAACGATACCCGCCTATTCGGGGTGCCTTCCTAGCGTCGGGGACCATGAGCCGGAGTAGCGCCCAATGGAGGCGGAGGCCGATGAGGCCAAGAAACTCGTGCATGGTGAGGTAGAGGTTAGCGACACGGTGCCTCTATGCTCCCATGGAGCTATTCTCTCCTACACAGTGCTGGCACCATTGCCATCCTCTATCTCACTGGACACATGTTTCTTGGCCTCCCGGCCTTCTCTTCCCTTGTGATCTGCTCTGGCTCATAGTCCCTCAGATCTAGGAAGGCACCTTGATGGCTGGTGCCACTGCCGTCCGCCCTGCTGTTCATACCATCTAACTCTAGGATGCCGTGGACAGAAATTTTTGATTGCACTGCACTACCCATAGGCTCTTTTGCACGCTAAATTGAAGCTGGTGGATAATCACCTTCACGTTTATACGTAGAACAAGCTGATTTAATTTCGTGCGTGTACATTGTGCGTACTTTTTCTTGAGCATCGATCATATATGGCTCTTCGATGTCCAATTCTTTGTTTTGCAGTCATCCCATCACAAGATCGTACTATTTTAATTTTGTGATAGGTTGCTTGCTGTTTCATATATTTCCATCGCTGCATGCATAACTAGGGGTCTGTATGTAATCACTACATCAACGCAGAAAAAACACAATCAGCTATTTTTGTGCTCAGCACAAATGTGGTGCGCAAATGGCTGAACTATTAAGTTTAGAGTTTCGCTCCAGTGGTCCTCTTAAAAAAAGATACACAGATATAATTAATTTTGTTTTGGATCCGGACTGGCCGACCCTATACATTCCCAAAAGAAGTCCAGCCTATACTGCTAGAGTCATTTTTGTAGGAAATGGTGGGGCGGCCATGGTACTAGCCTATTCGGTGTGCCTTCCTAGCATCAGGCACCATGAGTCTAAACAGCGCCCAAGGGAGGCGGAGGCCGTCGAGGCCAAGAAACTTATGTACGGTGAGATAGAGGTTAGCGTCATGGTGCCTTTTGGGCTGTTGTGGAGCTATTCTCTCCTACACAGTGCCAGCACCATCGCCATCTTCTGCCTCACCGGGCACAAGTTTTTGGCCTCCACCGCCTTCGCTTCCCTTGCGAGCTGCTCTAGCTCATGGTCCCTTAGAATTAGGAAGGCACCTCGATGGCCGATGCCACGCCCGTCCTCCTTGCCATTCATACGATGTTACTCTAGGCTCCTGTGGGTAGAAGTTAGGTTTCTTTTGGGCATGCATAGGGCAGACAAGTCCTGATTTCAAACATAATTAATTATTCAATGCTTTAAGATCTGTGCAATTTTTTAAGAGGACCACCAGAGCACAACTCTTAAATTTATTCTTATTAGCTTCTTAACTTGTTAATGTATTGTTTTCTTAATTTTTTCTATTTTTGAAAAGGAGATCAAGGTGTTTTCTTTTGTCTATTTTAAAGACACTCAGTGCGGAAACTCATGTTTTGGGTTGACAATGACAATGATACATATGTTGACCGAATTCGTGCTTGATGAGGACTTCATGTTCAGCCTTGATGCATGCTCATGCTGAGTCTTTGTGTCAAGATATAGTTAATGTACCTGCACATAGATCACAACACTAATAATTAAGAAACTTTATTGACCACTTTATAAATTAACTTACGTCGCTTCAGCAAACAGTTGCGCACTAGATTGGATCGAACTTCTCTCTTATGCCCTTTCCCCCCAATCATATTTTATAATGGATGTAAACATCATCATGCCTATGATTACAACTTTACTAATTAGATGTATATGTATGTAACTAACTTCTCAAGAAATAAGTACCGCCTAATTAAGATGTGCATTGCAATTGTTCATGAGCTAAGCCTTGCATTGTTACTAATTTTTTTAGCATTCCAATGGTTTTAGTTGTGGCTATGATGGTGATGACTATTGAAGGGTTCTACAACAGTACATCCCAGTGGTGCTTGTTGGTGACAAACAAAGATAGGAGGGGCTAGCAGGGTGGGTGGGGGATGACCATGTCAGCATGTTAAGCCTGATTGCACTCACTCATAATGGTGGTTGACAAATAATTTGGATATGAAGAAAATGGTGTGCTTAGTGTCCCTTGTAGCAAGGCCAATTTATTTGACCAGATGGTCAATGTTATGATATGCAAAACTACGAGCTTGTCGATTGAGCTAGTGTGTATATATAGTAGGTAGAGATTGTGTTATTATTCATTGTTGGTTACTTTATTTATGTCACATAGATATTTTATTTAAAATAGAGTTGTCGTAGCTTTATCCTTTTATGTGGGTGTATATCGACCTAAGGTGGTTAGAACAGTTCTATACAGCGCAACACTAGCAAGGTAAGATAAGCCTTGTGTGAGAATGACTCATTGGCTTTTGCCTGAAAATGTCAATAAGGAGTGAAGTATATCTTGAAAGTCATGAACTACCTAAAATTCTTTTGTCTGCATCCAAATCTCTTCTACATCTCGTTTTTTTGCTTCTCTTTCCCTCTTAGGACTTCTGCATCTACTTCATTGCTATGGTCCTTTTTTTGGAAGAAGAGGCAAACCCTTGGATACGGGGTCATTTCATTGTTGGTGGTTTAGGGCATGCGGTGCTCGCCACAAAGAGTTGATCTCTCAGCAACGGTGCTCCACCCCCTGAAATATCACAACATGCTCCTTCCGTGACTATTCCTATCGTCTCCTTCTCGTCTACTGTGCGAATGGTGAGAGCAGGCTGTGCTGCAGTACTACAGCGAGCTAGGGACCATGCAACATTTTTTAATTTTTTTTATCAATTATCACTCTACTTGTTTGTATATATAATGAGCTGATGGTGATAATCATTTTCGCTACAGGTTTGAAACCAATGGTGATGTACTTACTATCGTCTCTAACTTTCACATTGGTTTGCAAAATCAGTGGTGATAAGGAGTTACGAACCACTTGTACTAATAATTATGTAGCAATGATTGGGTCATGAAGCTGCAGGTCGTTGCAATGTGGTTGCTATTGTTGTTGTCAAACAATGGTTATTAATGCTGAAGTGGGTCGTGAATATTCTTTATAGTAAATCAAGAAATATTATTAAAGAAAACAAATGTATTCGTTAATGCCTCATTCTAGATGGTGGAACAATATTAATGATGAAAAATGTGGTTGTAGTTACTCAAAAGAGATTGGTTACACTATAGTAGTACAAAGGACTACACATATTGTTCCATAGTTGAAAGTTAATTATAGGAAATTGTATGTGTGGTCTTTAATTCTATTATTGATGGACAATTTAATGACCATGGGAAACCATGGGAAATTGTATGTGTGGTCCATATTTTTAACCACCACATATCATGTCATGAATACTCTTTTTCTTGTAGTTTATGGTGTTAGTTGTCTGGAATGATGAAGGTAGGCTAGATGCGTATAGGTGACATGAATATATAGTGACATGGTATAGATCTATGTGCACACTTTGACAAACAAAATGTTATGGACGTCTTAATAAGAGTAAGTGATGGGCATCATCCTTTATTGCCTATCACTATTGACGACACTCTTTTGGTCTGTTACATACCGCATGTGATTTTTGATTGATGAGTTAATTATGTGAGACGTACTGTTGGTGTCCATTATTCCCCACACAACATGGCAATCAAAGTGGTAATGTACGCAACCCTGATGAAGAAGCAAAACTCACACAAAATCAGTAAATCAGGGTATCCACAATTGAGTGTTTTTAACCTGTTTGCACACTCAAATTCTTTTCTTACCATTGAATGAAGATTGAATGCTCAGCGGCTTTTCTGGTCTTCTTCTACCTCTAGTCATTCTTGGTGTCTCTAGGAAACACCCCTGCCCTGCCTACCTAGCTACCTGATTCCGGCAACTCAATGCTATTGGATTCGCATCCACCCCCATCCCACCTGCTACCCAGTTTAACCAGGCATCACCACGACTCCACCACCTTTTTCCTACCGAATTCTCCCCCGGTGCCCGTCCCACGGTGCTATCGTTGCTTACCGACGACGCCCACATGCCTACCACCATCATTGGTCCGGCCTACCACCCACAGATTTTGTTCCCTTCGAAGCGCACCAGAGATAGATTGGATGGGACCTGGCGAACACATAACAGATCAAGCAGCCATGAATTCATGCATTGACTGCCTCAAAATTAAATAACCAAATATTATATAGAATTTCTCAAATAAATCTATAAAGTCCATGTGAAACATTCATTATCTCCAAGTTATAGCACTGAAAACAGTTATTTAAAACATTCATGTATGGTATGTGCATCAAAACGCAAGTACACATTTGAAGAATTTCAAGGTTGGCCGTGAGGGCATGCCAACTGCAGACCATGGGGCTCAAGCGAGCAGCCTGAACTTGCTTAAATGCTGATAATGCTCAAAAAGGGACGTGGCGAAAATAGTGGTGAAAATAGCACCATGGAGAAATTTAAAGAAAATGTCAATTTTTTGGTAATAAAAGTATTTTAGACTCATATATTAATTGTCATCTTTAATCTATCATAAGGAATACATTTTTGTACTCTTGATTTGTTTTTCACGAACCAACCTAATTGCAAGAAATATTGCCACTATATAAACAAAACAGAACTCCTATATTAGTTGTTTCATTCTTGTATATATACATTTTTTAGATATCAGGGGATGATATATCCCTATCTGAATTTTCATAACCACATATGCTGATAGAACCAGTAATAATGCTAGTTACATGGCTTGGTCATGACTCCGAGATACAATTCAAGCAAGGAGACAATAACATACATGATGGAACAACCACAATAACAAACACACAAGGGGTACAACAGATCACAAGGTCAAGGCATAAGTGCCCACGGTGGGGGTAGGTCGTCGATGGCCAAGCCATGCACCACCAAGCAGCCAAACTCCGATGAACTTCATTCCACATGCGACTATAAGGCAAAGAGTGAGGGTTGATAGATGATAGTCGTGATATACATCCTTTATGAGGAACATCCAGGATCCACTCATCGTACACCAACACCTTTAGAGGGGGTGAAGCCTCAAGGGAGGGAGGACCTATGACCGGAGAGTGAGGAGGTCTCGGAGAAGGGATCATAGATTCGCTAACGCGGGATATAGTGAGATGATGCAATCAAGAAGCCTAAGGATATCAAGGCAATGCAAGGAGACTAGCTGTGGACACCATCTAGCAAACAATTGTGTGCACCCATATGGAAGGGTAAGTGAATGGGCCTTGCAGAACCCGATAGTGATGCCTACAAGTAGGGCACGACGTTGATGATGCCACCACCACTAGTAGCCTGGATGAACCGGGGAACGGTTTTCAATTAGAAGTACATAAAACAACAGGGGTGGAGAGATATCAACACCAAGGTTTGAAGCGCTCTCGTGCGTCACCATCAATATAGGTCAGGCATAGCTTTTGGCAAAGGCTCCACCAAACCATTGTACTATATGAACATCTTCTCAAATTAGGGTGATTCAAAGGAATGACACCTCGAAGGCGAGTCCAGGTCACTTGATGTTTAGTGTGAATGTTTTCTTCTCTACTGACTACCATGATACATCTGTCCATCATAAACACCAGAATGGGAGAAACCAGCAGCTGCCATGGTGCTGCCGGGCACAGTAGTGTCTCTGCAGGTAGCAACTGGCGGCGTCATGAACAGGACGGCGATTACAATGGCCGCCAGGAAGTGCTTTGACAGTTTTGTAGGTACGGTGAAGCTGCCTGGACCTGCGATGAACAAGAGGATGATTACAAGGCCGCCATGAAGTGCTTTGACAGTCTTGTGCGCGATGCTGCCAGGATCTGCTTCGTTTGGAGCTATGACGCTATTCCTCTGACCCGTCAATGTAACACACCTATTTTTTCACTATCTTGACTCTCCAGTACAATCTTGGAATCAATACATGATTGATGATTCTTCCAAACCACCTCTGAAGGTGATATATATACAAAACTCGGCAAGTACTAGGACTGGTGACTTATGAGCGGTGGCCGACCGGCGTCCATGCATGTCCACGCGGACCTGAGGACATATAATGTCATTGTGATGTCACATTAACTCATTTACCCTTAAAAACTAATTAACAAAATATAATCGTATTTATACTTGTATGCAGACCAATCACTACCAAAAGGATGAAGTTCTCCAAGTATTTTTAATTAGTAATAAAACACTACCACTAGTCAAAATACTAGGAAATTTTCATTGGGAGGCATTTACTAGGGAAATTTATACTAAATTTTAAATGCTAAAACACTAAGTGAACCCTACATCACTAGGAGAACTTGAAGATTCTAGTTGTGAATAAAATGTATCAAGCGTGAAGACAAAGACGATCCGCGTTTTGACCGACGGGGACCACCGCCGGCCAGACGACGGCCGCCGAGCAAATTCCAGAAAATTAAGCAACCGACAACTGACATCTCCGGCCGTCCGTTCCACGCCCGCACACACAGCTAGCTCACCGCTGCGCATGAACCACCCTCATCATCACTAGCAGCCCAGGCCAGGCCTCGACCTCTCGCTTTCCCCTCCACTCCAACTCCACCCACCCGGCCGGCCACCACCCTCGTCGCGCATCGATCCCTCGTCCGGGATCGATAGTAGATCGACGATGGCGGCGTCCGACTTCCAAGCTGTGTGGTCGGCGTCGGAGGTCTACGCGTTCCGGGGCTGGGTTCCTTCTGTACACGACGCAGGGTGGGGACGACGGCCGCCGCCGCCGCCGCCGCCGCCGTTACGCCTCGAGTTGCTGGACTATGTCGGTTGTTTAGTCATCGTGCTCGTCGTCTGCATCACCGCCCTGCACTTCCGTGGCTTCTTGCTCGACGACGAGTACTCCATCGTCAACGTCCTCGCGCTGCTTCTGACCAGAATTATGCACATGCTCGTGATCAAGTCCTCTCCGGCGCCGTCCAGCTGGACCGCCCTCGCGCTGCTTCCAACCTGTCCGGCACCCGCCCTAAGCACGCCGCCGGTGTGCTACGGTACGCATGCCCTCCGACTCCGATCCGGTCGATCCACTTCGTTCTCTCCATCTTCAAACATATCTCGATCTGTGTGTTTTCTTGCTACGTATGTTTTTGACGGATCCGATCTGGATTGAAATTCGATAATCTCTGTCCTCACTCCTCTCACCTCGGATCTTACTGTCGTCGCATATCTCTCTGTGGGTTTTCTTGCTGCGAATGTTCTTGATGGATCTGATCTGGATTGAAATTAGAAAAGCTGCTGGATTATCACACGTCTGCAGCAGTGCAGCAGCCAGCAACTGGATGCTTATACTGTGAACAAAATTATTTAATTCATTTGGACTCTGGAGCAAGATCTTCTTAGGCTAGTATAGTACTACTACTTATAGTACTTGCCCTATTGTTTCATACTCTAGCTAGTTTCTCGAACTCCTTGATCCGATTTCCGAATGGCAATCCATGAACATGTTGTGCATTTCTTCTTGAGTTTAGCTGTGTAATCGATTTACTTGAAAAATATATACAAATGTCAGTGATGGCGAGTGCACATCAATCGAACTTCATGTTTGCATAGTGTGAACAATGTTTTCTTCTCTACTGACGACCATGTGTACGTTCTTCACAAACACCAGAATGGGAGAAACCAGCAGCTGCCATGGTGCTGCCAGTCAGTAGCGGCTCTGCCGCAGATAGCAACTGGCGGAGCAATGAACAGGACTGTGATTACACGGCCGCCAGGAAGTGCTTTGACAGTCTTGTACGTGATGCTGCCTGGACCTGTGATGAACAAGACGATTACAATGCCGCCATGAAATGTTTTGACAGTCTTGTCCACAATGCTGCCAGCATCTGCTTCGTTTGCAGCTATGACGCTATTCCTCTGACTCGTCAATGTAACATCTATTTTTCACTCTCTTCATTCCCCACTACAATAATGTTGGAATCATTACTTATTGATTCGAATGGACCTCTGCAGGCGATTTATGTATATCTGATTGTGTCTTGTTATTGCAGTTGATGATCCACCTCCGACATGAACGAAAAAGGTCTTGATGGCTGCGTGGAGCAATTGATGTCCGGACTTTGAGTATTGCATGAGCTCAGCCTAGCTTAAAGAAAGCTGTTAGTAACAGTAATATATAAATATCCAATGTTTCTAAATCGGTTAAACAATGCAAGCAACCGAATTTTATCCTTGCTCGTAAGCGGTGACATGTGTGCCAAGAAGTGAGGATTGATGCCTCAAATCCATTGCCTCCAGATGCATTTTTTTCCTGTGTTGTTTCGATGCGTGATTAACTGCTTCTGTGTCCATGGCACTGATATCTTTTATTGCATAATGTTGTCACTTTTATTTTATTATTTGTTTTTTTTTCTAATAATCTGATCTTCTCTAAGTTTTCAATTTGTGGAACAATGATGAGCTTTTTGAGGCCCATGGATTGTTTATGTCGATTGGGAGATCTAGATTATGAGAGTGATCTGTTTCTGTTCTGAGGTAGCTATAGCTAGCTTATTGATGGAGGCGATCAAAATAGATTAATGGAGGTGGGTATTCAACCGCCTCCAATCGAAAGCCTTGGTTAATAGAGGCTTAATGGAAGAGGTTGCCCCGCCCGCCTCGATTAATCGATTAATAGAGGCGGTTGCATGCATTAACTTGTCTGCCTCCGTTAATCGATTTTAAAAAATAGCGAGCCCAATCGAGGCCACCATCAGGTCCAATTGAGCACGCTACCCATCCGCACGTGCGCTGCCGTAGCTCGCTATATCCGCTGCATTGATGTCGGATCCATCACAGGCCATAGAGATCCGCAGGGAGGAAGAGGAAAAGAGGGCCCCGCTCATGTAGTGTCACCGGATCTGCCCCGGCCTGGCTCGCTAAGGGTGTGGCGCCGCCACCAGGAGTGCCCCTCTATCTGCTCTGGTCGGAGCAAGCCTGCTGCCGTGCCCTCCACCTGCTTTGCGCCGCATGTGGCCCCCAATGAAAATCCGCCAACGAGGGCGTAGATCCATTGTCGGGGTTGCAAATCTGCTACCGGGAGGGCCCGTGCGGCCCTTGCTCACGTGCTTGCAGATCCGCTGCCGTAACTAGGAGGCGACATCGAGCAGGAGGGCGCGAGGCCGCACTACGAGGGAGGCGGTGAGGTCGCGCCGAGAGGGAGATGGCACAGGGAAGAGGCAGAGGGCCGAGGCAGGTAGAGGGTGCCGTGGGAGAGGGAGGGGCACGAGGGAAGGAGAGTCTGCGGGGGAGAGGAAGGGCACAGTGGGAAGGAGTCAGAGGGAGAGCGCCGCTCTTGGCTGAGGAGGCAGAGTGCTCGATTTAGTGAGTGAAGCATGAAACCCTAACTCCCTCTATTTATATCGGAGATAGCTATCAGGCCTTGCTTGGGCCTGTTGGGCGTTGGCCTTTTCGAAGACGGGTCTTATAGTGTGCCCGCCTCTGAAAATAGATTTATGAAGGCAGACACCCTAAGGTGGCCACCTTCGAAAATAGGCTATTAACCGAGACGGTTGAGCAACATTGACCGCCTCCATTAATCATTGAACGGAGGCGGTTGCTCTATAATAACCGCCTCGGTTAATGGGTTATTAACCGAGGAGGACTCATTAAGGCGTTTGCCTTCGTTAATGTTTAACCAAGGCGGTCGTTCGGGAGGCTAGGCTAGCCGAGAATAATGGAGGCGGGCAAAAAGGGTGTCCGGCTTCACTCAAAAAATGCCGATGCCACCTAAAAGAAAATCTGTACTAGTGAATGTTGAAATATTTGGTTCCCCAAACCCTACTTTATTCTCATTTGGTGGTCAAGTCCATGATTTCTTTGTGGATCTAGGTGGCGCACCCTTTGATGAACCAGATGGTCCATCCATTTGGCTAGGGTCAAACAGCAATTAATGGATTAAGGTGTTTTTGTTGTTCCCTTATACATGAGCAAATTGCATTTTTAGGACTCTAAACAATGCGCTTCGCAAATTTCGGACTTCAAACATCGACTTCGTAAAAATAACCCTTGAAACATTAGTTAAACAATGTGCTTCGCAAATTTTGGACCACAAACATCGACTTCATAAAAATAACTCTCGAAACACTGGTCTCTTGATTTCCATGATAATTGGTGCATTTGTTATATTTCTTAATCTAAAAATACACGTATTTTAGCAAGCGGACGAGATCTTATGATAGGCTCGGAGTCGGTGCCACCGCCGCCGGGGACCGGCCGGCTGGCCTTTTTGAACTTGAAGAAGGTGATGCCGCACTCGATAATCAGGCTGTGATGTACAACGATGCTGACTAGGGCAATAAATTCTGTATTTTAGATTGAACTAAACTAATCTTGAGAATTTTAGCATTTTATATTTCATCATTCCAAAGTAGTTGGCATTTTGCATTTTTGTATTATATGTGGAACTAAACATGTCCTAAGAAAGAGAAAAAACACATCAAATGTCATGGAAATCAAGGGATCAGTGTTTCAAGGCTTATTTTTACGAAGTTGATATCTGAAGTCCTAAATTTGCGAAGTGTATTGTTTAGAGTCCTAAAATTCAATTTTCTCCCTGTACACAGAAGGGAAAAAAACAGAAATTGGTCACCACTATGGCAGCAAACAACAATTAACGGTCAAATCTACTATTCCATCTCAACAATTTTGAACAGAAAAAATGTGATTTGGGCATTTTAACATAATCCCTAGGGGAGGTCGACAGCAAACCGCAATTAAGAAACAAATGTACTATAGATTACACAATAACCAGTGGCGGATCTAGGATTTTAACTCAGGGTATGCCGTTCAAAAGTTGTAATATACAATTCGGTAAAACCATTTAGCAATTCGGTAACAATTGAAGTTTTTTAAATGTAATTCAGTATATATGCACTAAATTACAAGATAAGTCTTATTCAAAAATTAAGTTGAAAACATCCACAAATACAATATAAATAATTCAAACGTCGTACCAGTGATTCATAAATATAGGTATAAAATAGAGTAAGAGATTTACACTCAGAGAAAGGATTTGAGGTAGCATGCAGCAGCCGCTGTCGCCTGTCACCATGCAATGTCCTCGCTTGTTAGGGCAAATTCCTGATCGCGCTACACTCTATGGAGGATAATTTTATGGTGTTAGCCAATAGCAAAGAAATTAATTAAATAAACAAAAAATTTCTATGGAAAGACAAAGAGCGAAAGATGCCGAATAGAAAAGATTGAATCTCACCTAGACCAACCCAACAATGTATGGCGACTACCGAGAGGATGAGGTTCCGTGCCGGTGTGTGGTGCTTTCGCCGCGTGCCTGCCTCCATCACTTGTGCGTTCGTCTGCGGCTGTGCGGAGTTGACTTCTCTGTGACACAGTGTGGACGATGAGCCGAAAATCGCTAGATCAGGCTAGTAAGGTATCACGGTGGTCAGGCGGCGTGATGATGTGGCTTGGTCGCGTGTGCGTTTGGACGCAAGATCGAAGGGGCTCGAAAAGCTGTGACGGCGAGACCTGAATGTGCGTGGCCATGGCCGCATGGCCTTGTGGGCCGGTGGGCCTCCTATCACGTGGTCATGATCTTCGACTCAGAGAGCACGAACACGTTGCGTGTGAGCTAGCGCCCAGCGGCTAGGTTATTTTTCTTTGTTTTGTTTCCCAAAAGCATGTATATATACGGTATAAATTCCTTGGATCACAGGGTATGCCGGTGCATACCTGGCATACCCTGTAGATCCGCCACTGACAATAACTATTCCATCTCATCAATCTTGAACAGGAAAAGGGCATTTGCACATTGTAACATAAACCGTAGGGGAGGTTGAAGGGGAATAGATGTCACATAGGATTTGGATCCCGTTCGGTGTCGATGATGAAGGACGAGTTGCCAGAGTTGCTGTCCACGGACTGCTGCGAATGGGTCCTTGACTGCGACCCATATGGCGTAGAGCGCGCCGGAGACAAAGTGTGTGACACATAGGTGCACCTGGACGCACCCCTGCACCATCGAGGACAAAGGTACTCCACACCGGACTCCTCAGGGAGGGCTGGATAGCCATCGGAGTGGCTCGAGGAGGAGCACGAGAAGATGGCGGCAGCAGTCGCGAGAAAGTGGTCATAGGAAGTAGAGAGGGCGGTGGAGTGAGGAAGATGAGGGGTGAGCGACCGGTGAACAAAGCGAAGGGTCACTGTAGCTCGCATTTATAACAAGGCGTATGATGGGGAGGGGTAATGCCACTGATTCCTAGTGGTGAAGGCACCATGCATCCAGTTTACAACCCACAAAACACACCCCTGGTTGGCCCAAGTTGTGCAGCCTGGATCTTATTCACCCAACGAAACACCAACT
Source organism: Sorghum bicolor (assembly GCF_000003195.3). Classification (NCBI taxonomy): domain Eukaryota; kingdom Viridiplantae; phylum Streptophyta; class Magnoliopsida; order Poales; family Poaceae; genus Sorghum; species Sorghum bicolor. The sequence goes on from NC_012877.2 coordinate 61,476,527, forward strand.
CAGACCAACCAGGCCACACATAGCAGGCCAACCAAATAGCCCCATGTTGCTTGGTTGAACCTGGGCTGGGCTAACCTAGCTACAATCCTAGCTTGGTCAGGAATTACCCAACAAACCAAACATGCAAGGATTGAGGGATTGAATGGCAAATTTGTCCATTTCCCTTAACTCTTTTAATTCAGAACTGGATGGTTCCAAACTACCATTAAGAGTACATTTTACAGGAAACTTTTTCATTGACCTGTTTCTCTATATCTGCTACATATTTTCATGCATATGCTATATAGTTTGTCCATCACAGTTGGGATTAACACAATAAAAACAATGATAGTTTAGAAACTTCAGTCAGCAGTGGCCATCCTCCAGCTCCATCTCTTGTTACTCAAATTAAGTTCAAGCACAGCTACAATTAGAAACAGTTTTGTGCATATGTGCTAAAACAGTACAGAGAGGCAACACTTGAAGCCCAACTAACAGTGAATGAGGCACCCTGACCTACAAACATATCAAGTGGCTACAATATAGGCATGACATGTGCTAGCTGTGTACCAGCTACTGGATACCATGAATCATGCAGCACACCAGCAAATTGCTGGGTATCACGCAAGATAGCCAACCTCATGGATGATGAACTATAGTCGATCCTAGTACCCAGTTTACCAGATAACATATTTTTACACTCTCCAAATGGGCCACCAAAAGAATAGATCTACACAGATGTAATTTCCTTCTAGATGGATTTAGAGGTAGGTTGAGGGCATAGCCTGGTGAACTCGTGTGCACTCTGGAGTACACCTAGTGTTTGCTTGCATTTTCACATTGTGTATGCATGTGTTTGTAAGTGTGTGCATTTGTATTATGTTTAGAAATACAATGTTGGCTAGAGTTATATATTTATGATTAAGAGAAAAATGATTTTTTTTGTCTTTTTATGCATGCAACCTAAGAGTGCATATATTGTCGGCCCACTGTCTCCGTCCCTACAACAGCGGTGTTACATGACACTAATTTTCATGGATCATTCAACATGTGTCATCAAACTCATCTGTAAATATATGGATATAATAATCTTTACTTTCTTCACCAACCTATTGGGAACTCATTCATTAATAGCCTAGTTGTGCATATCTGCTATGCTACTTATTTTCATAGTGTCTTTGCTACAATAGTTGTGCATGTTGCAGTTGGGTTTGGTGACAATATATAGCAGTGCAACGAGACAACAATGGTTGTGTGTCCTCTAGAGCTCAAATTTGTTGCACAAATTAATGCTGTCAAAGCAAAAAAAAGACGTACTCTGTATATAAATGCGTTACAACAAAAGGATGCAACACTTGTACCAAAATAAACTCAAAGTGTTGCAATTGAAGCATATGTGATCTACACATGCCTAGTCGCGAGTAGGCATGAGAGGCTTTGGGAATTCAGCTCTCATCTATTTTGTGTCTAGATTGGTGCCAACCTCAATATGATTCCTAATGTGTGGTTTTCATGGCCTCTACCCCACCTCATGCCAAAACAATAATGTTCCCAGCTAGCTGATCCTCACACCAGATCTTGGCACTCTTAATAGCTGCAGCAATGCTCAAAGAATTGTACTCTATCACACTATAAGCTTGAAGTAGTTACCGATTGTAGTTGGTGGTGTGATTTATAATATGGGGGATTGGTCACAGAGATGCTAAAGTGGGACGTGATGTGGTGGGGGTAAAACAATGGGCCAAAAGGGGAACAGGTTGAGGATTGTCCGAGTAGGGGATGGATTTTGTGGATTTATACCAGCGTTGGAAAGTGGGGTTGGAGAGGATTTGTGCTGGTTCGATGTTGTAGATCTAAGACTTGGAAACAATATAATGTCTTATACTACTATAGTGTTCTTAACCATTTTTCCATTATATTGAAGACTTGGCTTCCTATATAGATGCTTATTTTTTTCTCTCACGTTAAGAATATCTCTTTAAGTGTTACTACATTACATTTTATATAGCCTAACCATGTTCACCGATTTGTTGCATCGTGGCAAAGTGTCTTGTTGGCGATGAGGTCACCGACGATGGGAATGTGGGCCTCCGCTAATTGCGGCGGAGGTGATCCCAGGGTTTAGTGATAAAGGGCCTCCGCTCGCTGCGGCGGTGGTCCTTAGTCGCTCTGATGGGAAAGGACTCAAACTAACTTTAGTGTTATAAATTCATTCACCAACCACCCATCAAACATTTACGACCCTCAATTTATAGGGCACACATCCTGCTAATAGATTTTTACACAAATACCCTGTGATGGTGGTAGGATATTCCCACATAATATCTTTCTCAGGCCATTTTAGCTAACAACACTCAGGTAAATCTCCCTTCTAACCAACTTTAGTTTAGTAGGCCGGAATACAGGCCCACGTGCGGCCCAAGCCAGAGCTTCTTAGCATCTGCCGGCCCATGAGATCCTCCGCCTGCCTCTTCGCAGTTGCCGGGCTCCGTGGAACCTCCGGCCTCCGGCTGTTCGAAGGTTCCGACACGTGCACCATAGCGGCTTCCACTGCAATAAGACCAAAAAGAAAAAGTGCGTTAGCTTTTCTACTCTGTTTGGGACCTTCGCCGCTATACATCCGAAGGTCGCCCTTGCCTCGGGCATGGGCTCTCCTTGGGCCACCGGACTAGCAAGAGCGCAGCGCGAAGCCTCCGGGCCATCCCCTCTTCAGCAGCCTCTGGCCAAGCCTGAGCAGGAGGCCTCATACCTCCGCTCCTCGGGCCACGTCCTCCACCATGCGAGGAGGCAATGTCTCAACATGTCTGGTCGGGTCCCACACTCCCACCTTGGGCATGTGGCGTCTGCACATGCCGGCTGTGGTTTCCTGTCCTCTTGGGCCCTCCTAGTCTAACATGTATATATACACACACACATCCATTGACACCTCTAAAGAGAAAAACAACCCTCACAAACTTGCAGCTCAATACATTACAAGTATATACATACTCCATCAAGATTGTCAATGAGACATGCATATCCATATATACTGTATCATGGATGACATATCTTGCGGCTACTACTATAGTATAGAGTATAGACATGAGAGGCACCTGGAACTCTGCTCTCACCATAACAATAGTGTGCACAGCCACGTGATGAGGTTCTTTGAGGTTAGTGCCACATCCTGTGTTTTGTTTAACAGAGGCCTCAGACAGGAAGAGTCTGGTACTACCTCGTTTAAACACAGGAGTCGTCACGGTAGCTAGTGCAGAGAGCCTCATCGATGGAGATGACGACTTCTCATGCTCATAGTTTGTGTCTAGCTAGTCCAACTGAACAACACAACATGTAGTATGATAGCATGTAATATGAACCAAATGCCTATACTGATCTTTATGTAATGCACGAGGTAGCAATCCACCTAGCTATATACTATGTTTTCTTATTTACAACATGTTATTTTGTACTAGCTGTGTTCTTAGAAATTTGTAACTCACTAATATCCAATAATATAATTGCACATGACTCTTAATTATTTGACTTAGGAGCAGAGGTTCATACCTTTTGTCTGCATTTCATCATTCAAAACATTTTTATAAATCTTATGTGCATTATTTTTCCGTGGCGCGCAATTAGGTGTAGACATTAAAAGTCCAGCTAAGAGTAACAAGATACGTATCAGATTTTATGTTATAAAAGTTAATATAGCATACTTCTCTTATTCTTTCCTTCTTTTTCAAAAGGTACTCATTATTTGTTTTTCTCAATTCCAGGATGGTTTAAAGAAGTCCAATATGCCATCTTATATGTGTACAACAGTACAAGCACATGTGGTGTAGTCCCTGAACGATCTATATATATATATGGAAATTCCTTTCTACACATACGTGTAGTTACTCTCATCTTCAATAAACTACATTTTGTATGTATTCATATTTGTTTATCGGTTTGAGTATGTTTATATACTCATATTAAGATACTATAGATCTTACCACACGAAAATTTTTCAAAAAAAATTATATTTTAAATATATTACTAAAATGCCACTAATATATTATATATAATAAGTATAACCATATACTCTATGTATGCATGCATACTTAACATACATATCACTCTAGATGGTCTAGTATGATCATATACTTTGTCTATATACATTTCGTTCGGTCATATACATCTTAAATCTAGAGATATATAGATGAGAGTGACTACACGCACGTGTAAAATAAATGCGTCCTATATATATATATATATATATATATATATATATATATATATATATATATATATATATATATATATATATATATATATATACTAGTGTTACCATACGTATATCGATATATATAGGCATGAGACAGCTGCCCGGTTCTCACCTAATTGCTTACAGGTTGCGGGGACCTCTGATGATGTACTCGCCCATGTGGAATGCTGCTGTTCTGTTCTGTCTTAGAGTTATGAGCGCATTATGTTTTATTTGCACAGAATCACGCCCATGTGGCATACTATATAACCACCTCACACATCCATAGGCGCGCGAGGCTCAAAACATGCAACACTTGCAACTCAACAGTAGCATTTTGAATGACATTTGCCGTCTATCTAGGCATATCTAGTGCCAGCTGGTGGTCATATAGTATAGGCATAAGAGGCAATGGGAAATCAGTTCTTACTTGTGCCAATAGCATATGCACGAATGTGCCAATTATGAGTCTTCTGTGATGTCCTTTAAGAAATTGGCAGCTCTTATCTGAGGTTGTTATCATAGCCTTCCTTATTTGTCGATTATTTAGCCATCAATTTGCTGGGGGCTTTCCTTGAACCCAACAACTGTAGTCCTGCTCCAAGTTTATATATTGCACTGAGTCCAAGTTTATTGCATTGAACGTTGTTCGCTTCCAAATTAAAGTGCCATCACGAGTATCAGCACTGACTCCTTTAATTATATATGCTAGCTGTCTTTCAGGACATAAAAGGAACATGCAAACGCCAACTTGGGCAAGACATCTATACCAAGCACTCGCACGCACATCTGGAGAAGCTTTCTCATCGCAGCGGCCATCTATATATCGTAGAGTCCGGAAAGTGTTTTTGCGTCACATTTAGTTGGAGTCGGCAGCACAGTACGCAGCAGATCAAGGAAGCTTATGCGCGCGTAGCCAAATTGATTGTTCAGTTTTTTTGTTGAGCTGCTGTCACAGCATCAAGGAGTAAAGCAAACATGACATAGATATCATGCAGAGCTATTCTTTTGAATTCATTTCTCCGAATATAATTTTGAATATTTGGGTCTCTAGATGAACTGGAAAGTTTTGGATAACATCAAGTACTACAACTTTGTTGTATACACCATATCCTCATGGATCTGAGGTCATTTAAAGAACTCGAAATATTATATTTAAAAATCTGAGAGGTAAAAATGAATGAATATCGATCCTGGTCCCTAAACAATCCCAGTCAAATCCAAAAATTTAAATCTCACTGAGCATCAATTCAATTTTCATATAAAGTGTGTTCATCTGTCTCGGTTTGAAAAAAAAGAAGTTATCAAATTTTTATGGCAACTACAAATATTTGTATCAACCATGGCTAAAAATGGATTTTCTAGGGCTGGTTAACTCACTGCCCCTAGAAATCACCAATCTTTAGAGGCAGCTGGCATGAGAAACTACCCCAAATAAATACATGAAAATACAACTTTTAGGTGTACCTATAAATGTTAGGTCAGATTATAGTAAAGCAAGTGTCAATAAATTGGATTTATCGGGGTGGTGAAGTTAGGGCACAAAGGACTATTTTAAGGATATTTTCTATGCCGACCGTTTATAAAAAAGGCTACACTGCACCGTTAAAATCATTTCTGTGATAGTGTGCAGCCTCATTCTTTTATGCCCAGCTCATGTATAAAAAAGTTACACGCACACATAAAAAACAATCCTGCAGTAGTCTCATTAATTATTTTATGCCCTCCTTATCCCATCTTATCTTACTATTACTAATTGGAGGCCTCAACAGAGCCTCCACGTTAATTCTTATCAGATGTGCTAGAAAAAGAGATAAACTCTAGAAATTCTCACAATAATTAGAAAGATTTGGCCCTTAATTTGATCACCATTTTATATTAATAGCCATTAGATCTATTCCATTTTTTCTAAAAAAAATTAACCACCTGCCGTTATGAAATATATAATGTGCTATTCTGTTTTCCTGTAAAAGTTACCCACCTGCCATTATGACATACACTTAATGTTACTAATTGGAGGCCTCGACGGAGCCTCCATGTTAATTCTTACCGGGTGTGCTAGAAAAAGAGATAAATCATAGAAATTCCCACAATAATTAGAAAGATCTAGCCCTCAATTTGATGACCATTTATATTAATAGCCATTAGAACTATTCTATTTTTTCTAAAAAAAAACCCACCTGCCATTATGAAATATATAGCTATGAAAAAGTATCTGGTAAAGTTTTTTGTAACCAAAATACGCATGAATTGTGTCTATCTCCCAGTGCATCTGAGCTATGTATACTCCTGTCCGGTGTTATTTAAGAGTAAGACAACAAATTAAACAATGACCAAAGAGTGATCAGCATGCAATTTAGTAAAGAGAAGCAAAAGTAATCAGGATAAACATTTTCCCAATGCCACGATAGTACTGACTCGTGAGAGTACTACTGAGCTCACCAGTGCAAGTTGAACGTACTGCTCGTGAGAGTAGTGTAATTCCCTTCAACCTGGCAACTGAGCTCCAACTTGTTTCCCATTCTTGTATGCATGCTTTTGGCTATCTTTTTTTTAGAGAAGGGAATATAATAATATCCCAGCCTCTGCATCGGCTAATGCATATAGCTATTCATTATTATACACGAGCAAAACAAAACCACGGAATCTCAAAAACGAAGTTTGCGTGATACCCAACAATATGACAGTGTGTCTTGCGTGCATGTGGGGCTTTTGTCGGGCTGCACGGCTCATGCATGTCTGTACATACTTGGTACACAGGTTGCACCAGTTGGACACATCGTCTTCTCCATAACTTGGGAGGCACAAATCTGCCGTGGACAATTCCTGGCTTCAAAGAAACGGCAGGCCATTGAAAACGTTTCTGTAAATGCCATATAGTCCTCGTTCTTGCTACATCCCCTATGTACCAGCTTCTGTGCCACACACGTACCTGATGTGAGATTAAAGTCATCTACAGAATATATATAGCCTTAAATGTTGTAAAGAACAAGTGAGAGCTGATTTCCTCATGCTTCGCATGCCTATAATATATATAATGACCGCCAAGCACTAGAGATAATCCTAGATCAGGGATACATTTCATTCACAATGCTACTATTGAGTTGCAATCGTTGCTTCTTTGAGCCACACACTGATGGATATGTGTTTTTATATTGTTGGACCAGCAGGAGCAAGAGGGGCCAAAAAGAATAACTGCAACAACGATTTCCTCTTAACCTATAAAGCTACCTAAGAGCGCATGTTTATGCTTTCCCTACCCATGTTGATCATATCAAGGGACCACGTAAAACCACTAAATGCATTTTTGTACCATCAGCTGCGAGGAAACATTGATCAATCAATTCATTTTGCAATAAAGATACTGACAAATTGAAGTGTGGTTTAACAGATATCAGCAATGGTTTAGTGCTTTTAATTAATTGTGATTTCAGTACATATTTTAATGTTCTAGTCTTTTTTTGAGACAATAATGAATAACCACAATAAAAACTTCCGGTTTGGGTGATTCAGGTTCAGGTATTTTAGGGTCAGGCCAGGGTAGTTATTGTTTGAATTTCATGTATCGGGGTTTACACCCACCCCAACCTCTAGTATAGTCTGATATAAATATATACGCAACACAAATGGAGCAACGCTTCCAGCTCATTAGGTATAGCAGGGTAGCAAATAAGATCTGTCCCTGATCTCTAGGCATGAGAGGTGTCAGGAATTATATTGAGCAACCCATGGTTGGTTTATGCAGAAGCATGGCTATACATCCAGTCCATGACACTAGAACCACATCTAGCGTATTTGTTTAGTCATACATGGTGGAAAAGGTAGCCAATACACGGACCGACATCTCATGCATGAAAGGTTGAACTGTCCTGCTGCCTTTGCATTGACTGTTGCAACTCCTCCCACAGAAGAAGTGATCAAGTCATCATTGAAACAAGTGCCACCCCTGTTGCTACTCTCCCACCAAAGAAGTGGTCAAGTCATCATTGAAAAAAGTGCCTCCTCCAAACAATCCAGTGACCTCTCGTACCACAGAAGCCTCATGTACGTTACATTAATATTGTTCCACGTCCATAATTAAGCTCCACAGGTAGGTGATATATTGGCCTCCTAATCCATAACATCTATGGAGACGAGTGGCATGGACAGCTTGAAACAAGTATCCAGAAACTAACTGACAAGTACAAAAAGGTGATTCATGGCACTAATGTGTCAATAATCATAATATACATGGATCCGACGAGGTGGCTTCTAAGATGACAGCTGATATCATGCAGAGAGGGTGTGTACATGGAGGCGGCCATGGCGGTGAGGTTGCGAGGTCGTTCTACTGGGTGTATATTTTCCAATTTTTGGAATCATTTTCCAGAGGCAAATATTGATGCATTGTAAGCACAAGGCCTCTGGAGTTCAATGTTGATAGGCAGGTCTTGTCAATGCTTCTAGAAACCATTGATTCACAGTGGCATTTTACAGGGAAAGAAAATGGTACGGATATTTTCCGACCATATTCGAGACCGAATTCGTTTGGAGAGGTTATGATCTGTCCGTATTCGAGTCCGAATATTCAACATCTGATACCGTATCCGTATCCAAATACTTAAATCGTATATTTATGATGTCGACATCCAATTATATCTTATCCGATGTGATTGATATTATCCGTATTCGAATCCGAATCCGACCAGAAATATGAAAACAAATATGATATCGGTGATATCCGTCCGTATCCAATCCGTTTTCATCCCTAGCATTTTACAATAGGCGGCCGTGGCTGATGCCTGTGAAAATCAATTTTGCCTGTCTCAGATTACAGATTTCGCATTAGTGAAACACCAGGTTGGTTTCATATTTATGGCCCCAAGTTACAAAGTTCGACCCAAACTATATTCTAACCCAAGAGAAAAATAGGATGGACTTACATTGGTGATTAAAGATTTCTTCAATAACTAGGGTACATGACAGGCTCCCATGATGCCTCTGTTCGCATGACCACTTCGATTATATTTATATATGGCCATCATCTTTACCACGAAATGATTTGCTTTTATTAGTAAATATTCCACTCATCTTAACTAGAAGAAATCATTTTGGAAATTTGGTGGTCCCGTCATTGACTAATCCATGATTCACCCATCACTGGTAGGCAGAGCAGAAATAGGGTTGTATGCAGGTTAGTTTAAAAAGATCAGAGTGCAGTTGTTATTATTTTCTGCTGTACTCTCAGACCCTTCTGGTCTGATGATATATACACACATCCATCAGCACCGCTGCAAATAAGCAACACTCGACTCACCACTAGCATTAGGAATAGATGCAGGTCCCAGATACACATCTACTTCCTATTGGTTATAGTATAGACATGGGAGGCGCTAGGAAACCAGAACTCACCAGTCACCATCATTTCAACCATGCCCAGTCCATGGGAAGAAAATTGAATGGACGCTGGGTTCAGTACATCGCTTATAAGACAACTGCTTTGAAGCTTATGCATGGACAGGCAATTAATCCAATGACCACTAATTTGGACGACCCGTGCTTGTTCGTTGGCCAGCTCAGTTGGCTCCATTTCCGTGTCTTCACGCGCCTGTGGCTCAGCTCCAATGGCTCTACGTTCTAAGTGGTACAATACTATCCACTTGAGTTGAAATTCTATACTTAACATGAACGCTCACTCTTCTTGGATTTATTTCTGGAACCTTTCAATATATACCAGTTTAGTGAATTGAAGTTGCTCCTAGTCCCAGTCCCAGGAGTAGTTTTTACATGTATTTATTTGTTGGATGACTGCAGATGGGCATTTGCAAGCGTATGAGTCTGTATTTTATTTCACAAAATGGAAGTTGGATAGACTTGTATTATTTGAGACTAAAGGGTTTCTGCATGCAACATTATTACTACTAGAGTGACAACTAATTGTTCTCCCGGGCCTACATATCCTTTCTCCCCGTGTACATGACAATAACGGACATGCATATAGCTAGCTACAATATATAGTATTATCATCTATTTCATTCATATATATGCGCTATAGTAGAAAGAGAATCATCACTTGAATTGTTGCAAATGAGGAAAGTGATCCTTATTATCTACTCGCTGGCTCGCTGCAGCATAGGAATCAGAGGCGTTGGGAACTCAGCTTGCACCATTGATCCTCACATCTCGATCAAGCTACACCTCAATAGCATGTGGGGTGTGAGTGTGAATGTGCAGGGCATCATCATCAGCTCGCACCATGCATCCTTTCTAAGCTTGTTTGGATATCTGAGGAGTATGGACAGCACATATAGGATGCTGGTCAGATCTTGCTGGCCCCGTCCTGTGTCTGAGACTGCTTCACCGCCGACTCGCTGAGCGATGCGTGGCTGTGTCGTCTGCTACAGCAGGGTCACCACGCTCAAGGTAGAGCTTCGCGTTCGTGGACATCGTGCATGCCTCAGGTGTATCACTGTGTTTGGTGTCGCAGTAGGGAACAAGATGTGCCTCAGCCTGGCACCACAGCCATGCATGCATGGAGATGAAGGTGGCGAGGTTGCTCGATGACCCTCAGTATCGGCATGATCTGTAGCCCTCCTCTTCATCATGCACCTTCCCAATATGAGGCCACACAATGACCAATTATTCTGCCAACATTTTGAAAAGAATTTACAACCGAACTTCTAAATATTTCAAATCTAAGAAAAGTCTAACAAGTTGAACATGCTTAGGCATAAGTTGAGAGTGTTAGGATAAGGTAAAGGTTTTTTGTTGTCTTTTATTTTTATGTGATTTTTTATTTTTTCTTTAACTCTTTTTTCAGCTTTCAGCTAATATAGTCTAAAACAGGGGCGAATGGTGGCTTCAGATTCAAAAAAAAAAAAAAAACTGTGAAACGACATTGAAGCTGGGGAACGGACACCAATCTCCCATTCTTTTTTGTCCAAAGAGACTGTAATAAATGTATGTCATGGACCATATGTAATATAATTGCTTCCATCATTGAAGAGCTACCCATCAATTTGTCATCATCTTTTATTTACAGCATAAGGGTTAATTAGTTTAATGATTATTTCCTCACAGCCAGAAAGTAAAACAGCATTTTGGGTTTTTCCATGGGTGCTTCGATTATATTCACGATCCGATCACCATGGGCAGTCAACAGAGCAGAAACAAGCCCTCAAGCAGCTTATATTAGCCTATTAAGAATAGCCAAGTGCAACTGCACAGCTTGCAGATTCATTTCTGCCCTTTTATTACCTCCTTTCTGTCAATATATATACACACACATAGATCATAATACTTTGCCCATCACCAAAAAAAATCTACACCGCTATAAATAAGTAGCAACACAATGAGGGTAACATTGTGAATGAGATTTGTCCTGATCTCTGCATATTTAGTGGCTGTGTAGTGTATGCATGAGAGGCCTCTGGAACTCAGCTCTCGTCTGGCTCTATGCCGAATTTATATTTAGCACTTGAGCTCTGCTTCCTAGTAGTAGCATGTGCTCTTTTTTTTGTAATGCCTCAAACATTTAGCTGGGACGGCAGATTTAGCTGCGCATGGGGCATCCATCCACCTGTTTACCTGGTGCAGCCAATTTTTTCCCCACAAATCTTCACATCAGAGTGTATTAGTTTCTGTGGGTTGGTTCAGCTTACAAATTGAAACCAGCAAAACCGCTTCCATTGGTGGCACAGGTCCTACCCGGTCCTCAAGCTTTGATCCAGGTCAAAACAACCCTTCCCTATTCAAGAATCAAGACTACCTTGGATGAACATGGTGGCACATATGCTCCCAAAATAAATAACTTTCTATGGTTTAAAATTTGTCCCAAAAAAAATCAACAGTCTACGAAAACATGGGACATTGTCTCTTAATAAGGAAAATAATCACAGATACATGCAAATGATAGCTGCCAAATCCAAGAGATATCCTACAGGAAAAGAAAGCAGATAAGGTACATGCATCTTCTAGATGGGAAAAAACATGTGAAATTCCTAGTGATACCTTACACTACCACTGTAAACATTAATAGAAGAAGGCAAAATCAGTTCCAAGAGGCGGTAGCAACGTCCACCGTAGCAAGATCACCTATGTTAATCCCATACAACATAGGCGAGCAACACGTATGCTATATAAATCAGAAAAACAGGGGTGAATGGTGGCTTTGATTCAAAAAATCAAGGGTAAAAATAGAATTAGGTTTCAAAGTAGTAGGGGAAAGAACAGCAATCTCCCATTCTTTCTTGTTCAAAGAGTGTAATAACAGTATGTCGTTGACCACAGGAAAAGCAGTAAATCATTGCTGCCAATGTCAAAGAGCTATCACTTGGAGTTAATTTGTTACAAATTTCTCGATGTTCTGTCTCCTACCTGTGCGGTAGCTAATATACTGGATGGTTACAGGGCTCAGCCCATCGGAGGCACCTCAAGCCCAGTCAGGACACGTAACCCTGGTGTTGGGCTTGTTTGCACGATCTCCACTTCGAGGCCCACGGAACTCTTCCTGATGGCAAAAAAAAAAAAAAAAAAAGTAGTAGACGAGGTAGTGACAGGTCTGCTCTAACATTATATTAGCTTATTAAGAAGAACAGAGTGCAATTATGCAGCCTGTTTCATTTCTGCCCTTCCACCTCCTTTTTGTCCACATATACACACACATCGATCATAATACATTGCCCATCGTCTAAAAAAATTATACACACCACTATAAAGAAGCAAGGCTTGCAACAAAATAGGAGGTAACATTGTGAATGAGACAGGATGTCCCTGGTCTATTCATATCTAGTGGTGGCTGTAGTGTAGCAGGGGCAAAGGTTTACTACCTGTAGGGGGTGCAAATGCACCACCCCAATTTTGAAAAAACAGTAGTTTAAAGTTAAATTTCACCACATATATACCATCCCTAATAAAAGCATATGGCAAATACATTACCCTTTAATTTGTTCTAGCTTCGCCTATGTAATGTAGCTAGGTATGAGAGGTGTCTGGAATTCAGCTCTCCCGTGGTTCTATACCAAACTCATATCTAGTGCTTGAGCACTGCTTCCTAATAGTAGTGTGTGCTCGTCTTCTGGGTCTGCTTGCAACAATTAGATGGGACGGCTTACTGGGTTGGTTCAGATTACTAATTGAAAGGGAGAAACCACATCTAGGTTCTCTGCAGCGAACAAGCAGCTCCGCACACATGCTCTTTCTTCCCTACTCGATTGTGTGCATATTGGTGGCACAACTACTATTGTCATTCTTCCTGTGCTCATGCTTTGACCGAGATCGAGATGCTCCCTGTTCAAGAATCAAGACTCCCTCGGATGAACATGCATGTACATTATGTCGTGGTACCTATAAGCATGACTAACATATATATATGGCAAAACTAATTGAATCATCATATGAGATAAGTTTCTTGTGACAAAATAATTCAACACGAATGGCACTATATAATTATAAAAGGTTGTCCAAACATACGTGTGGCTGAAAAAATTGTTCAATGGAAGCATGCAAAATTAAATTGATGCTACTAGTTATGGTTGTATCCAAAATTAGTTGAAAAGTACATTAAAGAAAGTTATGGTTTCATGCATTAATAATTAGCATATATTTACTCCACAATTAATTAGTTTGCTTAGAGAAAGTTTAGATGAAAAGATAAAGCTCCTAGAAATTACCCCTTCAAAATGAACAAGTCTAATAAAGACCTCTTTGAATAAAATATAATTTACAATGTCGTCCATGAGGCTAAAACTAAAAAGGATATCTAGATGAAACTTTATCTTGTCGTTGTTTTTGTCGGACTCTTGTGTGCTGTTATCCAATGTTATAAATTCTAATTATAATTTTCCCTCAATTATTTAGCTTTTGTGATTTCGCTGCTTATGCTTTTCGAACGAGGATTTTGCCATTGTTCACTTAGAGGAGCAATAATGTAAGTTTAGCTAAAAAGCACTTTTTTCCCATGTGAGAGTTTCGTTCCCTTGGTTTTCTTAGTACTCTTTGATTCTAACCTCTACATTGACATGAGATATTTAAAAATATTTGAAACAATTTTAAAGCACAATTTGTAAATATTTCAATACTAAGCAAAGCTTAATAAGTTATACATGCTTAATGAAATATTGTAAATTTATGATTATTTGAGAATACATTCTATTACAAATGTAACCAAGCTCTATGCAAATCCATAGATCTATAGAACTTCTGCAAAAATAGGTCCGATCAGAAAGATTAATACTGGGCACTAACTCAAGTACTTCTGACCAAGCTCTATGCAAATCCACAGAGGTCAGCAGCTATTTTTCCTATAAGCGCAAAACCAGATATTTCCATCCCAATGGTCAGCAGTTGTTTTTCCTTTCTCGACGACTATTCTATAGAAAGGCCAAAATTGAATGGCTAGGCTCGAGGAATCCAACCAATTATCCTCCCATAGTCTAATTTTCCAATCATTACCTACCTTCCACCTATAACCCATCTTAGCAGCCTATGCTGCCCACAAAAATCCTTTAAAAACTACAAGAGCCATCATTTTTGTGAGAATAGGTTTATTAGTGTCAGACTTGAAATCCACTAACTCGTTCCAGAGTTTGTCCCTATCAACAATATATCTTTTCAACCAAGAGGCTACAAGACAGATGTTCAGATCCCTGAGATCGGGGATGCCCATTCCACCAAACTCCTTGCACATGGTAACTAGCTCCCAATTGGACAGATGATACTTATGGGTATCCTCACTCTCATTCCAAAGGTAATTACGTACCCAATTTGAGAGCTATAATTAAGGAGATTAATAGCCCACTTAGAAAACCTTATAAAGGACAGGAGATATATTGGGATGCTTGATAGACAAGTTTTAATCAACGTAGCTCAGGAAGCTGAATATTTTTTTCAATAACAGTTTTTCCATCAGAAAAAGAATTTTTTCAATAATTAGGTCACATGACAGGCTCCCATGATGCCTCTGTTCCTGTAAGCAGGGTACATGACAAATTGACGATAACTAGGGTATATATGTGACAAAACTTCCATGCATGGAAAGTGCCATCTCACTTATAAACACAACAACTTAATTTTTGTGTTCACACAAACTTACAGAAAACATATTGTTCATCCTGGCTCTACATATCTAATCATACTTTTCATGTCTCTCACAGTTGTGTTTGTGGAAATAGCAGCCCTTGTTTAGGAATATATACTCTTTCATAGTGACAAAACACCTCTATGTTTTGCTCCAATCTATAGCTATCTGAATAAAATTCATCGTGGCTGCTTTTTCATGCAAACTTTGCCAGAATGTCACATGTGGGCTTTGCTGGGCATGCTGTTATAATGAGCTCTTTGCCAGGTGCTTTCCTTGAACCAACAACCGGAGCCCCTCCCCTGTTGATTTATCCTGCATTCAAAACATGCAATGAAGCCCAAGTTTATTTACTGCACTGCCAAGTTTATTTGCATTGAATGTGAGTTTGCTTCCAAAGTGCCATCGTGATATATTATGACGACTCCTGTCTAAATATATATTGTAGCTCTTTCAGCAAAAGGAGAGCAGAACCAAATGCAAACTTGAGCAACACCTACCAAGCACGCTGGAGCATCTCAAGCATAGCACAGTCGGCAAGTTTTGTCGTCGCAGCGGCCAAGACAGAGTTATATATATCATCATGGCATGCATCGAGTAACCCATGACCCATCAACAAACTTGGTATAGCTAGGCATGAGAGGAGCTGGGAATTCGATCATCTCTCTCAAGTACGCGGTGCCAAAATATTTTGGCGCCAACACTACAGGATTCAGACGTTTTGCCGGAAGCCGAATACTCCCGGCAAAGGCTACTTCACACTCGGCAAAGCCTTTGCCGGGAGTAGCACCGGGCAAAGACCCTCCGGCAAAAAATTGGCCTGCAAAGATTTCTTTGCCGGGAGCTTTTTATCGGGCACCCGGCAAAGACTTTGCCGAGAGTAAACACAGCCCCCGGCAAAGAAACATTTGACGTCACAACTTGCTCCAAACTTTCTAATTTTTTTACCTCAGCCTCCACATGCAATAACAAGACACATCGACAAGTTTCGTGATTTTTGGACTTTGTTTTAATTTTATATAATTTAAATACACTTTCCTCGCGAGTATAATCTCATGTTATGATAATATGATGCGCTAAAATTCATGTGACTTCCTAGATACGGCCTCGACATACCCTAAATATTATGAATCTCATTTTTCGAATAATCGAATTATATTATTTCATGTACCTGTAGTTCAAATTTACATTACTTGTAAAAATTCAACGAAATGAAAATAAATTAAGTAAATATATTTTATAAACTCAAAATTGTGCCAAAATTTAAAATAATAAATTATTTACTGTATCAAGTGCCCACTAAAAAATAGATCCAAAAAACAAAAAAATAAAAAAAATAATTTGCCGGGAGCTTAATTTGGCTTCCGGCAAAGAAGTCTTTGCCGGGAGCCAAGTTAGAGACACTCGGCAAATATTTTTTATAATAAAAAATAAAAAATCTTTGCCGGGTGTCTAACGGCGTGGCTCTCGGCAAAGGCTGACGACCGTTGGCCATCACTCCGCTGACCACCTTTGCCGACGGCCTAGTTTTGCCGGGTGTCGGCCTTCGGCAAACAAGGTTGTTTGCCGACGGCTAGAATTTGCCGGGAGCTTGGCCCCCGGCAAAGGCTTATTTGCGGGAGCAATACTTTGCCGGGAGTCTGGCTCTGGCCTTCAGCAAAAAAATCCTTTGCCGGGTGCCCGATAAAAAGCTTCCGGCAAATCGCCTGTTTCCTGTCGTGCAACAAAGAGCTTATGCTCTAACATCCACGAAATACCATCCCAAGCTGTGAACCAGAGTGTCCTTTCTGCATATGTGAACAAAGCCATGAATTGCCAGCAAAAGCACCACCCGTCAGCACAGGAACATCAATTGTAGAAACTGAACACTCAAGAAGCAATTTTTTTTGCCAAGCTAGCTCCACACATGTCGGTCCTACTTTGGCACGACTTGAGATGCTTTGTAATGTGAATGCTCTAGCAATATCTCAGTTAACAATATGTAGAAAAACACCAATAAAGATAGTGAGAGTACCATAAATATAATCATTATGTCCTTAACTAATTTATCCAAGAATAACCATGCTAGTCAATGTTTCTTTCAGAATAGGTGTGAGTTTTTATCTATTTCCCCTGTATTATCTATATATCTATATTTATCGATCTACATCTATATATTCTATTCCCCAAGTTTTTGCCCTTCACTCTCTTCCTAGTCTGCCGATCGTTCCATTACTCTAAAGCATAAGACTCCTAGCTGGTTTTAGTTACTGATAGTAGAGTAGCAAAACATAAATAATTATAAATATGTGTTCTAATTGATTTATGTAGTGCCTATAACCAAACTCATGGCGTCTGCTCATATTAATTAGAATTACATTCGTCCTGTCATGGTACAAAGTCTGATTCTATAATGCATATATATGAAGAGATGACACAAGTTGTATGTTACATTATAACTCATGGACATGCCTACTAGCTAGTCTAATATTAAAATAAAAAAGTTCTTCCTCGGTTGCTAGTACAGCCATTCCTCACTTCCAAGCATAATTTGTAAGTTTAGCTAGAAAAATACTATTTTCCCATGTGAATTTCCTCCTAGTTTTTTAGTACTCTTTATTTTTTAACCTCTATGTTGACATAAAATATTCGGACAATATTTTGATAGAATTTTAAAGCATAATTTGTAAATATTTTAATACTGAGCAAAGTTTAATAAGTTGTACATGCTTAATCAAAGATTATAAATTTATAATTACTTGAGAGTACATTTAGTTACAAATGCATCAGTATCAAAACTAAACAAAGTTTAATGAGTTGTTGGACATTTTAATAAGTTAAAATTGATGGCTTTATTATTGGTTAAAGATTTTAAAGTTTAAATTTGGTATGCATGCGCGCCTAAATTTAACCCGGGGGAATAAGGAAACAGTGGAAGTATAGTCTTGGCTCCTGTAGTTAGGGATGGGTATTTGGGTTATCTTAAAAGCTCGGGTTCTCTAATTTGGGTTTTCAAATTTGATACTCCAAATTTGTCTTGAGAAAATAGTGCCTGGCATATTGGATATATATTTGAATTTTTGGGTTGGGGTATAGTCCAAAACTACCCAAAAGTATCAAAAAAAATTTCGAGTAGGTAGAACCTATAGATAAAAGTTTAAGCAATATATAACTCTTAGTAGCATTTTAAACAAACAACACAATCAACCAATAACAAATACCAAATAGCACATATTGTTCCACTATTTCGGGTAAAGCGGGTAAATCAAGTATGAGGGGCGTCAGGAAATGAGCTCCCATCGGTGGATTATGCTTATGCAGAAGCATGACTATACATCTGGTCCATGACATTGCAACCACATCTGGGAGTTGTGCGAGGTGGGAAATTTTGCCATTACGAGGATCATACATCTCATGCATGCAAGGTCGTACCATCATTGCAGTTGCAATGCCTCCGAACAAAGAAGTGATCGAGTCATCCATTGACAAAAGATTCTCCAACAGCCTAATATTTTTTCAATGTCATTAGGGTACATGACAGGCTCCCATATGATGCCTCTGTTCATGTAAGCAGGGTACATAACAATAACTACGTTATCTGACAACTACCATGCATGGCAAGTGTGCCATCTGAGTCATAAACACCGCAACCTAATTTTTGTGTTTACCCAAACTTACAGAAAACTTATTTTGATTAGCCTGGCTCTAGATATCTATTCTTAATTTCCATGTCTCTCGCAGTTGTATTTGTGACAATAGCGGCCCTTGACTAGCAGGAATATATACTAATTCAGAGTGACAAAATACCTCTATGTGTCCTGCTCCAATTTATAGCTATCTGAATTAAATTCATTGAAATTGCTGTTTTTTCATGCAAGCTTTGCCAGAATGTCACATGCGGCCTTTGGTGGACATGCTGTTATAATGAGCTCTTTGCCACTTTGCCAGGCACTTTCCCCTTGAACCAACAAACCAGAGCCACTCCCGTATTGATTTATCCAGCTCTCAAAATACGCATGGAGCCCAAGTTTATTTACTGCACTGCCAAGTTTATTTGCATTGAAAATTGAATGTGTTTGCTTTCAAAGTGCCATCGCGAGTATCAGGACTCCTCTAAATATATAGGGTAGCTTTTTCAGCAAAAGGACAGCATGATCCATACGCCAACTTGAGGTTTTGAGCAACACCTACCAAGCATGCTGTTGTGCCTCACGCATAGCACAGTCGACAAGTTTTGTCGTCGCCATGGCCAACACAGAGTTATAAATATCACAACATGCATCAAGGAGTAACCCATCAACAAACTTGATATAGCTAGCCATGAGAGGAGTTGGGAATTCGATCATCTCTCAAGTGTGTGGCACTGAAATATTTTGGCGCCAACAAAGAGCTTATTCTCTTCCATCCACGAGATATATACCATCCTAAGTAGTGCACCAGAGCTGAGGACCGAGCGTAGCTCGGTTGGCACGTTCATAGTGGTTTGACAGCCGGTCCTGGGTTTGATTCCTCTAATTGACCCATGAGCCTCACATTGGGGATTTATTTCCCATCTTCATCTGCATCCTCTCTCGCTTGGAGCCACAAAGAGATTGAGATGCTATGTAATGTAGTGCACCAGAGCTTGGGATGCTATGTAATGTGATTTTTCTAGATGTATATCAGTGAATAACATGTAGAAAAACACCATTAGAAAGATAGTGAGAGAACCATAAATATAAGCATTACAGTCCTTAACTAACTTATGTAAGAATTATCGTGCATGCTTAAATGTCACCGGGTGAAATATACAGCTTTTATTGGTAGGCACCTAGTTAATGGTGTTTTTTAGAATAGGTGTTATTTTTTATCTATTTATCCTATATTATCTATATCTACATCTAGTATTAATAGGAGAAAAATTATCTCCCCAAGTTTTCATCCTTCACTCTCTTCCTGCCTATCACTCCACTACCCTAAAGCATAAGACTAACCGGTTTTAATTACTGACAGTAGAGTAGCAGAACATAACTAATTATAAATATGAGTTCTAAATGATTTACCTACTGTCTGTAACCCAAACTCATGTGACTCATGCTCATAATAATTAGAATAGCATGTGTCTAGTCAAGGTACAGAGTCTGATTCTATAATGTATATGAACAGATGACAGAAGGTTGTATGTTATGGTATAACGCATGGACATGTCTACTAGTCTAATATTAAAATACAAAAGGTTCTTTCTCAGTTGCTAGTCCACCATTCCTCACTTCCAGCCCTTTTCTGTTGTCCCTCACTTTGGCCCTTCTTATTTTTAAAGTCATCCCTTGTTACTCCTTCCCCTCTGTCACTTACTAGCTTCAACCCTTCTTGCTTTCATAGTCATCCTTTACTCCCACCTTTCTTCTTTCGTCTCTTCATTTGGCATTTCTCTGTTTGGAGTTGCAGAATCTTTATTCACATCATTGCCGTTCATATGTCCCATGCCAAATCTGAGCCCATATATGTCGTGACTTGGCAGTTGGCACCCACACAAGTGCCTAGCCTTTTAACTTTTTTAACCTCACAATAGATATACGCAATAGCCATTTAAGAGGCTGTGTCAGTTTATCATATGGAATTATTCATTTATTACACTTACCATTTACTGTGGGGCTTAGGATTTAATTGAAATAAGGTTGGAGCAATCCCATTAAAATTCAACAAGATAGCTAGTTTCATGTGACCACATAATAAATTACATGTCCTGTTGTTTGCTACTACAATATATAACTGAATTTATATAACCAAAGAATCCCTTAGCGTAAAAAACGGACTCTACCATCTATCCATCCCATAAGAGCATCTCTAAGAGACTAAGTAAAATTATATTCTAAACTACAAGATTTAGCTATTGTGTAAAATAGAAAACTCATTCAAAGCATAGAGTTCCACAACAGCCTTTGTATAGGATAACTAGTGAGGACGATATACTATATATGACAAGTAAAAGTTTAGGAATAACAAACTTGCTGTTTTAGCAAACTAGATAGCACATCTGTTGGACTTTAATTTTTGCTCAAAAAATATAAAAATAGCCTAAATAAAATGGATATCATATGTGTTGAAGTTATTCTAACTATAACCAAAGAATCCCAGAAAGTGCTTCATAAAAAGGCCGTGCATCTGGCCCAAACTGGCAGCCTGACGAGCTGTGGCATGAATGCTTTCAACATTGTGGCAAACATCTTAATTTGTGCGACACTAGCAGCCCACTAAATCAAACAACGTACAGCCCTAGCTAGGTGTAGGATGGCTGCTGCCCTGCAGCATCCGCAGCCGCCGTGGGACTTTTTATTTATATATTTCTCATTTTTTCAAAAATAATGGTTCCAGTAAAGGAAATGCTAAATTATACTTCTATATCTCCAATTTCAATAGCTGGATAGAAATCGTGTAAACTGCATAATTCCCTTACGGCACTAGCGGAATATACATCTCTTTGTCCCTTCATTTCGTAGTGTACCTCAGAAATCATATTTCCATATGAGCTTTGATGAAAATGGAATTTTTATTTCAGATTTATAGAACGCTTTTGTATTTCACACAATGTTTTCATCTTGGTTCTAAACAATCAATACAATCACTCCACACCAGAAACGATTTTCAGAGGTGCCGCACTATTTGGGTAGAGAGAATGTCAAAAGTTATCTCAAAAAATGGTTCTAGAGATGGCCCAGCTTTAGCGACTTGTGTTTTTAGCCACTTCAAAAAAACACCCCCTCTATTTTTAGAGGCAGTTGTTCCCAATCTCGCCTCTAGGAATTAATTTCTAGAGATAGTTGGTACATAGTCTCTAAAAATAGGCGGTGCCACACAAAAAAATCATAATGTGCCCAAATCATGTCAAATGGAGACAAAATTTACATCAAAGTTAGATTTCTTCAAGCCTATAGATGATACTTTTTCATCTGAAATTACAATGTCCTAAATTATGTTTCAGTTTCTCAGATTCTAAAATTCAATGTTTTAATTTTCCAAACAACCTCAAAAGGAGAGAAGCCCTCATACAAAGTTGTAAAGCTCTAAACCAATCTATACCCACATCTGTAGATGGATAGAGGTGGATGTGACAGTTTCCTCTACAAATCGATTTTTCACCACCTCTATACAACGTTCTCTGAATAGCGACTGTTAGATATCAAAATAAATATTTAAATATTGTAACTATTATTTTGGCACCAAGAAGGCTCTGAACCAAAAAGGTCGTCAGCTAGAAGTTTTGGATCTCTTTGAACGCTACAATTGTTATTTAATTCTTTTCTACTTTGGAGAAACCATATGTTCGCGAGTTGATAAATCAAGGACTATATATTTATTCCTTAGTACTCTAAACCAGGGTAGAAACCAAACACCCTCCAAATATAATGCTTCAGCGTGAACATGCCAGGAAATTTTGCTGCAGGACAAATCAGTGACCAGCTTAAGGTTGAAGACAGGGCAGAAGAGTCATTTTTCCCATCTTCTCTCTCCGTAAATCTAAGATATGAATAAAATATTTGGTGCGGTGTATTACGGCAAATGGACACGAATTTGTAATTGTGCTGGGCAATTTTCGCTCCTAACAGTGTTCATCAGCATATTATGCATTTTTAATAGTATCCTGCGGCAAAATTTCCCCTTTTTGACGAACGGGAACAAGTGTGCCTATTTTTTAATAGAGATAGAGATGAGTCCACTACATACCACTCACAAGCTGGGAAGAAAAATAAAGTTACTCTCACGCTAAAAGATGCACCAAGAGTTTCGCCCATGCACGTCTTAACCCAGGTTGCTGCTTAGTTTTTTTATCTGAGACATTAGGAACAAAGTTGATGTTTTGTGGCTTTTTCGAGTCGTGTCTTGTACTGTTGACAATTTTGTCCACCACTTATGTGTTGTAGTACTTGTTGCCTATATTCTCAGGTATCAAGTCCGACAGTGCTATCCAGTCGGCACTGAATCTCTACAGCCTTTCGTGTGTATCTACACTCTCTGATAGCATATATATGACGTATCATTTCTGCCAATTGCCTACATAGCGGGTAATTAAATCGCGCTTTCAGTCCGCCCCTTCCTTCCAATCTATCCACAGTCCAGACTATATGTTACAAAAGGCAAAAAATCGACTAAAACCATGAACAAAACGTGAGCCCGAATGGCCTAATGAGAATTAGCCTGCTTTATCCCTCAATGAAGAACATAAAAGTGATCTGTGAGGCCCATTGAGAAGAACGAAATTAACGACAGAAGTGGTTTAGTAAAATGGAGAAAAGGAGTGACATGATATTTTACCTTGCACAAGATTCAGTGAAGCCCTTCCTCCATCCTCTACAGATAATAATTGTTTGACAAATAAGTAAACATATCAATCTAACTGTTTACCAACTACAACGCTCCTCTGTACCTTAAAATTTTCTCATGCATGTACTAGTTGCTGTCACTAATTACAGGTAAATCAGCTGTGTTTCTGTTAGTAATGCATACATCTTTTCTCACAAGTTTATCCAAAGAATGCATCATTTTCCTTTTTCCACCGGTGCAAGGTTGACTGGTATCATGCCTTAGCAACCGATGTATTGGGTTGGAAACAGAGCCGAATGGGGAATAGGCCAAAATGGTGTTGGAACTAGGCCCATAGGAATGGGCCACTTGCAGTTAGGATTGGACGAGGGGCACAATAGTCATTTTAAGATTTGTCTCTCTAATCCCCACTCGAAAAATATTATGTCCTCAAATCTATAGGTACGCAGCAAACAACAAGTACTGTGCATTTTAACAATGTCCACTAGATATATTATTATTAAGTGTAAATTTTATGAACGATGTCCACCGGCGAATCGAATGTCACTCTCTTGCGGATTGATAGACTATGGATGGATGTATGCTAGTGGTGATTGTCTGTTTTTAGTTAATTAACGAACTCTAAAAGCTCATCAAGTCATGATGATCGAGATTGCTGTGGATTGACGGATGGATGCATGCATACATAATGATAATATAGAGCTTTATCGAATCGCATGATATGCATGCACGTACGCACGCTGGTCACGCCAGTATTGCAACTAAAAAAGGTGTATAAATATGCATGATTTGTTCGTTGCTTTGTCGCTGTCCTCCTTCTTGTGCACTCATGACTCATTCAAAAAAATAATAATAATGTGTTCTCCATCTATCTATGCATCCGCCAGGGTACGGTGCATGCCTGTCCACCAGTTGTTCGAGCTGTATCTTTGTATTTTTTTTATTTTCATTTTCATTTTATTAAATTTTAAATTAATTAAATTAAATTTTGGTTAAGTTTTAGTTTGTGAGTTGCTGCTCCACCAGGTTTGGTACTTCTTTTAATATATATATACGACGACGAACAAAGCTGTATATACATAGAGAGGGAATGTTGTGCTCCGGTTTTTGGTACATCTTAGAGTTGATCTTAGCTATCTAATACTCCATCCGTTACACATTATAAGATGTTTTTGTTTTTTTGAGACTCATAGTTTTTTCTACGTAAAAGCAATATATCTAAAAAAATCAAAATTATCTTATAATTTAGTGCTAATTGCATCCATTAGCTGCTAATAGTTAGTTGGCTATACAGCTAACAATTAGCTAAAACTATTTGGATTCAAAGAGGTAATTATTAGCAGCTAGCTATTAGCTCATGAATCCAAACACGGCTCTAGAACGGAGGTAGTAGTTGCTAACTATTAATTAGGTAGCTAATTAGTATTAGTATTGACCACGCGCCGCCGTCACGCTGGGGAGAAAGAAGCCCATGACCTATGCCGCCATGCAAGGGGTGGATCCCACGACTCATGTCAGTGCCAGAGAGAGATGTCGTAAGAAGGGGGAGAGAAAGGGTGCAACAGGATTGGGACACTAGAGGAGAGAGAGTCGTCGAAAAACCTAACTCCTGCTATATATATAAGCCCGGTAGAGGCAGCCCTGATATGGGCTTGGCTAGGCCTCGGGCATATTTACAGAGGCGGGTCTAAATTAAGGTACCTCTTTGAAAATAGGATCTATTTTCATAAGTGGACCTCTCAAATTGCCCCTCTGTAAATTAACTTTGGGAGATGGACAATTATTATATGAGTCTAATTAAATAAAACATCCGCATCCAAAAATCATGTATTTTGGGAGACACGTAGAATGTTTGCCAGTCTCCAAAAATAAATATGGTGTGTCTCCCTGAAATCTTTATTTGTGGTAGTGTATCATGTTGCTTTGTTAACCAATCAATGCAAACGTATGAGAGTTAATGGAAATTTTAAAGCTCCAGAAGGTAAGAAATCCACCACTTATCGGCCAAGTTAATTAGTAGCACCAGCCATATCAAGAGGAAGAAAAACACAAATATTAAGAGACCAAACAATGCATGTCACTATAATAGTATAGACACACGCAAATTTGCCACGTCTCTCATGCACAATAACAAAACCGGCCTGCCTCTGGTTTGCAACCATGGCTCCTCTTCTGATCAGTGGCTAGCTAGTACACACTTGGAACAATAGATCAACATCTGTGGTAAGTATTTGTTGGTGTTCTTGCTTTTGTTATGTATCTTGGTGCATAGAAAAGCGAAGACGATTTATAATTTGGAACAGAGTAAGCACTAATCACCTGGAAAGCATGCAGAGAAAGCGAGATACTATATAAAGCAGTACGGTTGTTAAGCTAATATATATCCACACACAGGAGAGAAAAAAAAAGTCGTAGAAAGACTTGGTGGAATAATAAGAAGATGCCTGCTTTCTCCCTCAAAAAAGATGCAAAAGTGATCAAGAAACACAAAGGGAGAAAACGGAAGACAATCATCAAGAGAAGGACGTAATGATGAAAAAATGGCCGCAGATGGAGTATATCCCTGACTTTTCAGATGGTGGAGAAGTTCCAAAAATTGCTGGAATTTCAGTCAAATCTGGGTCACACATGTCCTGAGAGCAAACACAGAGAAGCAGATGGTGAGCATGCAAAAGTCGGGGACACAAGGAATCCAGGCATATATACTTATGTTGTGAGACTGTTTTTTTTTTGTGTCAGCTGCAATATATGATCGACGCCCATGTGTGAGTGTCCAATGGTTGAAGTTAAGTTAGGGCGACACGCACACTGTTTCACAGAACTGAAAGAGTGGTCTGTTGGAGTACGTACGACAGGTGAAAATGCGGCAATGTTACTGTAAAAATGTACTGCTCGGTTGAATCACAAGAAATCAATATCTCTTATGAAGCTAATCTATATGCAAGATATCTACGTCATCTTCCACTAACTATCCATATCATCTCCTCCTAATAGCTATATCATCCACTAATTTCCAACCTTTTAATGCAACGAATTTTTGATAAAAAAATGGATATGTAAGAAAAAGTAAATTGTGCTTTCACAGCGCACTAGTGTTAGGCGAAACCAAAAAAGAGCTTTCACCAGCCCCCTACTTGCCCACTGCGTCAAGATTCCATTTTGCCCTCCAGCACGGAGCTCGTAGGTAGGCTATGGCATGGCGATGACACATGGTTGGAGTAGCGGAGATGGGGCTAACTCACCGGCATGGACCTGATCACAGCACACATGGTAGAGTTGCTGAGTTGTATGAGCGAGGCGCATCACCGGAAACGTCTAGTGCGGACGGACCTGAGCAGAGTTGGCGGCCATGTGGGTAAGGTGCGGCGTTGGGAGTCATCGAGACGAAGCAATGGGGGTGAGATATTTGAGTGGCAAAGTCGTCAGCAGCCATGAGATAAGTAGGGAGGAAGAACAGATGCTAGTGGTCGATGAAGATGAGTGAGAAACAAACGGTGGTCTCATCAAGAACATGGTTTTTTTTATTAGATAGAAAGAGGAAAAAAGGCATTATAGCCATTTCATTATTTTCAATAACAAGAATGTCTTACCAAATGTATTTGTAAAACAGCTCTATCCAGCCGAAACCAGAAAAGCTGCTCCATCACCCAAGCAGCCACTCTAGTAAGCTTTGCTATCTAACTGATATTCATGTCTACTAATTGATCATCTCAAAGCTCTAACAATTCGTATGTTATTTGAAATTCTCAGTTCATCCTGGCATTTCTATTCTGCATCCACCTAGTGAAGATCCCAATGGTTATGATGTTGCAAGCGAACGGTGGACACCAGTGCACACGGTGGGGTTTCTTCTTCAGGGCACATAAATGATGCTAGCTCTTTGTTTGTTTATAGAATAATATTTACTATTTAACTTTTATATAATTATTCCTACATAATGCAGTGTGTTTGTGTGTGGATTTGTTTTTGTATAAGTGTATGTCACTATTTGACTCTGTGTTTGTGTGTCTGTGTCTCACACACACACTAGCAAAAATACTCTACGACTCAACTTTCTGTTGATGTATGCCCTATCCCATTGACTTTTGTTTACACTAGTAGAAATTATTAAGAGGGTCAACATTTTAGTTTTACAGTGATGGAGGCTACTTCAATGCAATAATGACCTCCCCCAGAACTATCCTAACAGCCCACCATCAATAAGATTTACTTCTGAGATTGGGCATCGGAATGGTAAGCTCCGCTATCTGACTAATATTAATCTACTCTACTAATTCACTAACTTTTTCTTTGCTAAGTGTACCCAAAAAAATAACCCCCGCTGAGAAGCCTTTTCTCTATCCACCCAGAAAACTGCACCTAGAAAAACAACACTTTTAAAACGAACCATCCAGATTTACTTTCGAGTCTTCTCTCTCCTTACTCACTCAAATCGAACGGTCAGGATCGTGTGTATGGTCCTCCTCGTCCCTCCCACCTCCCACGCCGACCTCCACGTCCACGCGCATCAGTCACGGTTCGATTCCTATTGTCTTTTTTCTTTTTCCGTCTCTTCCTCGAGCCACCCAAAAAAAAGAACACCACAACTTGTTTCCGCCTCCCTAACACAACTAGGGTTTGCTGGCCGCCGCCACGCCTTATCCGACCATAGGTGGCGGCACGGGGCGGTCACGCATCGGCGCTGGTAATCCGTCCCCATTGCAGTCGCGAGGATGGCCGAGCGACGGCGCGATGGCGGCATTGAGAGCGCACAACATGAGGAGGCGATTGCGCTGGAGGTTGAGGGCTAGGCCCTTGAGGATGAGTGGGGCAGCGTCGGGGGATCGAGGGCGATGGCACGGTCAGCCGTAGCAACGGCCGCTCGAGCAAACCGGCCATGGGGCTTGGGGGCCGCAGCACGTGCACGGGCGAGGAGATAGGTATCCTGCTAAAAGTGCTGGCTCGATAGGGCCACAGAGGAGCCTCCGCCGGCATCAGAGCGGCACAGCCACATGGCGGCGCGGCGGGTAAGGGAGTGAACCGCGACGAGCATGCTAGCGGCAAGGAGGAAGAGGAGGCACTGGATGTCAGTCGCAACCCAACAAATCCTACTACTCGTGAGTATCCCCTACGCCTACAAATCCAATTACCTCGTGAGTATCCCATTTGGCCATATTAAGAATTTGCCTATTTGAATCTGCAATTATCCACTCTGTTCATGGAAATAATCAGTATGCCACTCCTTGCATGTTGTAGCACTACTTTAATCTATTTATTTGGGAAATTTGGCATTTAGGATAGCGTTGTTGTATGCTTACTTGACAACCATCATTTTTCGGCAACAATGGGTGCAGCTAAGAGCAAAGCTAATATGCTGCATTTTGTTTTGGCAACACCTGTTGATATGTAGGTTGGATGAGCTTTCCATCGAGCAATGGAGTGCATCCAGTGATGTTGTTGATTTGGTAGCAGGGCCACATGGCACCACTGATATATCACCTTCAAAGAATGCTATAGAGTTGCTTTAATGGCAGAGGTTTTTATTTTTGTTTTGCATGTGCAGTCATGCTGTGCTCTTTCTCCGTGGTTAACCAGTCTATGTCTTCTTCCTGGTTACTTTGTTCATATGTCATTGTCATACTGTTATATGTTATTTTGCATGTAATTTTGAGCCATGGAATTTCTTTGTTGAATACCCTACTACCTTCAATTATTATTCTACCAAAGAGAGGTCCAGCTACGGTGAATTTATCTTTATCAAGAAGTGAATTTGTAAATCCTTTGTGTGATGCATACATGTTCTAAACAATTTTGTATAAATTACTAGGTTGAGGTGGCTGCGTTAATTTTTAAGTGGATTTCAGATTTTGGTACTGTTTATAAAGTGGATTTAGAAGGTAAGTGATCTTTTTAGTGCTTTTCTGTATGTACCTTGCAATTATTTTAATTACTAAATAAATGTTTCTGATTTTAGGTGGTCAATCTGAAGCAATTTTATGTGGTCTAAATGAGACTCTGCCAAATGTTATAGTAATCCTTTCATAAGTAAGTTTTTTTTTTCTTATTATTTAATCTTCATCATTTCTAATTTCTGGTTTCTTGTTTTCCTGAAGTCCTGATCTAAAAGCCCTGATCTAAAACACACATATAAAATATTGATGGCTAGAACACCATGATATGAGACTTATTTTGGCTATAGATTCTGCGGAGTTGGTGGTGGTGAACACCTCGGAGGAGACACTGATGTGAAGGATGCCTGCAACAATGTCACGGGAGATATTAAGACTGTCTCTGGTACCTCATTTAGATTTCGTTTACCACCTCACTGTATTCTGTTGCCTTGCTATTTCAGAAATCTCTGCTCAGGAAAGTGACACGGTACGGTCAAATTCAAAAATTGTACATGAAAAGGCAGCCAGCATCAAATGAGAATGATACCTCAGCCAGTGGGCAGCAGTGTCTTCCTCTATCTGATGACTCTTCTCATGTGTTTGCACTATGAATATTTTTTGTTTAAGGTTGTGGTTGCAAGGTGCTATTACTGAAGGAGTTTCTGGTTCTACGTTGATCAGGTTTGTATTCCAAGCCATTGTAAATGGTTTCCATTTTACCAATGTAAATGTCAAATTATTAGTAAATTCAACAAAACATGGTAGTCAGATAGTAAATAGTTAACATAATAGAATTTTTTGATTGGTTCCACCGTCAAGGTGATCATCCTAACTGGACACCGAGAGTTATGTGTTTGTTCATGCATCTTGATTGGTTTGTCTACTAATTGGAGATGGCTCATGGCTGAATCTGACGGCTCCACGCTAGCATGCAGTAAATTGTATTGCTAAGAAGGAAGAGGGAAGAAGAAATGCTGCTTCTGGCTGTAAAGGAAAGATTGGCCATTCAGATATGAGGTAGTTAGCTATATAATGAAAATTTTCAACTTGGAACCATCCTTATTATGAAAATTTCTGTGATAAGTACTGTAATTTCATATAGATTACATTCTGTGATAAGTACTGTAGTTTCATATAGATTAACTGTATTTCTCAATTTTCTATAGCATTTCATAAATGTTAACTGAAAATGTGCTCCCTCATGAAGAACTGTAATTTTCATATAGAACTTTTTTTTGTTAGTGGCAGCACATTTAGTTCCTTTTGTTTTATGAATTATTTTAGTTTTGTAATTTTTTCTAGATACTACCGTAGCGTTAGCACGGACAATATACTAGTATCTACTAATTGATCATGTCCAACAGCTCTGACAGTTCTTATATTATTTGAAATTCTCAGTCCATCCTGTTGGACATGTTTGCATTTTGATTCTTCATCCACCTAGTGAAGATCCCAATAGTTATGAGCATGCAAGCGAATGATGGACACTAGTGCACACGGTGGGGTTTCTTGTTTAGGGCATGTAAATTGTGCTTGCTATTTGTTTGTTTACAGAATAATATTTACTCCCTTCATCCCAAATTATAAGTCATCCTAAGAATCTTGGAGAGTTAAAATATCTCAGGTTTGACCAACTTTATATGATAACATAATAACATTTATGATACCAACAAAGTATCATTAGGTTCTTCATTAGTTATATTTTCATATTAGTATCTATTTGATGTCATAATTCTTTCTAATTTTTTCTATAACTTTGGTCAAACTTGAGATACTTTGACTCTCCAAGATTCTTGGAATGACTTATAAATTGAGACATGGGAGTAATATTTAGCTCTTGTACAATTATTCCTGCATACTATGCATCTAAATATAATAATATATCTATAAACATAGCAAAATGGATGAACTAAAAATGTTAAAGTGACTTATAATTTGGAATGGGGTACTTATTAGATTGTAGAAGGAGCTCTAAGAGGCTCTTTAACACTTTACCCCAAAACCTAGTTTTGGAGGCACTAAAAAAAACTTTTACTCCCTCATATAAAAAACTCATCCTTAATCCATTCTTCTTGTTTTTTTTAAAAAAAGTACCACTGTTAACTAATTTTGTCGACCTGATCTAATCAAAAGGTTGCACCGTCATGTCACATGCTACTACCCATTGTCATGCTGCCTACGCCTAGCCTCTAGTCAACTGCAGCCAAGTGTCTATGTGTGGGTTTGTTTTTGTATGAGTGTATGTCACTATTTGACTCTGTGTCTGTGTGTGGGGGTGTGTGTGTGTGTGTGTGTGTGTGTGTGTGTGTATTACACACTAGCAAAAATACTCTATGACTGAACTTTCTGTAGATGGATGCCCTATACCATTAACTTTTGTTTACACTAGTAAAAATTATTAAGAGGGTCAACATTTTATTTTTGCAGTGATGGAGGCTACTTCAATGTTGTACTGACCTTCCCCACAAATTATCTCCCCAAGATTTACTTTTGAGACGGGCATTCGAATGGTAAGTTTTGCTCCTAGAGAAGTCAACATTAGATCGATAGATCCAGCACCTTATCCTCTCCTAGAGATGGCCCTGGAGCCGCCACCATGCTGGATCAAGGGGGGGCAGAGTGGCAATAAGTTGCGGTGAGGGAGACTAACAAGCGGTGCGCTGCCGATGTAGAGGAGGAAAAAGCGATGCGGGCAACAAGAAGGAAGAGGCCACGCAGGTGCTAGTGAGAAAGAAACGGGGGCACTAGCATTGATGAGGTGGAGGAAGAGGTCATGCAGCCACCGAGACAAGGAGGGGTGTGGCGGCCTGGAATCATGGGGAAAGAGGGAGGCACAATGTGATAGGGACACAAGGGGCCATGGCTCTAGATGGTCACATAGCCCATGGGTCGGTAGCATGGCATGAAGAGTGATTTTTTTGCCCGGCCCAAGCACAACATGATGGCCTAGTGGTGACCATGCCCAGGCCAAACAGTGGCATAAGAAATCAATGTGATTTTTTGCACTAGGTCTAAGAACTACTTCTGCTTCTATGTTGAACGAGCGTGGGGAGGAGAATCATGGGGAAGATAAGTCACTTGACAATCAAAGCATTTGCGGCGGTCGAACAACTTATTTTTACCACAAGCGATCTAGAAGTGGCCCAAAACAGGTCCCAAAGCTCAGAGCGATGTGAAGAAGCAAAAAAAGGTAATCCATGGGGGGAACGGAAAGAGATGGATCAAATTGGATGACAAAAATAGTAAGGGGTTTGGGGAAAGGAAAGAAAAAGGAGAAAAGGGATAGCAATCATGATGCGACGTACCTGATGCTACATAGGAAGAGGTTTTGTCACCAGTTAGTCCCAGATCTTGTGAGGCGGCAGGGGCAGGCGACGTGGTGGCAGGTCCAATCGAAGTTGGGGGTGGGTGAGGAGAAAAACACGGTCTTTAGGGTTTCTTGGTGGTGGTGGCTATGATGAATCGAATTTTTGGATGGGGTAGAGGAAAATTGCGAGCTTTACAGTTTTGTGTTGTGGGGGATAAGTCCCAAATTTCAACAAGGCAAGGGCGGTGGAGGCAGCTTTTAGAGACACGTTGACTCCTCAGCTTGAACCTTGGGCAAGGGAGGGGGAAAGGCATGCGGGGGGAGGGGGGACTAAGTCCTAGATTGTGGCCACGCGAGGACGGGGAAGTCGGCTTGCTGGCAACATGGTGGCAGCTATGACTGCACTTGTTGCGGCGGTGAGCGGAAGGCATGACTTTTAGGGTTTTTTACGAGATGGAGAGAGTGGTACATGAGGGAGCAAAAGGAAATGTGGAAGATTGGAAGGTCATCGAGTCCGAGGGGGTTGTTATGTGGGATTCAACGTTTCTCCTCTCTAGAGATGTGAGGCCTTACCCCGCCACCACCATATGCCACGTCATCGCCCATTCTGCCAGTTATCATCTATTTTGACCAACCGCACTAGTTGCTGCATTAATTTGTTAGAGCAAGAAATACTCAAACCCTCAAAGAAAATATGCTCATATTAAATAGTATGATTTTAGTGAGAGTAATCAAACAGAAAAAATGGCATAGGAAAAAGCTTTGCAGGAGAGGTATTTGGAGAAGGAGTAGCACCAGAAAAAGAAAGGCTGTAATACCCGATTTTAAGGACAAAACCAGATATGCACCATATGCGAGTTTTAAAAGGCAAATCTCACATATAGCTACAAATAAGGGGCAATATCAAAAGACAATGCATAAATTATATAGCGTACATAATATAAAAGAGATAACCTTTGATAGCGAACAACGGATAGACAACTCCAAACTCCGGGTATTAACTTCTCTCTACAGGATCCAACTGACTGGTTGATCACAAGCCTAAACTTCTCCTGAGGTTTGGGGAAAATAGCAAGAGTGAGTCCATGTCGAACTCCACAAGTATAGCAACTAGATTGTATATATCCCACAATCTCATGATCAATGTGACATAAATAATGTAAAGCATTAAACAATAAATAATGAGTATTTTAACACACAGGAATCATCACCCTTAATGTAGATGTCCCCAAGGCCGCTCCTGACCGTGAGCTCGGCTAGTATACTAGTTTTAACACTCTGCAGAGGTTGTACATCTTTACCCATGAGTCATGATTTACCCTTTCGCCCGAGGTGATCAGCCTCTTAACCCACTTCCAAGGAAGGTCGGCAGGGATCACTATGAAGCCTTTCAAAAGTTCGTCTAACATGTTAGGGCCGCAAGGTTTCCTTTGCGCGCAGATATAGATACCCCCCTTCCAAATGGCACAATGACGCGCAGCCTATACACATAAGGACAGGGGCTCGCACTATACCCAAAACGGTTCAGCCCCTCCGCCCTTTCGGGTAACCTCTAACAAGCTAGAAAAGGTCTTCATACTGAGCTAAAGCCAGAGCCATTATAGCCCTCATGGTTGCACTGTTGTCCCGGTTATCACTTACAGATAAATCATCAAGTGGCTAAAAAGTCATTTTTATCATTTATTACTTAACATCAATCTAGTCACACGATCATGGTCATAGAAATAAAATCCAAATGCTATACTTGCCTTAATCCAATTGCTCTTGCTGATCTTGCTAGTTGTCCAAGGCTCTGATCTTGATCACTGGAGCACTCTTGATCACCACGAATTGCTCATCGACTAAACTCGATCATCGATCACACAACAAACGGAGATAACATACACGAAGCAAACAAGGCTACAATTAGAACAGTACACCATTCATATAAAAACAGTATGAAAAGTTTATAAAAAGATTCTACGCATCGCTACGATTTCATAGACGTAAAGATCGCGAAAATCGGAGCTAAAACGGAGAAGTTATGAATTTTCTAAGATTTTATATAGAAAAGTAATTAATTAAATAGGATCACGAAATTAAAAAGTTTCAAAACAGTGAAATAATACTTCTAACATGTAGAGCTCGTAAATACGAATCTAACGAAATTTGAATGGGTCAAAACGGAGTTAAAACGAATATTTTATGAGCAAAACAAACTCAGTGGCAATTTTGTAAATACCAGAAAGCGTACTTGAAATCATACCGAGGTGAAATACGTTTTCAAAATCCGTTGACGTATTCCTCAGGGGCGCTTTGGACTGCGGGTTTATTTGGCAAAAGCTTAGGGGCTCTTTAACAAAAGTGCGAATGAAGGGGTACGTTCTAATCTAGATCGTTGATCTTGAATCGGACGACTGAGACTCAAACTGGAATACACAGGTGGCTGCCGGTGGTGCACAGAAGCCAGACACGGTGGCTCCATTGCCGGAAAGAGGAGAGACTCGCCGGAGTTCGGAAAGAAAACATTAGGAAGCTCGGTTTTCGATGGGAAAAGTTCCAGGAGCAAGAGAAGACCCTCGCGAACTCACCTGGGGGGTTATCGAAGCCCGGGGAGGTCTCGGGAGAGGCGCGCGACGCAAACCGCGGACGGCCCTTCCTGTACAGATTTCGGCGTTGATTAGAGAGACACTGGAAGCACTAGAAAACGTAGGGAGTGGTCCTTCGGCTTCGCAGACCTTGAACGAAGCTCGGCAAGGGCTCGGACTCGCCCGCACGGCTGCAAAACGCGATTTCCCCAGCCACGGTTGAGTTGAGTCCGACGGCGAGATCCAGATCAAGAACACAAGCGTTATAAAAGGCTTTGCATCGTGTGCAGGGGAAAAAGGGGGGCGCAGAGAAGAGCCTGAGGCTTTATAGGCGCTGGATTAGCAAGATAGGAAGGAAATCAAGTGATTTTGGGCGGCGATGGCTGGAGTCCTGCTCGGTCACGTCCCAGGAAGAAGAAGAAAGGGAGCTGGTGACGCTGACGTGCGGGCCCAGGGTGGCAGTGAGAGAAGAGGGGAAGGGAAAGATGTGGGCCGGCTGCTGGGTCGGTTGCGCGCGCGCTGGGCCAAGCTGAGTGGGCCGAAAAGAGAGGGGAGAAGGGTGGCGCCAAACAGAGAGAGGGAGGGGTTTTTTTTTAATTCTTTCTTTTTATTTCCAAACCATTTTCAAATCCATTTTAAAATCACTTTAAAATACTTTTGAACTTTAGTCAAATCACTCAGCACAATAAAATTAATTCTCCTGCATGAATGCACAAACAAGTTGCTAAGCTCTATGATAAATTTATTTTAATAAAAAATATTATTTTCCTATATTTCATGAGCACAAAAATACAAATTAAATTAATTTCTTCTATTTTTAAATACTTGCAAACTTTAGGGTGTTACAAAGGCTAAGAAGTCAGTTGCGCCTGCTGGTAGTGCTAGAGATAACCATGAATGGTCACGGCAACCAATGCCAAGAAGTTTAAGCAGAGATGTCTGAATATATAATAATTCATATACAAATTGTACAGCACGTTTTCATTTCTTTGAGTGCACAGATCTTGTCGAGTTCCAGACATCTGAAATCTTTTATTTAGTATAGACAACTTTGAGCATACAGTAATCCAAATAGAGTACATGATTATTTTTCACATTCATCAGAGGTATAAATAAAAATAAAGAGCTTTTGTTTACACTAGTAGAAGTCAACATTTTACTTTTACAGTGATGAAGCCTACTTCAGTGTTATAATGAGCTTCCCCCAGAACTATCTTAAATAGCCCACCATTAGTAATATTTACTTCAGAGATATGGGGCATAATGGTAAGCTTCGCTATCTGACTGATATTCATGTCTACTAATTGATCTTGTCAAAGCTTTGACAATTCTTATGTTTTTTGAAATTCAGAGCATCATGATGGACGTGTTTGCATTTGTATTCTTCATCCACCTAGTGAACATCCCAATGTTTATGATCTTGCAAGCGAACAGTGGACATCAGTGCACACGGTTGGGTTTCTTGTTCAGGGCACATAAATGATGCTCGGTCTTTGTTTCTTTACATATTTGTGCTATTTAACTCTTATAAAATTATTTCTACATCAAAAATGGTGCTCGCTCTTTGTTTACAAAATAGTATTTACTATTTAACTCTTATATTATTATTCCTGCATACTATGGAGTGTCTATGTCTGGGTTTGTTTTTGTATGAGTGTATGTCATTTGACTCTGCGTGTGTGTGTCTCACATAAATGCTAGAAAAAATACTCTGTAACTGAACTTTTTGTTGATGCATACCCTAGCCCATTAACTTTTGTTTATACTAGTAGAAATTATTAAGATTGTCAACATTTTGCTTATGTAGTGATGGAGGCGACTTCAAGGCAATAATGACCTTCCTATGGAACTATCCTAACAGTCTACCATCAATAAGATTTACTTCTGAGATGGTGCATCCGAATTGTAAGCTTCAGTATCTGACTAATATTCATGTCTACCTATTGATTTTGTCAAAGCTCTGACGATTCTTATGTTATTTGAAACTCTCAGTCATCCTCATGGAAGTGTTTTGATTTTTATATACTTCAGCCAGTATCTTGGGCATATGTTCAGTAGCAAGACCGATGCATTGATGAGAAAGGTCATTTCTCAAGAACCAATAAAGAAATCCACATGCCAGGTATAGACATATATTATCTTTTCTTTATGTACAGCTGTTCAGTAGATTTACGAAGACAACTTTAGAAACGAGTCGACTCTTCCCATATAATTCATGTTTAAAGAACTTTGGAAGGTGCTTCTCTCAATAAAGAGTATGTCTCTTGCCATAATCCTGACATTCAACAATACTATCATGAGAGTGAATTCCAATACAAAGAGAAGTTTTGTCAGTATTTGTCATGGAAATTGACACCGCAAACACACATCAACTTTCTCTATTGCACCTTTTTCACCAAAGGTCTCTATAGCCACAGTTGTCATCAATTTCACTTGTACAATAACGTGGACATTCTTGTCTTTTTCCAAGTATATGCTATACATGCTTGCGAATCACTTCCATCCACTTATTCAGAGGTTCTTCGCCCATATGGAGTACCTCAGATACAATAAATTTTCTGGTTGCACTGCATCCAATCTTGTCTGTAGGGGTGGTGCTCTTTATAAAAGTAGAACCATGTTGAGCTCAATGCTTGCATTTTCTACCCGTATTAGTCAAACCACTGCCAATGGTTGAGAGCTTGCAAGCGAACGGTCAACACCAGTGCACATGGTGGAGTTTCTTGTTCAGGGCACATAAGATGTTCCCTCTTTATTTGTTTACAGAATAATATTTACTATTTAACTCTTATTATTCCTACATCAAAAATGATACTTGCACTTTGTTTGTTTACAAAATAATATTTATGATTTAACTCTTATATAACTCTTCCACATACTGTGGAGTGTCTATGTGTGGGTTTCTTTTTGTATGAGTGTATGTCTCTATTTGACTCTGCATGTGTGTATGTGTGTCTCTCACACACACGCTAGGAAAAAGACTATGACTGAACTTTTTGTTGATGCATGCCTTGTTTACACATATAGAAATTTTTAAGTGGGTCAATATTTTGCTTATGTAGTGATGGAGGCTACTTCAATGCAATAATGACCTTCCCACGGAATTATCCTAACACCCACCATCAGTAAGATTTACTTTTGACATGGGGAATCCGAACGACAAGCTTCACTATCTGATAGATATTCATGTCTACTAACTGATAATGTCAAAGCTCTGACAATTCTTATGTTATTTGAAATTCTCAATTCATCCTGATGGACGCATTTAGATTTTTAGACACTTTAGCCTGTATCTCAGGCATATGTTCACTAGCAAGACTAGTACGTTGATGTGAAAGGTTGTTTCTCAAGAACTAGAAAAAAAAATTCACATGTCTGATGTAGACATATCTTATCTTTTCTTGATGTGCATTTGTTTAGTAGATTGACAAAGACATCTTTAGAAATGAGTCGACTCTTCCCATTCCTTGCACGTTTAAGGAACTTTGGAAGGTGCTTCTCACAATAAAAAGTATGTCGCTTGACATAATCTTGGCATTCAACAATACTATCATGAGAGTGAATTCCAATACAAAGAGAACTACCATTAGTATTTGTCATCAAAGGTGATACCGCACACACAGCAGTTTTCTCCATTGCACCTTTTTCACCAAAGGTATCTATAGCCACAGTTGTCATCAATTTCACTTGTACAGCAGCTTGGACATTCTTGTGTTTCTAAAGTCTATGCTATACTGTGCTTGTGACTTACTTCAATTCCACCCACTTATTCGGAGGTTCTTCGCCCATATGGAGTACCTCTGATGGATCCAAAAAATTTTCTAGTTCCATTCAATCTAATTTTGTCTTTGTGTAGTGCTTTTTACAAAAAGTAGAACCATGTTGAGCTTGGTGCTTGCATTTTCCACCGATATTACTCATACCACTGCTCAATGGTTGTGAGTTTGCAAGGGGATAATTGTATGAGTGTTGTTTGACTCTGTGCGCGCGCGTGTGTGTGTGTGTGTGTGTGTGTGTGTGTGTGCGTATCTATGTCTCTCACACACACACTAGCAAAAAAAAAACTCTGTGACTGAATTTTTTTGATGCATGCCCTAATCCATTAACTTTTGTTTACACCAGTAGAAATTATTAAGAGGGCAAATGTTTTGCTTATATAGTGCGGAGGCTACTTCAATGCAATAATGACCTTCCGATGGAATATCCTAACAGCCCACCATCAGTAAGATTTACTTATGAGATGTGGCATCTGATTGGTAAGCTTCACTATCTAATTGATATTCATGTCTACTAATTGATCATGTCAAAGCTTTGATAATTCTTATGTTATTTGAAATTCTTAGTTCATCTCAATGGAATGATTGGATTTTTAGACACTTCAGCCAGTATCTGTAGCATATGTTCACTAGCAAGATCGGCACGTTGGTGAGAAAGGTTGTTTCTGAAGAACCAATAAAATAATTCACTTACCTGGTGTAGACATATCTTATCTTTTCTTGATGTGCAGCCGTTTAGTAGATTGACGAAGACATCTTTAGCAACGAGTTGACTCTTTCCATTCCTTGTACGTTTAAGGAACTTCGAAAGGTGCTTCTCACAACAAAGAGTATGTCACTTGAATTATCCAGTCATTCAACAATACTATCATGAGAGTGAATTCCAATAAAAAGAGAAGTACAGCGAGTATTTGTCATGGAAGCTGATGCCGCACACACATCAGTTTTCTCCATTGCACCTTTTTCACCAAAGGTCTCTATAGCCACAGTTGTCATCAATTTCAATTGTACAATAACGTGGAAATTCTTGTCTTTTTCCATGTATATGCTATACATGCTTGCGAATCACTTCCATCCACTTATTCAGAGGTTCTTTGCC
The DNA here is from genome assembly GCF_000003195.3 of Sorghum bicolor. Classification (NCBI taxonomy): domain Eukaryota; kingdom Viridiplantae; phylum Streptophyta; class Magnoliopsida; order Poales; family Poaceae; genus Sorghum; species Sorghum bicolor. The sequence goes on from NC_012877.2 coordinate 61,516,686, forward strand.
CATATGGAGTACCTCAGATAGATACAATAAATTTTCTGGTTGCATTGCATCCAATCTTGTCTGTAGGGGTGGTGCTCTTTATAAAAAGTAGAACCATCTTGAGCTCAATGCTTGCATTTTCTACCCATATTAGTCAGACCACAGCCAATGGCTGAGAGCTTGCAAGCGAACGGTCGACACCAGTGCAAATGGTGGAGTTTCTTGTTCAGGGCACATAAGATGCTCCCTCCTTATTTGTTTACAGAATAATATTTACTATTTAGCTCTTATACATTTATTCCTACATCAAAAATGATGCTCGCACTTTGTTTGTTTACAAAATAATATTTATGATTTAACTCTTATATCACTCTTCCGCATACTGTGGAGTGTCTATGTGTGGGTTTCTTTTTGTATGAGTGTATGTCTCTATTTGACTCTGCATGTGTGTATGTGTGTCTCTCACACACACACTAGGAAAAAGACTATGACTGAACTTTTTGTTGATGCATGCCTTGTTTACACATGTAGAAATTTTTAAGTGGGTCAATATTTTGCTTATGTAGTGATGGAGGCTACTTCAATGCAATAATGACCTTCCCACGGAATTATCCTAACAGCCCACCATCAATAAGATTTACTTTTGACATGGGGCATCCGAACGACAAGTTTCACTATCTGGTAAATATTCATGTCTACTAACTGATAATGTCAAAGCTCTAAAAATAATTCTTAGGTTATTGGAAATTCTCAATTCATCCCGATGGACGCGTTTAGATTTTTAGACACTTTATCCTGTATCTCAAGCATATGTTCACTAGCAAGACTAGTACGTTGATGTGAAAGGTTGTTTCTCAAGAACCAGAAAAGATATTCACATGTTTGATGTAGACATATCTTATCTTTTCTTGACGTGCAGTTGTTCAGTAGATTGACAAAGACATCTTTAGAAATGAGTCGACTCTTTCCATTCCTTAAACGTTTAAGGAACTTCGGAAGGTGCTTCTCAAAATAAAAAAGTACGTCGCTTGACATAATCTTGGCATTCAACAATACTGTCATGTGAGTGAATTCCAATACAAAGAGAAGTATCATTAGTATTCGTCATCAAAGGTGATACCGCACACACATCAGTTTTCTCCACTGCACCTTTTTCACCAAAGGTATCTATAGCCACAATTGTCATCAATTTCACTTGTACAGCAGCCTGGACATTCTTTTGTTTTTTAAAGTCTATGCTATACATTGCTTGCAACTTACTTCCACCCACTTATTCGGAGGTTCTTCGCCCATATGGAGTACCTCTGATGGATCCAACAAATTTTGTAGTTCGATTGCATCTAATTTTGTCTTTGTGTAGTGCTTTTTACAAAAAGTAGAACCATGTTGAGCTTGATGCTTGCATTTTCCACCCATATTACTCATACCACTTCTCAATGGTTGTGAGTTTGCAAGGGAATAATTGTATGAGTGTTGTTTGACTCTGCGCGCATGTGTGTGTGTGCGTATCTATGTCTCTCAGACACACACTAGTAAAAAAATACTCTATGACTGAATTTTTTTTACGCATGCCCTAATCCATTAACTTTTGTTTACACCAATAGAAATTATTAAGAGGGTAAATGTTTTGCTTATATAGTGGCGGAGGCTACTTCAATGCAAATATGACCTTCCAATGGAATATCCTAACAGCCCACCATCAGTAAGATTTACTTATGAGATGAGGCATCTGAATGGTAAGCTTCGCTATCTAATCGATATTCGTGTCTACTAATTGATCATGTCAAAGCGTTGACAATTCTTATGTTATTTGAAATTCTTAGTTCGTCTCAATGGAGTGATTGGATTTTTAGACACTTCAGCCAGTATCTGTAGCATATGTTCACTAGCAAGACCGGTATGTTGGTGAGAAAGGTTGTTTCTGAAGAACCAACAAAATAATTCACTTACCTGGTGTAGACATATCTTATCTTTTCTTGATGTGCAGCCATTTAGTAGATTGACGAAGACATCTTTAGCAACGAGTCGACTCTTCCCATTCCTTGTACGTTTAAGGAACTTCGGAAGGTGCTTCTCACAACAAATAGTATGTCACTTGGCATTATCCTGTCATTCAACAATACCATCATGAGAGTGAATTCCAATAAAAAGAGAAGTACAGCTAGTATTTGTCTTGGAAGCTGATGCCGCACACACATCAGTTTTCTCCATTGCACCTTTTTCACCAAAGGTCTCTATAGCCACAGTTGTCATCAGCAGCCTAGACATTCTTGTCTTTTTCCATGTCTATGCTATACATTGCTTGTGACTTACTTCTACTCACCTATTCGGAGGTTCTTCGCCGATATAGAGTACCACAGATGGATCCAACAAATTTTCTGGTTGCATTGCATCCAATCTTGTATGTAAGTGGTGCTTTTTATAAAAAGCAGAACCATGCTGAGCTCGATGCTTGCATTTTCTACCCATAATACTCATACCACTTCTAGTGGTTGTGATTTCAAGGGAACAGTGGACACCAGTGCACACGGCGGAGTTTCTTATTCAGGGAACATAAATGATTCTTGCTCTTTGTTTATTTACATAATAATATTTACTATTTAACTTTTATACAATTATTTCTACATCAAAAATGAATGTTGCACTTTGTTTGTTTGCAAAATAATATTTAGTATTTAACTCTTATAAACTATTCCTACATACTGTGGAGTGTATATGTGTGGATTTGTTTTCATATGAGTTTATTTCAATGTTTGGCCGCGTGTGTGTGTCTCTCACACACACGCTAGCAAAACTACTCTATGACTAAATTTTTTGTTGATGCATGCCCTAGCCCATTAACTTTTGTTTACACCAGTAGAAATTATTACAAGGGTCAATATTTTGCTTATGTAGTGATGAGGCTACTTCAATGCAACAATGACCTTCCCAAGAAACTATCCTAACAGCCCACCATCAGTAGGATTTACTTCTGAGATGGGGCATCCGAATGCTAAGTTTCGCTGTCTGACCAATATTCAAGTCTACTAATTGATCATGTCAAAGCTGTGACAATTCTTATGTTATTTGAAATTCTGAGTTCATCCCAATGGACATGTTTCAATTTTTAGACACTTCATCCAGTATTTGGGGCATATGTTTACTGGAAAGACCAATGTGTTGATCAGAAAGGTTATTTCTCTAGAACCAATAAAGAAATTCACATGCCTGGTGTAGACATATCTTATCTTTTCTTGATGTGCAGCCGTTCAGTAGATTGACAAAGACATCTTTAGAAACGAGTTGACTCTTCCCATTCCTTGCACGTTTAAGTAACTTTAGAAGGTGCTTCTCACAATAAAGAGTATGTCGCTTGGCATAATCCTGAGATTCAACAGTACTATGTTGAGAGTGCATTCCAATACAAAAAGAAGTACCCTCAGTGTTTATCATGGAAGTTGACACCGCACGCACTTCCGTATTGTCCATTGCACCATTTTCTCCAAAGGTCTCTATAGTCACAGTTGTCATCAATTTCACTTGAACGGCAGCCTAGACATTTTGTTCTTTTTCTAAGTCTAAGCTATACATTGCTTGCGAATTACTTCCACCCACTTATTTGGAGGTTCTTCGCCCATATCGAGTACCTTAGATGGATCCAATAGATTTTTAGACACTTTAGCCCGCATCTCAGGCATATGTTCACTAGCAAGACTAGTACGGTGATGTGAAAGGTTGTTTCTCAAGAACCAAAAAAGAAATTCACATGTCTGATGTAGACATATCTTATCTTTTCTTGATGTGCAGCTGTTCAGTAGATTGACGAAGACATCTTTAGAAACAAGTCGACTCTTCACATTCCTTGCACATTGAAGGAACTTTGGAAGGTGCTTCTCACAATAAAGAGTATTTCGCTTGGCATAATCCTAGCATTGAACAGTACTGTCATAAGAGCGAATTCCAATAAAAAGAGAAGTATTGTTAGTATTTGTCATGGAAGTTGACGCCGCACACACGTATCATGTGTGGCGCCCACAAGCCACTTCATGCATGCACTACGACACTAGGGCTATGGAATTCTCTGATGCCTCCTTTGGCTTGAGCTAGAGTCATAGTCCGGTTGGTCACCTTCGTTATCCGACCGATATTCATGTGTACTAATTGATCATGTCAAGCTCTGACAATTCTTATGTTATTTAAAATTCTCGGTTCATCTCGATGGATGTGTTTGAATTTTGATACACTTCAGCCAGTATTTGTGACATATGTTCAGTAGCAAGACCGGTGCATTGATGAGAAAGGAATCCACATGCCTGGTGAAGACATATCTTATCTTTTCTTGATGTGCAGTTGTTCAGTAGATTGACAAAGACATCTTTAGAAACAAGTCGACTCTTCACATTCCTTGCACGTTTAAGGAATTTTGGAAGGTGCTTCTCACAATAAAAACTATGTCACTTGGCATAATCCAAGCATTGAACATTACTGTCATAAGAGCGAATTCCAATATAAAGAGAAGTACTGTCAGTATTTGTCATGGAAGTTGACGCCGCACACACATCAATTTTCTCCATTGCACCTTTTTCACCAAAGGTCTCTATAGCCATAGTTGTCATCAATTTTACTTGTACAGCAGCCTAGGCATTCTTGTTTTTTTTCCATGTCTATGTTATACATTGATTGCGACTTACTTCCACCCACTTATTCGGAAGTTCTTCGCCCATATGGAGTACCTCAGATGGATCCAACAAATTTTTTGGTTGCATTGCATCCAAGTTTGTCTGTAGGTGGTGCTTTTTACAAAAAGTAGAACCTTGGGCTTCACGCTTGCATTTTCTATCCATATTAGTCATACCACTGGCAATGGTTATTAGCTTGCAAGCGAACAATATGGACACCAATGCACACGGTGGGGTTTCTTGTTTTGGGCACACAAATGATGCTTGTTCTTTGTTTGTTTACAGAATAAAATTTACTATTTAACTCTTATACAATTATTCCAACGTACTATGGTGTTTTTGTGTGTGTGGGTTTGTTTTTGTATGAGTGTATGTCACTGTTTGACTGCATGTTTGTGTCTGTGTCTCTCACACACGCACTAGCAAAAATACTATATAACTGAACTGTTTGACTCTACATGTGTGTGCTTGGCATAATCCTGAGATTCAACAGTACTATGTTGAGAGTGCATTCCAATACAAAAAGAAGTACCCTCAGTGTTTATCATGGAAGTTGACACCGCACGCACTTCCGTATTGTCCATTGCACCATTTTCTCCAAAGGTCTCTATAGTCACAGTTGTCATCAATTTCACTTGAACGGCAGCCTAGACATTTTGTTCTTTTTCTAAGTCTAAGCTATACATTGCTTGCGAATTACTTCCACCCACTTATTTGGAGGTTCTTCGCCCATATCGAGTACCTTAGATGGATCCAATAGATTTTTAGACACTTTAGCCTGCATCTCAGGCATATGTTCACTAGCAAGACTAGTACGGTGATGTGAAAGGTTGTTTCTCAAGAACCAAAAAAGAAATTCACATGTCTGATGTAGACATATCTTATCTTTTCTTGATGTGCAGCTGTTCAGTAGATTGACGAAGACATCTTTAGAAACAAGTCGACTCTTCACATTCCTTGCACGTTTAAGGAACTTTGGAAGGTGCTTCTCACAATAAAGAGTATTTCGCTTGGCATAATCCTAGCATTGAACAGTACTGTCATAAGAGCGAATTCCCATAAAAAGAGAAGTATTGTTAGTATTTGTCATGGAAGTTGACGCCGCACACACATATCATGTGTGGCGCCCACAAGCCACTTCATGCATGCACTACGACACTAGGGCTATGGAATTCTCTGATGCCTCCTTTGGCTTGAGCTAGAGTCATAGTCGCCCTCCCGCTGCACCACACTAGACTAGATCGACCTGCCCCTAACCTAGCTAAGGTATGGCTTGAGTCCAAGTGGAGCGCACACGTAGGTATGGTGTGGGTCCAAGAGGGGCACACATGCAGGCACAGCTGGCAAAGGACAAGTGCTAGCGCCTACCAAACCTCACGAAAGGGAAAGTCACAAATTTTCTTTTTCTTTTCGCTATTCAGTCATGATGGATTGATGGATTACGCAAGGAAGCCATGAACCTTCGGCGGTTAAGCCCCAAAGGAAAAACTTCCCCACCAAACCAAGACTGTTTGTGACAATTTTAATCAACCACGCTTGGAATCAAATCTGGCTTACCATAGCTAGCTTTGACTAGAAGCAAAATATGTAAAAATATGGCATTTGGGAGTTTACTTATAGGAGACGCTCCGCAATCACCTGTCTTCTCCCATGGGGAGGTTCCTAGGGCCGCTGCTGCCGCCATGCCCACATACAGTGACCTTATCGTATGATTGGAGGAGCTCTAGATCGACAGACCCACCACCTTATCCTCTCCTAGAGAACGTCCTGGACCGCCACCATGCTAGATCAAGAGGGTAGAGGGGCAATAAGTTGCGGTGAGGGAGATTAACAGGTGATTCAAGATGGCAATGAGGACATCCCCGATGGGGATTGGGATCCCGTCCCCGCCGCCGATATCTCTAATTCCCCCTGCTCCCCGTCCTCGTTCCCTATCACAGGGCTACGTTTCTCCTAACCCCATCTCCGAATAGAGTCATGGGGCCCGACAGGTATCATAGACCCAGAAGCAAGTCGAAGGCAGCGCCATCTCATGTGGGAGCATGGTCACTGCCTAACATCTAGGTGCGTCCACCACGAAGCAGCACTAGAGGGAGGACGAAACAGCAGTACCAAAGGGAGTTCTAGATGCGTGTGTTAGTAGTGAGAAGCTATAGCAGTGAGAGCAAGCATCATCACCGTGGGGAGGGAGAAGGACGAGCAGCTCATGCTATAGAAGGAGGGAGTTAGATGGAGCTGTAGGAAATCGAAGGAGCAGTCTAGTGCCGAGGAATCACCATGGAGAAAGAAGGATCGAGGGAGCCATCAAGACTCGAGCAAATGAAAATGTCAGGAGAGGGGAACAGAGGACTCATGCCCTGGCCGCTAGGAAGCAGGAAGCAGGATGGGAGAGTATTGGGGATATGGTTCCATAGTATTTACATCAAAGTTCTAGGATTGGGATAAACATAATTCTATTTGGCCTTTTTCAACCTACTTTCTCGGGGGCAGCGGGTATCAGGGACGGGGACCTAGAGAATGCTCCAACCCCCGCTACACCTGACGGGGGCACGGGGCTAGTTTCTAACCTGTTAAGGTCCACGTGGGGAGCAAATTCATCCCGTTTACATCGCCTAATGGAGGAATTCCCCGTCGGGGATTGGGGATCGGGGCCCCATTGCCATCTTGACAGGCAATGCGCTGCCGATGTAGATGAGGAAAATGCGATGCGGGCACCGACAAGAAGGAAGAGGCCACACAGGTGCTGATGAGAAAGAAGCAGTGGCACTAGCTAGCATCGATGAGGAGGAGGAAGAGGTCATGCAGCCACCAAGATGAGAAGGGTGTGGCGGCTGGGAATCATAGGGAAAGAGGGAGGCACAGTGTGATAGGGACACAAGGGGCCATGGCTCTAGATGGTCACACAGCCCATGGGTCAGTAGCATGGCGTGAAGCGTGATTTTTTGCCTAGCCCAAGCACAACACTATGGCTTGGTGGTGACCGTGCCTAGGCCAAACGGTGGCATAAGAAATCAATGTGATTTTCTGCACTGGGTCTAAGAACTATTTCTGCTTTTACGTTGAATGAGCATGGGGAGGAGAATCACAGGGAAGATAAGTCACTTGACAATCAAAGCATTTGTGGCAGTCGGACAACTTATTTCACCACAAGCGATCTAGAAGTGGCCCAAAACAGGTCCCAAATCTCAGAGCGCAGTGAAGAAGCAAAAAAGGTAATCCATGGGTGGAACGGAAAGAGATGGATCAAATTGAATGACAAAAATAGTAAGGGGAGGGGAAATGTAAAGCAAAAGGAGAAAAGGGATAGCAATCATGATGCGACGTACCTGATGCTGCACGGCAAGAGGTTTTGTCACCAGTTAGTCCTAGATCTTGTGAGGCGGCAAGGGCGGGCGACGCGGTGGTGGTTCCAATCGAAATTGGGGGTGGATGGGGAGAAAAACATGGTCTTTAGGGTTTCTTGGTGGTGGTGGCTATGATGAATCAAATTTTGGGGACGGGGTAGAGGAAAATTGTGAGCTTTACGGTTTCGTGTCGTGGGGGATGAGTCCCAAATTTCAACAAGGCAAGGGAGGTGGAGGCATCTTTTAGCAACACACGTAGTGGTGACTCCTCGGCTTGAATTGGAGGCAAGGGAGGGCAGAAGGCTTGCGGGGGCGGGGGGACTAAGTCCTAGATTATGGCTACGCAAGGACGGGGGAGTCGGCTTGCTGGCAACATGGTGGTGGCTATGACTGCACTTTTGCAGCGGTGAGCGGAAGGCATGACTTTTAGGGTTTTTTACGAGATGGAGAGAGTGGGACATGAGGGAGCAAAAGGAAATGTGGAAGATTAGAAGGTCATGGAGTCCGAGGGGGTTGTTATATGAGTCAGACTCTTCCGGCCCAGTCCTTGCACGTTTAAGGAACTTTAGAAGGTGCTTCTCTCAATAAAGAGTATGCTGCTTGGCATAATCCTGGCATTCAACAATACTATCATGAGAGTGAATTCCAATACAAAGAGAAGTATCATCAGTATTTATCATGAAAGTTGACACCGCACACACATCAGTTTTCTCTATTGCATCTTTTTGACCAAAGGTCTCTATAGCCATAGTTGTCATCAATTTTACTTGTACAGCAACCCGGACATTCTTGTCTTCTTCCAAGTCTATGCTATACATTGCTTGCGACTTAGTTCCACCCACTTATTTGGAGGTTCTTTGCCCATATGGAGTACCTCAGATGGATCCAACAAAATTTTCGGGTGGTGCTTTTTACAAAAAGTAGAACCATGCTGAGCGTGGTGCTTGCATTTTCTGCCGATATTACTCATACCACTGGCAATGGTTGTGAGCTTGCAAGCGAACAATGGACTCCAGTGCACGTGGTGGGGTTTCTTGTTCAGGGCACATAAATGATGCTCGCTCTTTGTTTGTTTACAGAACAATTTTTACTATTTAACTCTTATACAATTATTCCTACATCAAATGATGCTCGTGCTTTGTTTGTTTACAGAATAATATTTTCTATTTAACTCTTATATAACTATTGCTGCATATTGTGGAGTGTCTATGTGTGGGTTTATTTTTGTATGAGTGTGTGTGTGTGTCTCACACACATGCTAGCAAAAAATACTCAGTGACTGAACTTTTTGTTGATGCATGTCGTAGCTGATTAACTTTTGTTAAACCAATAGAAATTATTAAGGTCAATATGTTGCTTATGTAGTGTTGGAGGCTACTTCAATGCAATAATGACCTTCCCACAGAACTATCCTAGCAGCCCACCATCAGTAAGATTTAATTCAGAGATGGGACATCCGGTTGGTCACCTTCGTTATCCGACCGATATTCATGTGTACTAATTGATCATGTCAAGCTCTGACAATTCTTATGTTATTTAAAATTCTCGGTTCATCTCGATGGATGTGTTTGAATTTTGATACACTTCAGCCAGTATTTGTGACATATGTTCAGTAGCAAGACCGGTGCATTGATGAGAAAGGAATCCACATGCCTGGTGAAGACATATCTTATCTTTTCTTGATGTGCAGTTGTTCAGTAGATTGACAAAGACATCTTTAGAAACAAGTCGACTCTTCACATTCCTTGCACGTTTAAGGAATTTTGGAAGGTGCTTCTCACAATAAAAACTATGTCACTTGGCATAATCCAAGCATTGAACATTACTGTCATAAGAGCGAATTCCAATATAAAGAGAAGTACTGTCAGTATTTGTCATGGAAGTTGACGCCGCACACACATCAATTTTCTCCATTGCACCTTTTTCACCAAAGGTCTCTATAGCCATAGTTGTCATCAATTTTACTTGTACAGCAGCCTAGGCATTCTTGTTTTTTTCCATGTCTATGTTATACATTGATTGCGACTTACTTCCACCCACTTATTCGGAAGTTCTTCGCCCATATGGAGTACCTCAGATGGATCCAACAAATTTTTTGGTTGCATTGCATCCAAGTTTGTCTGTAGGTGGTGCTTTTTACAAAAAGTAGAACCTTGGGCTTCACGCTTGCATTTTCTATCCATATTAGTCATACCACTGGCAATGGTTATTAGCTTGCAAGCGAACAATATGGACACCAATGCACACGGTGGGGTTTCTTGTTTTGGGCACACAAATGATGCTTGTTCTTTGTTTGTTTACAGAATAAAATTTACTATTTAACTCTTATACAATTATTCCAGCGTACTATGGTGTTTTTGTGTGTGTGGGTTTGTTTTTGTATGAGTGTATGTCACTGTTTGACTGCATGTTTGTGTCTGTGTCTCTCACACACGCACTAGCAAAAATACTGTATAACTGAACTGTTTGACTCTACATGTGTGTGCTTGGCATAATCCTGAGATTCAACAGTACTATGTTGAGAGTGCATTCCAATACAAAAAGAAGTACCCTCAGTGTTTATCATGGAAGTTGACACCGCACGCACTTCCGTATTGTCCATTGCACCATTTTCTCCAAAGGTCTCTATAGTCACAGTTGTCATCAATTTCACTTGAACGGCAGCCTAGACATTTTGTTCTTTTTCTAAGTCTAAGCTATACATTGCTTGCGAATTACTTCCACCCACTTATTTTGAGGTTCTTCGCCCATATCGAGTACCTTAGATGGATCCAATAGATTTTTAGACACTTTAGCCTGCATCTCAGGCATATGTTCACTAGCAAGACTAGTACGGTGATGTGAAAGGTTGTTTCTCAAGAACCAAAAAAGAAATTCACATGTCTGATGTAGACATATCTTATCTTTTCTTGATGTGCAGCTGTTCAGTAGATTGACAAAGACATCTTTAGAAACAAGTCGACTCTTCACATTCCTTGCACGTTTAAGGAACTTTGGAAGGTGCTTCTCACAATAAAGAGTATTTCGCTTGGCATAATCCTAGCATTGAACAGTACTGTCATAAGAGCGAATTCCAATAAAAAGAGAAGTATTGTTAGTATTTGTCATGGAAGTTGACGCCGCACACACATATCATGTGTGGCGCCCACAAGCCACTTCATGCATGCACTACGACACTAGGGCTATGGAATTCTCTGATGCCTCCTTTGGCTTGAGCTAGAGTCATAGTCACCCTCCCGCTGCACCACACTAGAGTAGATCGACCTGCCCCTAACCTAGCTAAGGTATGGCTCAAGTCCAAGAGGAGTGCACACACAGGTATGGTGTGGGTCCAAGAGGGGCACACATGCAGGCACAGCTGGCAAAGGACAAGAGCTAGCGCCTACCAAACCTCACAAAAGGGAAAGTCACTTTTGTTTTTTCTTTTCCCTATTCAGTTGTGATGGATCTACGGATTACGCAAGGAAGCCACAAACCTTCGGCGGTTAAGCCCCCAAAGAAAAAACTTGCCCACCAGACCATGATTGTTTATGACAATTTTAATCAACCACGCTTGGAATCAAATCTGGCTTACCATAGCTAGCTTTGACTAGAAGCAAAATATGTAAAAATATGCCATTTGGGAGTTTACTTACAGGAGACACTCCACAATCACCTGTATTCTCCCATGGGGAGGCTCCTAGGGCTGCTGCTGCCGCCATGCCCACATGCAGTGACCTTATCGTATAATTGGAGGAGCTCTAGATCGACAGACCCAGCACCTTATCCTCTCCTAGAGAAGGTCGTGGAGCCACCACCACGCTGGATCAAGGGGGCAGAGGGGCAATAAGTTGCAGTGAGGGAGATTAACAAGCGATTCAAGATGGCAACGAGGACATCCCCGATGGGGATTGGGATCCTGTCCCCGCCCCCGATATCTCTAATTCCCCCCGCTCCCCGTCCCTGTTCCCTATCATGGGGCTACCTTTCTCCCGTCCCCGTCCCCGAATAGAGTCGTGGGGCCCCGGCGGGTATCATAGATCCAGCAGCAAGTCGAAGGCAGCTCTATCCCATGTGGGAGCATGGCCGCTGCCTAACGTCTAGGTGCGTCCACCGCGAAGCAGCACTAGAGGGAGGACAAAATAGCAGTACTAGAGGGAGTACTGGATGCGTGTGTTGGTAGCGAGAAGCTACAGTAGTGAGAGCAAGCATCGTCACCATGGGGAGGGAGAAGGGTGAGCAGCTCATGCTGTAGGAGGAGGGAGTTAGATGGAGCCGTAGGAAATCGAAGGAGCAGTCTAGTGCCGAGGAATCACCATGGAGAAAGAAGGATCAAGGGAGCAGTCGAGACTCGAGCAAATGAAAATGTCAGGAGAGGGGAATAGAGGACTCATGCCCCGACGGCTAGGAAGCAGGAGGCGGGATGGGAGAGTATTGGGGTTAGGGTTTCATAGTACTTATATATCAAAGTTCTAGGCTTGGGCTAAACATACTTCTATTGGGCCTTTTTCAGCATGCTTTCTCGGGGGCAGCGGGTATCGGGGACGGGGACCTAGAGAACGCTCCAACCCCCGCTACACCCGACGAGGCTGGTTTCTAACCTGTTAAGGTCCACATGTGGAGCAAATTCATCCCATTTACATCCCCTAATGGAGGAATTCCCCATCGGGGATTGGGGATCGGGAGCCCATTGCCATCTTGACAGGCAATGCACTGCCGATGTAGATGAGGAAAATGCGATGCGGGCGTCGACAAGAAGGAAGAGGCCACACAGGTGCTGGTGAGAAAGAAGCAGTGGCACTAGCTAGCATCGATGAGGAGGAGGAAGAGGTCATGCGGCCACTGAGACGAGGAGGGGTGTGGCGGTTGGGAATCATAGGGAAAGAGGGAGGCACAGTGTGATAGGGACACAAGGGGCCATGGTTCTAGATGGTCACACAGCCCATGGGTCAGTAGCATGGCATGAAGTGTGATTTTTTTGCCCAGCCCAAGCACAACACTATGGTTTGGTGGTGACCGTGCCTAGGCCAAACGGTGGCATAAGAAATCAATGTGATTTTCTGCACTGGGTCTAAGAACTACTCCCTACATACTTGAAATAGTTGACGTTCTAGGCAACCATCCAAACTTTGCAAAGCTTGACGTTCTGTACTGGATAGAAACAAATTTGACGCAACTGCCCCCCGCTACTGTGCCTGCATTCCATGCAGCCAACCATGCTCACTGCCCAGCATTCACTGCCTGCATACAAAAACGCGCTGGACTAAAAAAGTGTGCATGTGTGAGGCTTCGAAATGATGACCTCAAGCTCCACACCCCCACGAGCTCACCATATGCACTGAGAAACTTTCTTAGAAAGAGTACACCCGTATCATATTTAATAAGGGCAAAGCAGGAAAAATACTCCATAATTAATCACTCCTTGGTTACCACAATTATGTCCTAAACGTCAAGAATTTCGAGTATGGAGGGAGTACTTCTGTTTTTACGTTGAATGAGCATGGGGAGGAGAATCACAGGGAAGATAAGTCACTTGACAATCAAAGCATTTGCGGCAGTCGGACAACTTATTTTCACCACAAGCGATCTAGAAGTGGCCCAAAATAGGTCCCAAATCTCAGAGCACAGTGAAGAAGCAAAAAAAGGTAATCCATGGGGGGGTGGAAAGAGATGGATCAAATTGGATGACAAATATAGTAAGGGAGAGGGGAAATGGGAAGCAAAAGGAGAAAAAGGATAGCAATCATGATGCGACATGCCTGATGCTGCACAGCAAGAGGTTTTGTCACATTCATCAGAGGTATAAATAAAATTAAAGATAGTCACATGATAATTTCATTAGGATGATATTAATCAAGCAAAGAGGGTACCTATGAATTAGCATATACCTGAAAATCAACAACTCTGTGTAAATATTAATCAAGCAACAAGTATCGCTAGATTGACATGGACGGCGGTGGTACCACTCGACCTGAACATTAAGGTGGTTGTGACTTACCAAAACATTAAGGTGGCCCTCTCGCTTAGTAAAGATCCAATCTGCTTGCTCTGTTAAAAGCTGCAAGTTATCATTAGCTTGCGTCCATTTACCCGCAGCAGCGTATCGGATGGAGTCAATCCCGCGTCTTCGGCACCGACGGCTCCATTGCCGACCTCTCTGACGCCGTGGATCTCGTGGACATGTACATGACTCCAGAGCAGAAATTAAGTTGCTGCAATTTCAGTCAAATCTCGAGCACAAAATTAACCAGCAGACGTTGAGCGTGCAATGATGCAAAAGCAGGGGACAAACGGCTCTGTTTTTGTGTCATCTTCAAGTCTCGGTCTGTGTCCAACAGTTTGGAGCAAACAGAGGGCCGAGCACCCACGTCAAACACAGAGTGTACGGATGTTTTCCTCTTTTATTCTTCTTTCGTGGGCCTGACGAGACGAGTGGGGTAATGTGCCAAAATGGTGGTGAAACTGGGCCGATTAGGAATGGACCAATCCCAGTTAGGACTGGACCAAAGGCAGAATGGTCATTTTCAGATTTGTCTCTCCAGCTAATCCCCACTCGGAAATCTTATTTCCTCATAGGGAAAAGTTTACTTCATTGATGGTTGTCTACTTCACCCCCACAAACCAGGTATTCTACCTCTCAAACTATTAAAAACCATCTAAATAACCCCCTGAGATAGTTTTAAAGTGGTTTCATTGACTTGACATATTCAAAAGTCTAATAACCTCTAACATATCAAGTGTCGACTACATCAGCCCTCAACTATAAAAATCTGATATTATAGCCTTTTAATTATCCAATAATATTCAAATGACCCCCTTGGATGGTCTTGTAGTTCTACTTGGACATCGTATCTCGACATATTGGTCTCGTAGTTCTATGAGGTGAAGCAGAAGATAGGGTGGTGATCATCAAGCGGTGTCGTAATCCTATAAAGAGTAGGGAGAGGGAGGTAGCAAATGGACCTACATGCAAGTATGGGTGCTTAGGCCAGTGTGGTGAGATACGATGTCCAAACGACCCTACAAGACTATCACGGGATTCATTTGAACATTATTAGATATACTTGAAGGGCTTTAAGATGGTTATTTTAGTCAACCCTTGATATGTTAGGAGGTTATGTAGACATTTTAATATGCCATGTTAGTGTGAAATCACCTTTAAAACCGTTTGAGGGGGTTATTTAGACGGTTTTCAATAGTTTAAGGGCCAAAATATCTAGTTTTATATGTGAGAGGGTGTAATAGACAACCACCAATAGTTTAAGAGTTAAGTAGACTTTTTTCTTTCCTCAAATCTATAGAAATATATCCAACATCAAATAAATATTGTGCATTTTAATAATGTCCACAAGATATTATCGTAAAATATAAAGTTGAACAGTGTCCACTGGCAAATGTCACCCTTTTGATGGATATGGATGGATGGATGGATGGATGGAATGGTTCATTTCATTTAGTTGGCCTACTGTTTGTTTTTAGTTAATTAACGAACTCTAAAAGCTCGTCGAGTCATGATCGAGATCGGTGTGTGGATTGGTGATGGATGGATGCATACATAATGATATAATATATAGCTTTGTCGAATCTCGCTTGATATGCATGCACCTACGCACGCACGTCACGCCAGGTTTGCAACTAAAAAGGTGTATAAATATGCATGATTTGTTCGTTGCTTTGCCGCTGTCCTCCTTCTCGTGCACTCATGACTCATTCCAAAAAAAAAAAATGTGTTCTCCATCTATCTATGCATCCGCCAGGGTGCACGCCTGTCCACCAGTTCTTCGAGCTATATCTTTGTTGTATTTTAATTTTCAGTTAAATCAAATTTTAGTTAAGTTTTAGTTTGTGCGTTGCTGCTCCAGGTTTAAGGTACTTCTTTTAATATATATGACGTTGAACATAGCTGCACATAGACGGAGAAGCAACGGCATTATATTGTGCTCCGGTTTGGTACATCTTAGAGTTGCTCTTAGCTGTCTAATACTCTATTTATTCTAAATATTATAAGATGTTTTTGTTTTTTGAGATTTATAGTTTTTGCTATAAATATCTACAAAACCCAAAAACATCTTGTAATTTAAGTGCTGATTGGGTCCATTAGCTACTAATAGTTAGCTAGCTAATATTAGTTGCTATTAGCTAGCTTGGTTTAACTTGTGAAATAGTTGTTAGTTGGCGCTATATATAAGCTAACAATCAGTAGCTAAACCTGTTTGGATTCAAAGAGCTAATTATTTGCAGCTAATTACTAGCTCTATGAATACAAACTAGGCTCTAGAACAGAGGTTGCTAACTATTAATTAGCTAGCTATTTTTTAGTAGCGACCACGCGCCGCCGCCGCGCTATGGAGAACCCCGTGATCTGCGACAGGCATCGTCGCCGAGAGAGAGATGTCACGGGGAAGGAGAAGGGTGAAAAGCTGGATTAGGATTGGAGAGGAGAGGAGAGACAAGTAAAACGTCCACCTCTAAAAATCATCATATGTTTTGGTAGACAAGTAAAATGTTTGCCCGCCTCTGAAAATAAAAATATGTCTCCTAAAATCATTTTTTGGGTAGTGTATCATGCTGCTTTGTTAACCAAGCAATGCAGTTAATGGAAACTTTAAAGCTCCAAAAGGTAACAAATTCACCACTTACTAGCACCAGCCATATAAAAGGAAGAAAAACACAAATCTGAAGAGACCTGGAAGCAGTGGCGGACCCAGGAATTGAGAGCAGGGTATGCCCATGGTAAAAAAAATTTAGATGAACAACACAAAATGTTCAGATCTGCTTAGATAAAAGATACATATAGCTCAAATGCCTTGCACATCTATAAATTTTATTTTGCAATTGAAAATAACATTTAATAGAACCAACAAAGGGAAAAGGAAAGGGATTTGAGTTTTATTACCTCTGAGTCCAAGCAAAGGGGGCGTTATGGCCGACTGGCCGCGCGGCGGCGCAGGGGCGCCCGATGCCGGGGAGCCGAGCGGACGCCGAGGAGCGGAGCCGCGGAAGCAGCAGCGCGGGGACGCTGGTGACGCGAGCGTCCACGCAGGCCGCAGCGCCTGCCTGCACATAAGTGGCGAGTCACGAGCGGCGGCGCGCGGTGAAAGCGGCGGCGAGCGGTCGAGAGTCGCGGAAGCGCCTGCCTACGCGTCAGTGCGCGGCTGCCCTACCCCTACGGACCAGGCTTGATGGTTTTGGGATTTTGAGGGAGTGGGGAAGTGAGTGGGAAGGTTAGATGCGCCATGGGCTGTCTGGATTCGCGTGGCTTATGGGCTGCTTTCGAGTTAGAGGTGAATTGCTGAATAAAATGGCCCAGAAACGCAGAGAAACATAGTTTTAACACCTTATATATATATATTATACATGTATATACCTCAAATACCTATTAAATTTTTTCCAAAAATGCATGTAGAGTATGCCCAGAAATACTCGAGCACAACCGTTGGTCCGTCCATGCCTGGAAGCAATGCATGTGTCACTATATAACAGATAAAAACGCGCAAATTTTCCACGTCTCTCAAGCACAATAAGAAAACCTGCCCCTAGTTTGCATCCGAGGCTCGTCTTTTGATCCGTGGCTAGTACAGACTCCGCACAATAGATCAACGTCTCCGGCAAGTATTTGTTTGTGTTCTTGCTTTTGTTAGGCACCTTGGTGCATAGCAAACATAGAAAAGCCAAAACGATTTAACCTTGGTGCATAGCAAACATAGAAAAGCCAAAACGATTTATAATTTGGAACAAGCACTAATCACCTGGAAAGCATTCAGAGAAAGTGATAGTACTATATACTAGAAGAAAGCAGTACGGTCGTCAAGCGAATATCCAAACACAAGGAAAAAAAAAGTCATAGAGGAAGAGTTGGTGGAACAATGAGAAGATAGGCTGCTTTATCCCTCAAACAAAGAACGCAAAAGTGATCCAAGAAACAAAGGGGAAGAGAAGAACGTAATGATGAAAAAATGGCCGCAGATGGAGTATATCCCGGACTTTTGAGATGGTGAAAAAGTTCCAAAAGTTGCTGGAATTTCAGTCAAATCTGGGTCACATATGTCCTGAGAGCAAAGACAGAGCAGCAGATGGTGAGCATGCAAAAGTCAGGGCAACAAGGAATCCAGGCTTATACTTATGTTGTGAGACTGTTTTTCTTTTCCGGCACCGGGGGTGTTTGGTCTAAACTTAAACTTTAATCGTAGTCACATCAGATGTTTGCTCACATATACAGAGTATTAAATGTAGTAAATTAATTTTGAAACTAAATGTACAAATTGAGATTGATTTGCAAGATGAATTTTTTAAGCCAAGTTAGTTCATGATTTGACAATATAGTGGTACAGTAAACATGTTTTAATACGGATTAATTATTCTTAATAAATTCATCTTGCGGATTATTGATGACTTCTATATAACTTGTTTTATTTTTAGTATGCGAACACCCCATGTGACACCTCAAATGACACCTGGATATTGGAACACTAATTTGTAGTATTAAATATAGACTAATTATGAAACTAAATGCACAGATTGAGATAAATTTGGGAGACGAATCTATTAAGCTTAATTAGTCTATAATTTGACAATGTGGTGCTACAGTAAATATATGCTAACAATAGATTAATTAGGTTTAATAAATTCATCTCGCAGATTACTGACGACTTTTGTAATTTGTTTTATTGTTACTATCAAACACTCGATATGACACCACTTGAATTTTAGTCTCTGGATCCAAACACTCTCAGACCACATGGCACTGTTTTCACTCAGTGGTCTGTCAGAGTAGGTACAACAGGTGAAAATGCAGCAATGTTATTGTAAAAATACACTGGTTGGTTGAATCACAACAAATCGATATCTTTTATGAAGCAAATCTATATGCAAGCCATCTATATCATCTTTCACTAACTATCCACATCATCTCCCACTAATAGATATATCATCTCACTAATTTTTAACCTTTTAATGCAACCAATTTTGATAAGAATGGGAGTAAGAACATGTAGATGATTTAACTCACATATGCAATAGTTTTATTTCTAAGAGAGTCCCACAGCAAAAAAAAAGCATGTTCTATCCTTCTAGTTTAACACAATCCTTCTATATTTATATTAAATTTAACTGTTTAAAGGTTCGTCGGTAGCCCTTGCAATTGTTTTGAGGCGCTATACCAAATGGGTCAAAACAGAAGCACTCCTTGTGAGAGCTCCTGAAATGGTGCTTTCGAATTCATAGCGTGCTTTTGTCAGGCAAAACCTAAAAAAAATGAGCTTTTCACCAGCTCCCTGCTTGCTCACTGAGTCAAGATCCTATTTTTCCCTCCTACATTGAGCTCATAGGCAGGTTGTGGCAAGGTGATGACACGTGGTTAGAGTAGCGGGGAGGTGGGGCTAAGTCGCCGGCACGGACCTCAGGGACCTGAATCGTGGCATGAATGGATCAGAGTAGCTAGAGTTGTTAGGTTATGCGGGCACTTTGCCGGGAATCGTCAGGACTAGCACGGAAGAACCAAAGCGGAGATGGCGGCCATGCAGGTGAGGTGTGGAGTTGGGAGTCGTCGGGATGAAGTAGTGGAAGTGAGACGTATATGAGGGGCAAAGTTGTGGGCGGTTGTGAGATAAGCAGGGAGGATGAGCAGAGATGTTGGTTTTCAGATGAAGATGAGCAAGAAACGAACGGTGGGCTGATCAAGAAGATGGCCTTTTTTTATATTTTGTTAATGGGCCAAGCAAGAAAAGAAATAGAAAACATACATTATAGTCATTTCATTATTTTCAGTAACTAGAAGAACTTGTTTTACCTAACAACATATTCGTAAGATAGCTCTAGCTCCACTAGCCGAAACAAAAAGCTGCTCCATCACTGAAGCAGAGCTTATACCACTCTAGAGTGCACAAAGTGGTATATTTCACAAGGTTTATTAGCAGACCCCCATACTGATCACTAATTTTAGGTGCACGGAGAAAAACAGTATTAGTGGATCCAAACATACCTGTTAATAAACCTTCTAATTGTACGTTATTAGGGGGTGGCTAACTATTAGTTCCCTATTAGTAGGTTTATTATAGTTGTTAATAGTTTTTTTACCTTCAACTCACTATCCAAAAGCACCTATAATTAGCAGGTGGATCTAAAGCGTCTCCTTAAAAAAACTTAACAGCTATTAATAACTATCAGCTAACAATATTTTTAGCACTAATTTATTCGAACACGCCAATAATCAATCTGTTGTTTCATAGCACCAGCATGATATATACAAAGCTGAGACGACACCGAGACTAGTACAATTTATTTCAAAGGAAGCTAGGAGGCAGCTGACACTTGGTGTGCACCTCTCTTGATCTGTTGCTCTCCAGCTGCAGTTGCCAATTGCGCGCGATTGAGTTGGCAGACGAGGCGAGACGCCAATTGGGTTGCTGCAAGCTGATCCTGCTGGAACACACAACTTTTTTCTTCATTTTCTTTTTTTTTTTTGTTAAAAAGAAACACGCACCACTCTAGAGTACACAAAAGTGTTTTGTGTTGTGATCCGTATGGTTGGCCTGAGGACAAGGGCACGCAAAATGGGCAGCATGAGGTCAATTTTCATTCCCTTTTTTTAGGAAGGGGCTTATTTATATATTAGATTAAAATCAACACGGAAGAAGGAAAACTGAGGAAACTGATAGAAAAGAGGAGGGTAAGAAAGAAAGAATCCAAGATAAAAAAAAACGTTAAAAAGAAAATGAGCCTCAGCCTAGAGGTTAATTTCTCACCAAGACATAATACTTGCTACCTCTGTCTCAAAAAGATGCGATTCTAGATCTAGTTAAAAGTCAAACTATTAACTCGTATGAATCCAAATAGGTATATATATTATGTCGTTATATATGAATCTAATAAAATTTGTTTTATGTGATAAATATGAGTACCTTTCTTTATCAATTACTTTAGATTATTTGATCTAGCAATATTTTAGACTTACAACATGAAGGGAGTATTATACTTTGTGGGATTGTGGTACAATGAGTCGAGTGAAATTGTCATGCCATTCAAAACTGTTCGATGAATTCAGTAGCACTTGGCCACACGCCAAACACCCACCAAGCACCAACACACTGGCGGTTGTTTAACTACTCTCAGACTAGTACAAATTACTAAATAACTTACTTTAGATTACCAAAAAAACTCGCATACCAAAAAAACTCTACATAAATTACTTTAATTAGGTTATTTGATATGTGAAAATTTACTATAAATTACTTTAGATTACCAAAAAGAAACTCTTTTTAAGGAGTTAAACAATTTTAAATTTGTCCAAATCTATACAAGAAAATACTAACGTCAATGATATCATTTAAGTATCACTGGATTAATTGTGGAATTTCATAAAAAACTCATTTAAAGACATGAATATTGACATTATTTTTTGTATAAATTCAGCAATTAAACTTAAAATGTTTGGACTTTATTCTAAATCTGGAATTGTAATCTTTGAGGACAGAGAGAATATATCAAAGCACGGGCTAAAGGAAACTCTGCTTTCATTGGCCTTTTTTTGTCCTCCTTTTTTTTTGTGCATGCCTTTTTTTGTCCTCCTGAGTGGACCTAACTACAGTAAACGCGGAATGCTTTGGGCATGCTGGTCCTTACAAGTCACATCTTCGGTCAACGAGACACAACCAACGAAGACCACGGACTCACAAGTTGTTGCAATGATTCTCTCTGTAAAATCTAAACACAACATGTAGTAACTTTATCTAGAAGATTTGTTTTTTTAAATGCCTGATGCATGCTTGGCATGAAAATATGATTCATTATACTACCCGCTAACTACATGTTTTAAATATGCAATGATATAATAACTTGGAGAGATATGTATCCTTTTCAGTAATTATGATCAAGTTCCATGAAAGTAACGTTTCTACTGCAAAAGCACCTTTCAAAGCTATGATCTCTCTGGCACGCAATTTAGCCACGCCGATTGATTACACGAATGTGATTTAACCAAGCACCCCAGCCACAACATAGCATTATTTTGACCCAACCACAATAGATGAAGAGTGTTTAGTCATGATAGACTCATATACATATCAAAACGGTAAAAGCTAAAGCTCACTCGTGTGATTTGAACCTATCTCCACTCGAATTTTTCTACCCAATCCAAGAACGTCATGTGGTCTTCTTCCCAAGTTTGGCAGCCTTAGAAGGAGCTTGGGGGAGATAGACAGGGTGAGCAAGCAGTGGGTGGGGACGGTGACATGGTAGTTTAGGGGCCCTGATGGCAGCCGAGCCAGGCCTAAGCAGAGGAGCTCCATGGCCGAAGCTCGCGGCGGAAGGAGGGGGAGAGGAAGGGAGGCTGCCGCTCTCATGGAGATCTGATGAAACCCTAGTGCGGCCGCGACGGGGCGGTGGGTGGTGAGGAGTGGAGGCGTGGAAGAAGATGAACAATGATGTGTTCGGAGGAGAAAAAAAATCAAGTGATGCGTCACGCGGGTGACATATAGACACTCTTTGCAAAATCTGTATTTTGACCCAAAATTTCTCCATAGAAGTTTTCAAGATCTCACCATTAGAGTGTCCGCGGTGGACGGTTCGAAGCAGATCCTATGAAGCCAGGATCCGTCACTACTACAGAATGAGGCATTGGTCGATGTCCAAAATAGCCAAAAACCTCGGCCTTTAGTCCTGGAAGGGCAGCACCGGCTCGGGAACCGGGACAACAGGCCCTTCCCGACCGGTGCTAATGCCCGAACGTGTGCTAGTGCGTACACTACTGTTGGCTGCTCCTATGAAGATCCTGGTCCGAAGAATGGAACCAAGTTTCATAGAATAGAAAAACAAAAAGTTGACATTCGAAGGCAACGAGCTGAGAGAAAGGTTAATCTTTTTTATCATGTAGGTCTCATTTTTTGAGCTAGACCTAGATCTATATATTGGGGCTGATATACTCAAGTCTCAATAGCTAAATATGGGTGCCCAGGCTAAAAACATTACTCCAACAAGGCCCCTACTCCAGACCCCATATTTGGCTGGGCACCCATATTTCTCCCCCAGACCCCATTTCTGTTGGCCCAACAGGACAGCCCCTATCCTCCATCGTGTGTCCTAGCCGCAGTGCATGCTCCCTCTCTCTCTCTTCCCTTGCATGTGCATGACACCCTACGGTAACCGGCTCGATGCTCTAATTGTGTCTCTGTCCAAAGGAAGAAGAAAGAGGAAGAAGAAAAGAACAATGACGAGTGGGTCCCTTTGTCACTCTCTCTGGAATAGATTTAGGGGCCCAAATTTGGGTGCTACTGTTGAAGTTGAAGAAAAAAAGTCGAGCTCCAAGAAGTAAAGGGAGCACCAAAATTAAAAGTAGAGGTCTAGTTTTAAAACTACTGCTGGAGTTGCTCTAACACATGTTGTCAAACCATTTGTGTATCCCATTCAAGGACAAATAAATAATCTTCTAGAGTTATCTTAAGTTAAACTTTTAAACTTTGACTAATGACTAAAAAGATATTAAAATTTATAGTATCAAATTAGTATTATTAGTTTTATATAAAATATATTTTTAATTAAACTGTTATGGATTTTAGAAATTGATTTATTTAGACGCAAGTACGAATATAAATCAAAAAGCATGTTTTTTATAAAACAAAGACAAAAACTTTTTTTAATAAAAAGGGGTCTCCTTGATTTCTTCACCCAGGTGCCACAAACGCCAAGCAGGATCAACCAAGAAACTGTCGCCATAAAACAGGACACCCTCCAATGCCAAACAGCAAACCTCCAAATCCCACCACCTGAATTTCCTCGCCACTTTCCTTCTTCTCTCCCACCAGAAACGCGGACGCGCAAAGCCTCACCGCGTCACGACTCACGCCACGCCTCCGATGCTCGCCGGCGTCGTCGGCTGCCTCCGGCGATGCCAACGAGCCCGCTGAAGCGCACGTCCGGCGGCAGCGGCGGCCGCCTGCGCCGCCTCCTGGCGTCCCTCCGCCCGCCGGCCCGCGCGGGGCCGCTCCCTGTGCAGACCGGCTTCCCGACCTCCCTCGCCGACATCGTCGTCAAGAACCACGGCCGCCTCAGGAACTCCAGACGGCGACACCGCGCACCCGGCGCCGCCGTCCCGCCGGCCGCGGAGCTCCAGCAAAGGAGCAACCTTTCGGTGTCTCATCACGACGCGGCGGCACCGGCACCGGTACCGGTGACGACACGCCCAGGCAAAGGCGCGGGCTTCAGCATCCGGCCGGGTCTCCTCGTGGCCGGCGGCGCCGTGGCGCTGGCGCTGCTGGTGATCTGGAGCAAGCAGCTGGTGGCCGCGGCCACGCTCGCTTCGGTGGCGCTGTCCTGGATCGAGTCCGCTAGGACCGTTCATGTTCGGCGGCCGGAGACGGAGGAAGGGGTGGATTGGAGCCGCGGATCCGTCTCGCCGATCCGGGACGCGGCGGTGTCGCCCAGGCCGAGCTGCGGCGAGTGCGCGTCCTACGACGGAGGCAGCGATGCGGCCTGGCTCTGCTTTCCCGACGCCGATAGCGGCGACGACTCGTCGTCGGCGGTGAATAACCAGAAGCGGAAACAGAGCAGGAGGTCGCTGCGGAAGCTACTTTCCAGCAAGTTGCGGAACGTCAAGACGCCCCGGGCCACGGACTCCCGCTCCCGCCACGGCGGCGACGCAGGCGAGCACGAGCACCCGAGCGGCGGCGAGGCCAACGTCGAGCCCGCAGCAGCAGCAGCAGCAGCATCTGCTGGTGCTCCCGCCAGGGAGACCATGCCGGCGCCGCCACCGGAGGCGATCACATACGACGATCGCTGCTGCCGCCGCCGACGCGGGCGCGCATTGCCGTTGCCCGCGTTGGTGCCGATCATCCTGGTCGGGCTCGTCGCCGGGAAGCTCCCGGCGCTGGCGCTGGCCGTGCTCTGCGCGGCGTTCTCCTCCAGGTCAGTCGAGAGAATTCCAGTTCCAGTTCCTGCCAGTGGTGATCCGATTCCGAAGGTAGCAGCAGGTAGCTAGCGGAGTGTTCTTGTGTTGCAGCTCGGATTCTGCCCCGGAACGAGAACCGACCGAGGGATCAGAATCCGGATCAAATTTGTTTTTCTTGTAATTGCATTCCTTCTTGAATCCGAATAAGAAGAAGTGAAATGGGTGACAGAAGAAAACTGATTTTCTTGTAAAGGCATGCGTGATCTTCCATTCCATTCCATTGCTCGGTCTCGGAACAGCTGACAGTGAAGCTTTGGGCTCCAACGTTCAAAAGGAAAATTTCTTTATATCAAAGTTGATCTCTGTAATTTTCTGACTAAATATTTTTATACAATAAAAATTGCTCGAGCTCTTAAAAACTGTTTTTTAGGCAACGAGGAGGCGATCAAAGCCGATCCCCACCTACCTACTCCTAAAAGCTTCTGGCTCCGCTAATGGTGTGGATGTTTGTCCCTGTGACGACCACATCACAAGTGTGAAGATCATCAGAATACGAACTTTCTGAGATCTTTTCTTTTCTTTTTGATCGAAAAATCTGTGTCCTGGTCTCAGATCAGAGAGGAACTTGCATACTGTATGACTCTAGTATCAGAGGATCAGTGGAGAGTCCGGCACAGAGAAGCAGCATGTCCGTGTATCCCACTTGAGGGCTTGTTTGGATATTGTCGGATTCACCTCAATCCACATGTATTGGAGTGGAATTTAGTTTAAGTTCTACTTCAATCCACCCCAACACATGTGGATTAACGTGAAACCGACTGCATCCAAACAAGACATGAAACAAATTCTCCTCCGATTAATGGATGGGTTTTACTGATTTTGTGCTCAGTGATGGATAATGGGAGATATTAGTTGGGCTTGGGCGTATGCAAATGCCGAGGAACGTTTTCCATGTGCGTGCTCAGCCACTGAACTGAATCATCATCTTCATCACCACATAAAAAGAACAGGGAGATTGGTTAGAGGATGGAGATGCATATCTGCATGGAGAGACGGACGGTCAAAGACAGACAGACAGACAGACAGCGATTTATTATTTAGTTGTGAGCATCGCAAACGGACGGACGGACAAACAAACAATCCAGCTTGGTGATCATGCATGCCTGCTGTCAGTGGTTGGGTTTCTGCCTCTCTTCCTCTGCTTCTGCGAAAACGCCTCCTGCATCTTTTGCGATCCTCCTCCTGCGTCTCAAGTCTCAACCTGATTCAGTTCCATCCATCAAGCACAATAATAAAAAAACAAAAGCATACTGCTTAAGGCGTCCTCAAATAATATTGAGTCAGCTAGCTATTTAACTGTACACATCAGCATGTATCCTAGGGCCTTGTTTAGTTCCCGATGCGAAAAATTTCACTGATACTGTAGCACTTTCATTTGTTTGTGGTAATTATTGCCTAACCATAGACTAATTAGGCTCAAAAGATTGGTCTCATAAATTTCGACCAAACTGTGCAATTAGTTTTTATTTTTTTTCTATATTTAATACTTTATGCATGCGTTTAAAGATTTGATGTGATGGGAAATTTTGAAAAATTTTAGGTTTTAGGGTGGAAGTAAAGAAGGCCTCAGGAGTTAGGAGAGAGAAAGCGAAAAAGCCTTCTAGCTAGTGACGAGTTCCTAGCGACTATTTATGGATTTCCAAAGCATACCACTGGCTGAGGAGAGATTGTTTACTAGTAAAATAAAGCTGCTATGAATGCAAGAGAAACAAAATATTTTTTTTTTTACATGTAGAGCCCCATACTGATGAGTTGGCACTAAACTAGCTAGCAGTTAGCTATGGCCTTGCTTAGTTGGTAAAGATTTTGAATTTTAGATATTATAACACTTTCATTTGTATTTGGTAATTATTGTTCAATTATGGACTACCTAGGCTTTAAAGATTCGTCTCGTAAATTACAGGTAAACTATGTAATTAGTTTTTGTTTTCGTCTATATTTAATTTTCTATATATGTGCCGCAAGATTCGATGTGATGGAAAATTTTGAATCTTTTGTGAACTAAACAAGGCCTATATTATTGAGGAGTCACCTTTGTTCACTTGAGTTTATCAACCGAATCTGACAACCATTTAGCAGTGTTCTTCGCTCACAATAAATCAGCCAACAGTACTTTCTGTTATAATTTATCAGCCAAACGAACGATAAATTATGGAACCCTGTACGCTGAACGGAAAGTGCTAATGTGGTAGCGCGGTAGCACTTCCGTCGTCGCTAGTTCAATCTTTGACGCGTGGACGCGGAACTGATCGCACGACAGGTTGGAGGAGTGACTCCCTCTCAACGGCTCTACTGTTTATTCTGGGTTTTTTTTTGAACCTTATTTTATCACTTTTTCATGAAACTGTATGTAAGTACTCCTAATTGCAATCCTTCTCGAATCCGGAAAAACAAGAAATGAAATGAGTGACGGAAGAAGAAACTTCTGAAGCTTTTCCCTGCAGTCCCATTATCAGGCTTTGCTTAGTTTTCTAGGTGAAAATTTTTGAATACTATAGCATTTTCATTAGCATCTAGTAATTGTCTAATTATAGACTAACCAGATTCAAAAACTTTGTCTCACAAATTACAGATAAATTATGTAATTAGTTATTTTTTTATCTATATTTAATACATGTGCTGTAAGATTCAATGTAATAAAAAAATATAGAAAAGTTTTAGATTTTAAGTGTAACTAGAAAGACCTCATTTCCAATTTGTATTTCGTACGTAGCAGAGCAGCTGACAGCGAGGCTAGGTAAACGAAGAACGATGAGGATGTTTTGGCCCTCTGGCGACCGGCGACCACGTTCCCAAGACGAGCTTTCGCCTTTTGGAGATCAGAAATCCGTGTCTTGATTTTTTTTTCTTTTTTGATTTCTGATGATTTTTTTTTTGCGTGTCCTCTGTCTCTGAGAGGAACTTGCCGAGGCGGAGACGCTACGTAAACAGGATACTTGTCCTGTGGCGACCACAACACTTCCGAAAATCACAAGAACAGAAGACGAACTTTCAGATATCTGAACCCGTGTCATGGAATCTCTTTTTTTTCCCCCATTTTTTTCGAAACTGGTTGCACCATGCGAACTAGTAACGTTTTCCACGTGGCTCTGATCAGGACCAATCACTGAACTCAACGGGGGGAAAAACTAGAGAGAGAGAGAGAGATTGGTGAGAGTTGTACGGATGTCTCGGATCAGAGCTGCATGGAGAGATTGTGCGGACAACATATGTGTCTGCCTTGGTGATCTGCATGCCTTCTGTGTGTCAGTGGTTGAGTTTCAAGTTCTCTTCCTCTAGAGCCTTGTTTACTTCCACCTCAAATTCCAAATTTTTTTTTAAGATTTTCTATCACATCAAATCTTTAGATGTATGCATGGAGTATTAAATATAGACAAAAATAAAAAATAATTGCATGGTTTGATCGAAATTTACGAGACGAATCTTTTGAGCCTAGTTAGACTAAGATTGGACAATAATTACCACAAACAAACGAAAGTACTACAGTGTCGCGAATTTTTTTCCTTCACCAACTAAACACAACCCTGCTTTCTCGTGGTGGAATCTTTCCACCCGGATTCTAAGTTCCCGACTCGACGTGCTGTATTTTCTAGATTTATTTCACGATTTAACGACGTTATATTTTTAGTGGTAGATGAAATACTGAACAATACTGAAAATATAAAAGTTTGGTATAGAATATATTTACGTGGATGAAGTCAGACATTTTTTTGTGCCTCCAGTTAGTCTAGCTTGAAACACCAACGTTAAGAGGAGCTCTCCTTATTCACAAAAAAAAAAAAGAAAAAGAAGATCTCTCCTCCTAAACGGGCCCCCCTAATAACCAAACCCACTCGACCCAGGTTCATTCGCTGGGCCTTCTGCCTTTCTTCCGTTTTCCCCTTGCTCTAGGAGAGTGGCAAAAGGGCCGGCCCAGCCCAATAACTCAGCAGCAGCAGCAAGGAAAGCAAAGCTGCTGTCTCCAGCAGCCAATCTATACAAGTACTGGTGGAACTCGTGGCCGTCGCCGTCGTCCGTCTTCCCAAAGCCGGCGCCTTTTGCTCCCCCATCTCACTCCCCGTCCACCTCCGACCTCCCAACGCGAAGCCGCGGCGGCGGGGCGACCGGAAGCCGACTCGTCTTTTCCTATTCCCCCCACCTTCGCTTCGCGCGTACCCCGCTTCAGTACAGCCCTCCTGCGGGCGGTGCCGTCGACGGCGCCGACATTGTACTTCTGCTGCGCTGCGCAGGTGAGTTGCCGTCCTGGAGACCTCTCTTCCTCGTCAGTTTCTTCACTTGGTGGCTTGCTGGGTGTCCGTGGTCCGAGATCCGTCCGGATTTTGGGGGGTTTAGATCCGTCCTGGCCGCTGCATTGACCGCCGCCGGTAACTGTAACCTTTCCGGCGGCGGCTTGGCGCGAGACCTATTACTATTCGAGGGCGAAGTTATCTCTCATACTAAAATCGTATGGACAATGCTGGTTCTTGCAACCCAAGCTCTTTAATCTTGGAGCTGGGCCGTCGTCAAGTTTGGTTCAGTATGCTTCGTCCTTCGAGGAACGAATCTGGGGGCTGTGCTTGTCCTGTTAATCTGTTATTACGTTACGTCTGATGTTCTTCAACTAGATGCTTGAGTAATTTTAGTTTAATTTTACACAGTGGGAGAAGGATCTGTCCAGTGCTTGCTGTCATTTACTAGAATGTCAACAACACTCAACACGCACAAGCCAACTTTTGTTCATGGCATCTGTGCCTTCATTCATTACATATATGCCAGCCATATCTTGAGATGCTTTTCACCTTTTTCTCTGTGGCTCACTACCTTTTTCAACAATTATTAATTCATTTGGGTATTACTGACGTCTGCCTCCAATGCCCATCCTACCTGCTTGAACAACTGATACTGTGATACAGCCATACAGGGATCGCTTGTGTCCCATTTCCAGTGTAATAAAGTGGTCAGCAATCAGTGGTTTGGTAAGCCCCAGGCAGCACACGGTTTTTTCTTTGGATTCCTGTGGGATGCCCCACAGGTGGTTCTTAGCTGTGGACTCTGGTCATGTCTGGATTCTTTTCTCAACTTGATTGAGAACAGAGTCAAATTGCACGAGAATACATGATGACAGAAAGCATGTGCCATGTGCTCTTGTCTGTGAAATTGATTGTTTGGATTTGCTCTAGATATTTTGTGTGGAGTGTGGACGGGCCAGATTGTGAGTGCTAGGCCGTATGTTTTTTCTGCTCTGTGGTGCTCTGGCACACCTTGAGATATAGGCCTAAATGGCACCACAGAACATGGTTTTGGCCTTTTGGGTCCCAAGATCCTGATAGGATAGTAATGCCAGTTGCCAGGGGTTATGACCACTTGCTGTTTGTTTAAGCAGTAGTGGGCACAGAACCTTACTAAACTAGTTAAGTGTTGGGCACACTATGAGCTTTCTGGGTACAAATCATGACATAGATGTGGAAGTATGGTGGTCTGGAATCACTTGAGTTGAGGGTCAATTACATTGCCATATTTGGACATAGTGTCCACCCCTCACTAGTTTCACACAGTTTCATTTGCCCGGTTCTGTAACTTCTGTGTCCAAATTTCTTGAATTTTGAATACAACACCTCTTATGCTTTTAATTTTGATTATTACAGCCATCACTTTTCCGAGAAAATGGTCGCAGCAGCCTTTACTGTGGATCTGGACAAGCCTCTAGTATTCCAGGTAGCATAACTCTACCATTATTTATGTTTGATTTAATTAGAAATTTTATCGTTTCTATGTCTTGCAGTGTAACATCACTGAAGAGTATACTCTTTTTTTGCAATCATTTCTTATATATGTGCGTGCAAACACACATGTTTTTTTTTTATGTACCAGTAGTACACTTCATATATCAAATCTTTGTTATACAGATGGTTTCCAATGAAATAGATAATCTCTAGTCAGCTGCCTAGAGTACATATAACCAAAAATCCCTTTGTTAAAACAATTACTGGATTTTGCCATTATTTACATGTCTGCGAATGGCAAATCATTTTATTTTCAAGAGGTCACTTACTGACTACTCTGCACACCTTAGGAAATGCAAAGTTTTTCATTGGTGATTTGATGCCTGGAAGCATATGAAAATTTTTAGGTTGGCCATCTAGAGGAGCAGTATCAGGAGTGGGTTCACCAGCCAATTGTTAGCAAGGAAGGGCCACGATTTTTTGAAAATGATATATTGGAGGTGAATATATTCGGTTTATTGCATTGCATAGCATTTGAATACCTGAATACTTTGATCTGATGGTTGGTTCATTGTTCAGTTCTTAACCCGCACGAAATGGTGGGCAGTTCCACTTATCTGGTTGCCTGTTGTCTGTTGGTGCCTGAGTACTTCTATCCAGATGGGCAATACAATTACAGATGTAGCTATGATGACTGTGTTTGGAATATTTCTGTGGACACTGATCGAATATGTGGTACACCGATTCTTGTTCCACATAAAAACCAAAAGTTACTGGTAACTTATTCTTCTAATATGCTCAAGTCAAACTATATTTGTTGAGCATCTCTCTAATCACTGCCATTTGATATGTTGCAGGGGAAACACAGCGCATTATCTCCTTCATGGATGCCATCACAAACATCCGATGGATGGACTTCGACTTGTTTTTCCACCAGCTGCTGCAGCTATTTTGTGCTTTCCGGTAAACAATCTTCCTTATAATATGTACATACCAGGGTATGGGTATCTACTGTTGACAAATTTCAGGTTTACAGAACAATAATGGGAAATAACATACTAGTGCTACATTTGTTCAATATCTTAATCCTTTTTTCTCAAGCTGGTTCAAGTGTCCTGATTGTACATGAAAATCATCATGTTTTCAAGCTAGTCAGGATTTCCTTTAACTTTGCTAACTTTCAGTTGGACATCGATAATTTTTAATGTTTTTGTTCTGAACTGTTCGTATAGTTCTGGAACATGATCAAGCTATTTTCGACCCCATCTACAACTCCTGGTCTATTTGGAGGTGGCCTGTTGGGTTACGTGATCTATGATTGCACACACTACTACCTGCATCATGGCCGGCCATCATCAGATCCTGCAAAATATCTCAAGGTTCTTTCTTCATTCTCATTTCTGAAGCTTATCCAAGCACTCATCTGTGTCATGTTATACTCACACTACCCTTTGCTGTACCTCAGAAGTACCATCTCAACCATCACTTCAGAATTCAAACCAAGGGCTTTGGAATAACTTCGACCCTGTGGGATCATGTATTTGGCACACTGCCTTCTACCAAAACTGTCGACAAGACCGTTTGATTTTGACTGGATCTTCTGCTTTGCAAAGCCTAATAGTGAGGTTAGGCTTGCTCACATTGCCTGCGTCCACTCTCTTAGGCCATCTTTCCTGTTCCATCATATAAATTTTCCTTTGGCAGTGTCTTCCTTTTTTTTTCTTGTAGAAGACTTATAAATCATCAATTGCAGATTATTCATGATCGGTGGAGGTTTTGTTGGATAAATTGCTATCCAGTTTCTGATTCTTCTCCGTGGACGAACTGTGAATGCGATCACCAGTTGCTGGCTCGCAGACGCGACTGAAGGTCTTGTCCGATCCATGGTCCTTTCAAGAACAGTTTAGTTTCAATTCAAGTCCATCAGCGTTCGTTCACATTCTCTCTAGTGCCAGCTGTTAGATCAGCCTGTAATGTATGTACAGAGTTCTCTTCTCTAGTACCGTAGCCTCTGCAATGGGCTGTTGGTAGCCTATGTCTGCATAATTTTTGCTACAAGTAAATGCTTGACTGGTTGAACTTTCCCCATTATATTTGTATTAGTATATATATAAGCCAAGTTTTGTCATGTGAGTATGGGCGGCGTACTGTTATAGCCACCTGTTCTGTTCCCATTTTCTGACCTGAGGACAGCAGGGATGTTTTGCCATACTTGGGATTATGCGTGTGGACTTACAATTTCTGAAAGTGCATCTCGGTTCATCAGTTTGGTTATACATCTGAATCACCATGCATTTGAGTGGCCGTGTGTGTGTGAAAATCACTGAGGGAAAATTAGAATTAAACAAGGCCTGCAATCTGAAAGGAAAAAAGAGTGTGTGTGTGTGTGTGTGTGTGTGTGTGTGTGTGTGTGTGTGTGTGAAAATCACTGAGGGAAAATTAGAATTAAACAAGGCCTGCAATCTGAAAGGAAAAAAGAGTTAATAAAAAATTTGGACCGTTATGCAATCTGAGAGAAAAAAGAGTAAATACAAAAATTTGGAGATACGTGGAGTTCAACACGTACCTTGAACCATACATATTTTCTGCTCTACCAGTTGAGTTACATCCAAACATTAGTTTAATTTCTAAATATAAATAATTTTAATTATTTCACTTGCACCGGTAAATGCCACCATATTGACTTCACTCGAATATGGCTTTCACCGATACAAAATCCTTCCTTCATGTTTCATGTTTGAATGACCAATTTTATATCCAAAACCCGGTGTAATTGGATCCCACAAATTTTCCAGATTGATAACCTTGTTTGGATGGACCGTAAAACAAAAAGGCATACATCGGTTGCACACAGATAAAATCAATAATCGTCCCCTTAATTAGCCCACACTAAAGATAGGACTGGTATCAGGCTCATCCTTCGCTCCTCCAGTCATCGTTGTCCACGCATCGTGACACTTCATGTCATGTCATGTAGAGCTCTCCGTCATCGTTGTCCATGCACCGGTGACACTTCATGTCTCTGTCATGTAGAGCTCTCCCTGCATCCACCCTCAGTACTCATACTTTTCTCTCAACGGCTTACTTTGGCAGCAGAGGTAATTTACCCAGAGAATATAACCTCGGACGTGGATTTTTTTATCTTCTTTTTTTTTCGCCTCCATCCGGGGTGAATATCCACACACAGGAGAATTTCACTGCAGCTGATTGGCAGACAGCGGCGGCGCAGTGCCTCCTCATGTCGAAGGGATGACGGGCGGCGGCGGCGCAAGCGCCTCCTCATGTAAAAAGATAGAGTGACCCACAAGCAGACTGGGAACCGTGCCCGGTGTCTCGAGACATGGGGCAGCGCCCCGGGGAAAACTCGTGGGTCGGGTCATCCTCCCTCTCCGCGTAGGCTTCCAAACGGCACCGTAATCTAGCCCGTGGCCAGTTTCCGCGCGGGCTTCTCACCCTGGGAAAAGGCGAGGATCTCGGAGGGATCCCCTGTTGCCAAAGTAGGCCGTTGCAATTTTGATGCCAATTTGGATCAGTGGCAAACCCAGCTCGAGAAATGACCTAGGGCGAACTTATGCTATAAAATTTGGTGAACCAATGACGATATAAGCCAACAAATTCCTTAAGTTGCTTTGGCAATATAATAATTTGACCAATATTGAAGTTTTTAGCATATATTTTCCACATCAAAATTAGAGAAGATTGTTTCTTAAATTAAGGGAAGCCATACATACTAATACTAATACTAATAGTTCTAAACTGACTTCACCAAATCATTCGATGATTCATCCTTAATCAAATTTTAAACAATTAACTATGTGAAAAGGGCAAATAAAAATAAAAATACCAGCAACCTGACGCAGGTTCTCCGGCTCCGCCTGCAAGTTTGTGAATTAGTGAGAGAGATGATAGGGAAGTCAGAAGTCGAGAATAGCGAGAAACGTGTGAAAGGCCGGTCGTATTCTTACTGCGCTTTGTGGGTTGTGGTTTTCTATATGGGCTGAACTACACATGATGGCCCAACACGTCTAAGTTCTCTTCAACATTCATCGGATACTCGAGGAGTCTCTTCTTCCTTTGCACTAATGTCTAAAATTTTTATATGGGTGTCAGATCAGCTCCAAGAGAACCTAGAGCAGCTGCCCTAGCTCGCCCTAGTGATGGATCCGCCTATGACTTGATTGACATCGAGCTCTCCGTTGCTTGATGCTTTAATTTCCATCCCTCAATTCCTGGCACCGTTGCAATTTTGGTCGCGATCTGCGCTGCTTGATGCTTTAATTTACACAACTGCCAACTTGGATTGACATCGAGCTATGCAAAGGGAAACACGGATGCATGGGATGGCATTGCCATGGCAGAGCTTGTAGTTTGTATCACGGGTGATGAGAAATTTTGACAGATCAGCATAACTAGAACATCCAAACTTCGATTCGATAGACGAAAGGAGTTGAACATCGCTATACATTATAGGAGAAAAAAGATTAAATACAGCGGGAGCAAGAAAACTTCAATTATATTGATTTGGATGGAGAGGCGAGGGCTTGAACATGGCTATGCATTTCGAGAGAAAAAAAAGAGAATAAAAATTCAGATCGTTATGCAATCTGAGAGAAAAACAACAGTAAAATAAAAAATTTGGAGATGCGAGGAGTTGAACCCCGTACCTTGAATCATGCTTATTTTCACACTCTACCAATTGAGCTACATCCCCAACATTTGATTGGCTTTGAAATATAATTAATTTTATTTTTTTACTTGCACCGGTAAATGTAACCATATAACGATAATGCACAAAGTGACTTCACTCTAATATGGCTTTCACCAGTACAAAATCCTTCCTTCATGTTTGGATGGCTGGATTTATATCAAAAAACCGTGATGCTTCATGTCTCTGTCATGTCAAGCTCTCCCTCCAGCCAACATCCACGGATCCACCCTCCGTTCTCCTTCTTTTCCCTCTACTAGATCCGGATTCCCATCCCTCAATTCCTGGCACCATTGCAATTTTGGTCTCAACCTATTCTGCTTGATGCTTTAATTTACACAACTGCCAATTTGGAATGACATTGAGCTGTGCAAACGGCAACAAGGATGCATCGGATGGCATTGCATAACTTCAATTTGATTTGGTTGGAGACACAAGGAGTTGAACATCATTATGCATTCTTATAAGAGAAAAAAAAAGAGTAAATACAACATGAACATCAAAACTTTGATTTGATTTAGTTGGAGATGCAAGGAGTTGAACATTGTTTTGCATTGTGAGAGAAAAAGAATAAATAAAAAAAATCTGACCGTTATGCATTCTAAGAAAAAAAAGAGTAAATAAAAAATTATGGAGATGTGAGGAGTTGAACCCCATACCTTGAATCATGCGTATTTTCATGCTCTACCAGTTGAGCTACATCCCCAACATTTGTTTAGTTTTTAAATACAGTTACTTTTAATATCGGTATAACTGATAATGGAAAAGTGACTTCACTCGAATTTAGCTTTCACGGGTACAAAATCCTTCCATCAAATGGTGCGTAGTGGATCTAAATAGTTGTACTAGCTGCTTTCGCCAGCGAAGTGGCAGCTGGTGCGCCCTAAGATCCTGCCTGCCGACCCTGTCAGGATGGCGGCCGGCCACACCAAGAAGGAGCAAAGGTTGGTGACAATGAAGGTGGCCGTGTTGGTCTTGCCGGCGCCGGTGGTGAGCGCCAAGAATGCAAAGAAGCGCTTCTACAAGGAGGGAGTGGGCAGGCCTGGAGCCAGCCACCACTGGACTTGGGTGCAGTAGTTTTGAACAAGCTAGGCATGCAAATCAAAAGATCGATTGCTAGCCAGCTTATACACAAGGTGTTGACACTCAAAAGTGTCCAAAGTGCATAATGGACTCCACCATATTTCTATCGTCAAGATGGCCATAAAGGATACTTCGATCATCGTATTCGGAGCCCATATGAAGGATGAAACAACTCGTAACATGATCCAGCTAGAGTTGGCTAAGCTGACTTGACCAACTTCCTCAAATGCAACAATTTGGACTTTAATTCACCATTGCGTTCCTCTTGTCGAGCTGATCGAAAGCATATGCTCACCTAATTTGAAGTCCGAATGGATTAATTACGAATTTTGGAAAAATTTCACCTGCAAATTTTCTAGTGCTAGTCGGCTTAGCTGAGTCACCTAGTCGGCTAAGCCGACTCTCCCTGTTTTCAGCTCGACAACAACACCTCGGGCTCACTGAAGTCATCCTTAGCCGACTTTGTCAGATCCAGAACGGATCTAAACACGTTTTGAAGTAATTTAGAAGAGGTTTCGACTCCTAAATGGATAGGGCCGCCTCCACCATATAAATATAAGGTCCACGGAGGATTGAGGTGTCCAACACATATAATTGTATCAAAAAAACAATCTACTACCTCTCTTTTACCCTATCTTCCTCTCTCTTCCTCTCTACTTCTCGTTCTTTGTCAGCGCTGCATGGACGATGGATCGATGACGTCGAAGCTCTAGAGCAGCCAGGATGGCTAGAGCAGCCCATAGCCACTGCACGCCCCGACGGGGTCCTTTCTGGGCGCGTGGGGTTTTGGGTCTCAAGAGACCTCGCTGGCGTATATCGCGTATCGTGCTCCCGATGAGGCTCCTCTGGCGACGTGTCTTGCATATTGTGCTCATCGCTGGAGGCACAAGGTCCACGTGTAGACACCCCTAGGCATCGGTTGATCTGAAAATTGGTTAGGTCCTACATCTAGCGATCTAGCTCCTTATCTAGTATGTGACCTAATTAAGCATTAACAGAAGGCATGCACTCAGGCTTGCGAATCAAAAGATGTCCTGTCGATGAGACGCTCACTCTTTGAGACACTCTCGATGTAGTTCGATTGGTAGAGCATTAATATATATATGGCTAAAGGTATTAGGGTTCAGCTCCTTGCTTCTCCGATGTTATTTATTTTACTTCTCTCTTTTTCTCTTAGTGCATCAGCAATTTATTTATTTTACTTCTTTTGTTTCTCTCAGTGCAGGACTCTAGGTGTTCTTTTTCAGTTATGGATGGCATAAGGTTTGATTTTTGAGGGCTCCATGTTGAGGTTGGCGTGCTTTGAGCCAACAGTGCTTCGCCCGCCACCTTGTCGACGGATTGCACCAGCTTTGCATCCAACCTCTCCACTGCCCATGTCGAGGCAATTTCACCCGGTGCCCATGGATCCGAGGAAGGAGCTGAGGAGCACTTCCCTTGGCCTATGCAAAATCAAGTGCTTGCCGACGTCTAAACCCAACGTTAATTACTAACACGCACCAATATGTTGTTAAATATTGTCTATGACCTCCTCTCAAACATAACTGCACTATGGGTTAAGATTGTTCGAAATTCTTCAGATGTACTGCCAGTGGTTTTGTAAATAATCGACCTGCTACTTGATCACCTGAATTGAGGTGCTTTCCAATACCAAGGCAGTAGCTAGCCTGCCAATATATTAGGTGAAGCGAAGGTGGCCCTAGTGGCTGAATGTGAACCCATCCATCGTCACTTTCACTTATAGTAGTTTTTGCAACCGCTCACCACAAGTGTATACACAGATCGCCAGAAGATGCCGTGTTAGTGAGACTTGGATGCCAATTTATATATTTGGCAGACATGCATAGAGGACTACAGGAACATGCAGTAGCTGCTTGTTCAACCAAATAAAGGCGAAAACTTAGTCTATAAGGTTGCTGTGATGAAGGTGTATCGAGTTTTTTTTTGTATATATTGAACTCGTGTTAAGAGAAATAAAACAATTAAGTGAGGTCCATTTGAGCCCTTGAACTCTTGTTGCCGAGTCTGGAACTCCCTACACTCAAAATAAAAAATATTATATTCTCTAACTTTATAAATCGACAAAATCACGACACCTTAGAGCAATGTAAGGATTGAAGATCTTATTGAGAAAAAAATATAGGAATATGTAAATTTAAATTAAAAAGTATTAAGTTGGAGATGCAAGGAGTTGAACCCCGACCCTCTATGCAAAGCTTAGCACTCTACCAATTGAGCTACATCCGCAACTTTGATCTATTTTTCAGAATAATTGATGTCATTTTTTGTAATGACACTTACAATAACAAAGAATATATAAATAATGCTTGCTTGTGAATACGGCTTTCACCAATCATTTTGTAGAACTGAAATACATGGCTGAACCAAACATGCATTTGGCTATCTAGAACTGAAGAATTAGCTAGAGTAGTGCTTTGCAGGTTCCACATATGTCTCTGACAAAATAAATAAATGATGGTTCTTTTATTTCTCATTTATTAAGAAGATTATTAAGGTGGTGATATGATATTATTTTCTGAACTTAGTAGCATACAAAGTCCTTAACACCAAACATCAATATTATTCACCATTGACATGTATGTTTTCGGACGATCGGATTCATTTCTATTTTATCCGTGGAATCAAATGAAGCGGTAGATACATACTGACAACGCATGTCACTCTCTCATAAGACAGAAGTGAGATGAGGCTTGACGCCAAGCTACTTTGGGTAAAAGACGACATGGTAGTCGCTGTCGGCCTTGCAGCTGCGGACCTTGCCCTCTCTGGGGCGATGGTTGGCGTCGGGGCAGCCGGCATTCCTGCACCGGATCGTGTGGGCCTCGCCGTCGAACCTGAAGTATATTTTCATGCTCTACCAATTGAGCTACATACCCAACATTTGTTTTTTGAAATATAATTAATTTCAATTATTTTACTTGCACCAGTAAATGTCACCGTGTAACTATAATGCACAAAGTGTCTTAACTCGAATATGGCTTTCACCGGTACAAAATCCTTCCTTTATGTTTGGGTGGCTGGATTTATATCCAAAAACCAGTGTAAAATTAGAACCCACAAATTTTTCCAGATTGACCTCAAAAACCTTGTTTGGATGGACCGTAAAATAAAAAGACTCAGACCGGTTACACATGGATAAAAATAATCGTACGTCTCCACAGCCCACACTAAAATATGACTGATGTCGGGCTCATGCTCTGCTCCTCAAGTCATCGTTGTCCGTGCACCGTGACACTTCATGTGTCTCTATCATGCAGAGCTCTCCCTACGTCCACCCTCCATTCTCCTAATTTTCCTTCTACTAGATCCCGATTCTCATCTAAAAATTATTGGCACACGGATGCAATTTTGGTCTCAATCTGTGCTGCTCGATGCTTTAATTTATAGAACTGCCCAGCCTGAATTGACATCAAGCCATGCAAAGGGAAACAAGGATGAAGGGCATGGAATGGCCACGATGGAGCTTGTAGTTTGCATCATGGTCATGAGAAATTTTAGCAGATCAGCATATATAGCTTGAACATCAAAAGTTCGATTCGATTTGGTTGGAGATGCGCAGAGTTGAACATTATTATGCACTGAGAGAAAAAGTGTAAATACAGCGGAAATATCAAAACTTGGATTTGATTTTGTTGGAGATGCGAGGAGATGAACACATTGTGCATTTAAGAGAAAAAAAAAGAGTAAATAAAAAAAGATTTTGACTGTTATGAATTCTGAGAGAATAAAAAAGAGTAATAGAAAGAAATTTCAGCAGATTAGCACAGCTGGAACATTAAAACTTCAATTTGATTTGGTTGGAGACACAAGGAGTTGAAAATAATTATGCTTTCTTATATGAGAAAAAAGGGTAAATACAACATGAACATCAAAACTTCGATTTGATTTAGTTGGAGATGCAAGGAGTTGAACATTGTTTTGCATTGTGAGAGAAAAAGAGTAAAAAAAAATTGACCATTATGCATTCTAAGAAAAAAAAAGAGTAAAAAAAATTATGGAGATGTGAGGAGTTGAACCCCATACCTTGAATCATGCATATTTTCATGCTCTACCAGTTGAGCTACATCCCCAACGTTTGTTTTGTTTTAAAATATAGTTAGTTTTAATCCTTATATAACTGATATTTCAAAAGTAACTTCACTTGAATTTAGCTTTCACCGGTACAAAATCCTTCCATCAGATGGTGCGCAGGCGATCTAAATAGTTGTACCGGCTGCTTTCGATAGCCAAGTGGCAGCTGGTGCGCCCTGAGATCCTGCCTGCTCACAGGCACCCAGATGAACCACGACTGGGCATGCTCAAGCTTGGTCAGTGTGCCAAAGCCGACCCTGTCAGGATGGCGGCCGGCCTCACCAAGAAGGAGCAAAGGTTGGTTGGTGACGATGAAGGTGGTCGTGCTGGCCTTGCCGGCGCCGGTGGTGAGCGCCATGAATGCAAGAAGCACTGCTACAAGGAGGGTGTGGGCAGGCCTGGAGCCGGCCACCACTGGAGACCCCATTGCTTGGGTGCGGTAGTTTTTCTTGGGAACAAGCTAGGCATGCAAATCAAAAGATCGACTGCTAGCCAGCTTATACATTATCGCATTCGGAGCCTGGATGAAGGATGAAACAACTCGGAACCTGATCCAGCTAGAGTTGGCTAAGCTGAGGTCCATTGAGTTAAGATTGTTCAAAATCCTTAAGATGTTGTACTGTGGTTTTGTAAATAATCGACCGGCTACTTGATCACCTGAATTGAAGGTGCTTTCCAATACCAAGGCAGCAGCTAGCCTGCCAATATATTAGGTGAAGCGAAGGTGGCCCTAGTGGCCGAAGGTGAACCCATCCATCACTTTCACTTATAGTAGTTTTTGCAACCGCTCACCACAAGTGTATACACAGATTGGCAGAAGATGCCGTGTAAGTGAGACTTGGATGCCAATTTATATATTTGGCAGACATATATATGCATAGAGGACTAGAGAGGAGCATGCAGTTGCTGCTTGTTCAACCAATAAAGGCAAAAACTTAGTCTAAGGTTGCTGTGAAGGTGTATACAGTTTTAAATTAAACTTAGTCTATAAGATTGCTGTGAAGGTGTATACAGTTTTTTTATACATTGAACTCTTGTTAAGAGAAATAAAACAATTGAGTGAGGTCCAGTGAGCCCTTGAACTCTTGTTACCGAGTCTAGAAACTCCCTACACTCAAAACAAAAAAATCTTATATTCTCTAACTTCGTAAATCGACAAAATCACGACACCCCTTAGAGCACATTAAGGATTGAAGATCTTATTGAGAAAAAATATAGGAATATATAAATTTAAATTAAAAAGTATTAAGTTGGAGATGCGAGGAGTTGAACCCCGACCCTCTAACTATGCAAAGCTTAGCACTCCACCAATTGAGCTACATCCCCAACTTTGATCTATTTTTCAGAATAATTGATGTCATTTTTTGTAATGACACTTACAATAACAAAGAATATGTAAATAATGCTTGCTTGTGAATACGGCTTTCACCAATCATTTTGTAGAACTGAAATACTGGCTGAACCAAACATGCATTTGGCTATCTAGAATTAGCCGGAGTAGTGCTTTATGATGTGCATTGCAGGTTGCCCATATGTCTCTGACAAAATAAATAAATGATGGTTCTTTTATGTTTCATTTCTTTAGAAGATTATTAAGGTGGTGATATGAGATTATTTTCTGAACTTAGCAGCATACAAAGTCCTTATTATCACCAAACATCAATATTATTCACCATTGACATGCATGTGTTCAGAAGATCGGATTCATTTTTATTTTATCCGCAGAATCAAATGAAGCGGTAGATAGATACTGACAACGCATGTCACTCTCTAAGACAGAAGTGAGGTGAGGCTTGACGCCA
The DNA here is from genome assembly GCF_000003195.3 of Sorghum bicolor. Lineage (NCBI taxonomy): Eukaryota > Viridiplantae > Streptophyta > Magnoliopsida > Poales > Poaceae > Sorghum > Sorghum bicolor. The sequence continues at coordinate 61,558,969 of NC_012877.2, forward strand.
AGCTACTTTGGGCAGAAGATGACGTGGTAGTCGCTGTCGGCCTTGCAGCTGCGAACCTTGCCCTCGCCGGGGCGGTGGTTGGCGTCGGGGCAGCCGGCGTTCCTGCACCGGATCGTGTGGGCCTCGCCGTCGCACCTCAAGTCCATGGGCAGGTTGAAGCCGTCGACCACAGAGAGGTCGTAGTAGTCTGCCGCGCCGGCGCCGATGGTGAACTCGGCCAGCGTCGCCGGGGGCTTGCCGGAGAGCTGGCAGCGGAGGGCGCCCGCGCAGTCGCCGGTGGCGCACCACCCGTGGCCACTGGGGGCGAAGCGGCAGCCAGTGCGCCCCCAGACCCTGCCACCCGTCGTCTCCGCCGGCACCTTGAGGAGCCATGTCTGGCCGGGCTCCAGCTGAGTGCCGCCGCCCACAGGGATGGCTGCCGGCCACACCGTGAAGGGGCAGAGGTTGGTGACCTGGAACGTGGCCGCGCTGGCCTTGCCGGCGGTGGTGAGCGTCACCAGCGCTAGGAGGACGAGGGAGTGGGGAGCAGCTGGCGTCCTGCTGCTTCTGCTCCTGGAGCCACCGGCCATCGCGCTTGGTCTTGGTGTGGTGCTGCGCGCGCGCTGTGCTTGTTGCTTGTGTACGATGGACTTGTGTGCTTGCAAATGATGCCACATGCCTAGCCGGCTTATATAGAAGGAACTCAGACTCATGGCACGTGAGATTACAAAGATGCCCTCTCTCATGTTGGAAGACTAGCTATAGCTGTTAATAATTCTGATGAAGCTAAGCTAGTAGATCTTTAGAAAAAGAAGCTAAGCTAGTAGCTTAGTAAAAAGCTCAGTCCTAGCTAATACTAGCTTACCTGTTTATACGTAAGCTATAGCTTCTGTGTTATATGCCTCTGCGTGTTTGTAAGCGTTTGCGTCTATGCGTGCGTACGTTTATAGGGATGAGTGTGCGCTCGTATTTGTAAGCGTCTGTGTGTGTCGTCGTCCAGACTCCGGTGGCTGAACTGTTGAAGATCGGCATCCATCACTTATAGTAGTTTTTTCAACAGCTCCCCACAAGTGTATACATAGATCGCCATCACCAAGTATCAATATTAGATGCTGTGTCAGTGAGATTTGGATACCAACGGTACTATAGACTAGGACATCATTGCCGGATCAAAACCTCCATGATGAGGGTCTTGTTTAGTTCACCTGAAAACCAAAAAGTTTTCAAGATTCCCTGTCACATCGAATCTTGTGGCACATATATGAAACATTAAATATAGACGAAAACAAAAACTAATTATACAGTTTAGCTATAAATCACGAGACGAATCTTTTGATCCTAGTTAGTCCATAATTGGATAATATTTGTCACAATTAAACGAAAGTGCTACAGTACCCAAAACTTTTCACTTTTCGGAACTAAACAAGGCCGAGGTTTCCAGGGAACCCAAAAACAGGCTAAATTATAGCATATTTTTATATTATTAGGAGAGACCCTACCGGACAGCCACAGAGTGAAATACTGTTAGCGAGAAACAACACTCCATGGATCAATATATGATCAACAAGCAGCAGCTGCAAGCATGCTCCCATATATGTCTGCCAAATATATACATATTGGCATCCAAATCTCATTAACAATACATCTCCTAATTAGATGGAGAAACTACCAAAATAAAAGTTATAAATTTTAGAAAGTTATAAATATTTATATTTTAACAATGTTTTCATTTGAATTCATTTAGAGTCTCGAATACTTATTTTAAAATCATATGAACATAAAATTGCTAGGACAAAAATCTCATTTGGACACAAACAACTTACAAGTGGAGTGGTTAGAGGCTGAAGACATGAAGCAGGAGAACAGGGGTTCGAGCATAATGACATCAATTCTCCATCACTATCAGTTCAAAATCTGACAGTGATGGCATTTTTTAAACCAGCAGAGTGTAACAAAAAAACAAGTAAATAAACAAATTAGAGATGTGAGGAGATGAAGCCTATACTCCCTCCGTTACTCAAAAAAAATAACGTTTAGGACATCATTTAGGATACCAAGGAGTGTAGAGTTTTCTCTGTTTGCCCCTATTAAATAAGGCTGCGGGTGCACTCTCTACAAAAACATACATTAGCTCAATTGGCTAGCGTAGCAGTGTGTTGGGCTTGAGGTGCTAGGCTCGAAGCTTGCTGGCCGCAATTTTTGCATGGCCTGCATGGGTCTTCTTTTTTTTTTGCATTTTTGCATGGCACTGTTTGCCTGAGGCGCGTCGATTCGCGCTGTTTTGGCGAATTTTTCGGCCAAGCGTGTGTGGGAGGCGCATGGCGCCATGCTGTAGAGGCAATAAAGCTAAAGCGATTTTTTTTTGCGGTAAACTCGCGAGGGCGCGTTGAAGAAGACCGACGTTTGGGTTGCCTAGTTCTCTATTAAAGCGCCTGTGTTCTTCACTTCTTCTCTTCACTCAAGCTCCTGTTCTTCACTAAATCATCTTGGCCGAGTAGCAACTCACATGGCTGATGTTGGGTTTGATCTCAACGTTCGATTAGAAGATGATGACGATGGCGACGTTGCATTTGATCTCAACGACCCTCCATTGCAGCATGACCACGGCATTGTACTTGTTCTTATCTTGTCCGATCCATTTGCAACCGTACTCTAAATCGTTCTCATATCAAAGGATGTTGTCACAGGTTTTGATTTAAACTTGCCGGTAGATGAATTTGGTGTAGTCGATAGCCATTATCTACAAAACCTCGCTGGTATGTACCCACACTTGCACCGGCGTGGAGTCCGGCACCACCTCGATGGAGTCTGGCACCATCTCCGACTCCGGCGAAGGCTGCTGCAACTCCGGCGCCACCTCGATGGAGTCCGACACCATCTCCGAGTCCGGCAAAGGCGAGCAACGAGCACGAGCAGCGGTGAGCACGAGTGGTGGCGAGCGCGACCGGCGATCGTGAGCAGTGACGAGCGGCGGTGAGCGGCGTTGGCGAGCGGGAGAGGCGAGCGGCCACGCAGCCGAGCAGCGGTGATGGCTAAATAAAGACGCGAGTGGAGAATTGCTCACGGTGCGGCGCATGCAAGAATCGAAGCGACCGAGAGTTACTGCACCGTGTGGCAACCGAAGCAGCAAGGGCACACACGTCCATATTCATGGCTGCCAGCCCAGAACGACATTTTTTGGCAAAACACGGTTAGCAGTCAGAACGACGTTTTTTAGAGTAACGTAGGGAGTACCTTTTAATCATGAAAATATTAATGCTCTATACCAATTGAGTTATATCCACAATTTTTATTTAGTTTTTCAAAAAATAATCTTTTCATTTGTCCATAGACCATAATAATCGATGATGGAAAAAAGTGGCTTTGATGTTACTAGTACAAAATCATCCTTTCGCTAACCATCATTACATTGATGAATATGTACTTATACATATATAGATTTTTGATAAAAAAGGCTTCACTCTATTACAGGGTATAGCTGATATATATCCTAGATTTACATGGATGAAATTTGAAATATATACATGCATATAGACCCAATTGTCCAACAAGTAGTAGTGTATAACTAACACCCAACATGGTTCAGTTACTTTCATGCAAGAACAATTAGCTAGGTTCAAAGTCCATTACATGTTCCATATGCAGGATCGTCATTACGATTATCTCTCTGAACCTTGCATTTATTTATCGAGTTTTTCTAGCAAGCGCCATAGCCTCTGCATTATTAAAAAAATGTTATGCAAAAACATAATTTTTTTTGGAGATGTGAGGAGTTGAACCCCATACCTTGAATCGTGCATATTTTCATGCTCTACCAGTTGAGCTACATCCCCACCTTTTATTAAACTTTCCAACGTAATTAATTTAAATTATTTTACTTGCACCATCCTTCCATCATGCGCAACTGAAATGCATATAATCATTTTGCCGTTCGGAAGTGAAAAATTAGCCAGAGTTACTAGTAGCATACAAACACAAACAGTTGCCGTTCATCGGTTCGTCAATAAATTCACCATTGACAGTGCAGAGACGGCATTGCTTTTCTCGCTCTGAGTTTGACAAATGAGGAGGGATATATAGTTGCATGCTGCATGCATTACATACGAATAAATCAGCACAATTATATTATTCTCGGTCACGCGACTTTATTTATCTTTGAGAAATAACAATCGCATGCAGATTGCATCATCATTCACTTCTGATCAATCATCAGTCCTTGAACGGGCAGAAGACGACGTTGTAGTCGCCCTCGGACCTGCAGCTGTGGACCTTCATGGCGTCAGGGCAGCCAGGCTCCCTGCACCGGACCCATTCCTTCCACACTCTAGGGTTGCCACCACCACACGCGAAATCCAAGGGCAGGTTGAACCCGTCAGCCACGGAGATGCCGAACGTGTCGTTCGCGATGCCGGCGACGTCGCTGATGGTGAACTCGGCGACCGTCGCCGGGGGCTTGCCCATGCTCTGGCAGTGCAGGGCGCCCGCACAGTCGCCGGTGCTGCACCCGCCGTGCTCGCCGTCGCCGGCGAAGTCGCAGCCGGTGCGGCCCCAGATCCTGCCGGTACCTGATGGCACCCGGACGAACCATGCCTTGGCATGCTCGAGCTTGGTCAGAGGCCCGGTGCCGGCTCCCGTCGGGACGGCCGCCGGCCACACCGGGAAGGGGCAGAGGTTGAGGACCAAGAAGGTGGCCGCGCTGGCCTTGCCGGCGCCGGCCGCAAGCGCCACCAGCGCAAGGAGGAGGAAGTGGGCAGGCCTGCACCCGGACGCCACCAGAGAGCCCATTGCTACGTGTTAGAGGCGGTGGCTTAATTTTTGTGTACGCTGGCTGGGGATTATTGAGAACATTGCGACATTTGACCTGCTTATATAGAAAGAACTCAGGGCATGTGAGCTTACAAAGATGGCCTCTCGATCACATGAGACGCTCATTCGTTGGTGAAGAGGTGCTTTCCAATAAAAAGGCAGCAGCTAGCTAGCTGTGCTATGCATGCCATATATGAGGTGAAGTTATGAAGGTATACTTTAAAATATAGTTTGAAATAGTGACACAAAGCAAAAAAAAAAAACTCAGCACCAAAAACAAAAAAAAAATAAAAATACTTTGCCGAGAGCCAGCCAAGACACTAGGCAAAGATTGCTTTGCCGAGGGCCTTTCCAGCTGGCGCTCGGCAAAGAGCCTTCCTTTGCCGAGAGCCAAACGTCAGGCTCTCGGCAAAGGGGACGCCGGCAGCCGGCGTTTGGTGGACAGGGACTTTGCCGAGAGCCCGCCTTTGTCGAGTGTGCTGCTCTCGGCAAAGAGCCTCTTTGCCGAAAGCCTGCATTCGGCTCTCGGCAAAGAGCCCTTTGCCAAGCGCCTGACGTGGCCCTCGGCAAAGGAAGCTCTTTGCCGAGAGTCTACTCGACAGCTCTCGGCAAAGTAGGATTTTCCTGTAGTGGTAGCGTCTATTGGCTGAAAATCATGAACCCATCCATCACTAAACTTGGTGAACTAATTTGTTTCGAATTCTCATATATATATATATATATATATATATATATATTAGATGGTTCCTGCCATATTACTAAAGTCAGATTTCGATAGAAATATAAAAAAGAATAAATTGGAGATGCAAGGAGTTGAACCCTGTACCTCTAACTATGCAAAGCTTAGCGCTCTACCACTTGAGCTACATCCCCAATTTTTGTTTGTTTTTTAATATAATTAGTGTCTTTTTGTACAACACTTACAATAATCAAAACTAAAACAAGCTTGCTTGTGAATATGGCTTTCTCCAAACATATTGTGCAACTGAAATACATGACTGAACCAGACATGCATTTGGCTATCTAGAACTGAAGAATTAGCCAGAGTAGTTGTGCTTTCTGATGCACGTTGCAGGTTGTGCCCTTCTGTTTTGGCTCATAAGTCTCTGACGAAATAAATTCTTTTTCACGCGCGGTGCACTACTGGAACCAGCGGCTTTGCCGAGTGTAAATACGCTCGGCAAAGATCACCATTCCACTCGGCGAACGCTTTGCCGAGTGTTTTTTATCGTGACACTCGGCAAAATGCGCTCGGTAACATCTTACTCGGTGAAGACATTTTGCCGAGTGTTTTATTTCGGGGCACTCGGCAAAATTACAAAGTATTTTGCCGAGTGCGTCCACCGACACTCGGCAAAGTTTATCCGCCGTTATGCTGGTTTCCGTCAATGCAAAATTTGCCGAGTGCTTGCTTCGACACTCGGCAAAAATATATTTATTTAGCACTCGGCAAAGTTTCGGCAAAGAATTTCAGAATTTTATTTTTTTATAAACTTTGCCGAGTGTCCTGGTCATGGCACTCGGCAAAGTAAATTTGGATATTAAATCCTGGCATAACTTTGCCGAGTGTCTTGGTTCTGGCACTCGGCAAAGTAAATTTGAATATTAAATCCTACCAAAACTTTGCCGAGTGTCTTGGTTCATGGCACTCGGCAAAGTCACCGAAAATTGCAATTTTTTTTGGTATTTTTACATTCCATTGCAACAGAATATATATATATATATATATATATATATATATATATATATATATATATATATATATATATATAGAGAGAGAGAGAGAGAGAGAGAGACATACATCAATCATCACAGATATAACACCAGCATACATTATATATCACAAGCACTCACATATTTCATCAATCCATCGAAAATCCATTAAAATTGAACATCACAAGTTCAATATTACAAGTCCCGCACAATTGCATCAAAGTTCAACATGACAAGTACTGTGGCGAATACATCAAAGTTCAACATGACATGACCCGCACAAATGCATCAAAGTTCAACGTGGCTACTGTGACCATCACAAAATGCATTAAAGTTCAACATGACAACTCTATTATTAAAAGGTCAACATAGCTACTGCGGCAAAGACTCAAAGGGTGGCCTCCCGGGCTACTGTGGCGAAGACTCAAAGGGTGGCCTCCCGGTTGTCGGTGAAGGATTGACGGGATCAACCGCCGGTGGTGCATTAGCGTTTGAACCCGCCGATGGAGGCTGCACAAAAGAGAGGAGATGGCATGTTTTAGACTCGATCAAAAATTAAAAATTTGGGCAGCACCTCCCCTGCACGGGGAGGTTTCCAACCTGCAAGAAAACAATGGCTCGAAGGCCGACAATACCAACGGCACGATGGCCGGAAGTCACAACGGCACGAAGGCCAACCATCCCAACGGCACGAAGGCCAACATAATTCAACTTTCATACTCACAGGAGTGTAGTATCCAGCCGCTAGCACACCTTGTCCTTGCCCCATGCTTTGAATGAGCTGGGTCACCTGAGCGGTCAGCTGCGCCACCTGAGTGGTCAGCTGCGCGTGCTGAGCGGTCAGCTGCGCGTGCGACTCCTTTGTTTCATTCAGCTCGGCCTGCAGTGTTTCAATCACATGTGTCAGTGTACCAATTTCATTAATAGAGAAGAGTTACAGCCCCTAGACACAGGTACACTAATTCAAGGTATTATTCTTGAGTGCACATAAAGCAAACTAGCCTAGCCTAGCTATAGGTCTCCCTGCAGGTTAGTTTGCTTGCTGGAGGTAGCTAATTGCCCAACTGAACATGCATAGCAAGCAAACAGATCGATTGGAGGTAGTACTCTAATTACTTTGGCCTCTTCATGATTTCTCTTAACTATCAGTGTACTTGTAGCATGCATGTGGCTATTATATATATACTATCAGTGTCATTAGGCAATCACATGCAGTAAATTAAAGTTTGCCTGGAACCCTATCTAGCTAAGCTTATTATATGACAGAAGCAGGGAGCATACAGCAGCTGATCATGGAAATCAATGAATTCCTTCAGACAAAAAGGTATACATGGGTATATATTTTCAGCATGTCACATCCATTCCTTCAGACAAAAAGAGAGAGTTTTTTGTTCTACATGGACAGAGTAGGACACAGTAGGACACAGCATGTGGCCTCCTAGCCATCTGGAAGGGTTTATGGACAGAGTGCGGTATCTTCAGTTGAAGCCTCATTTCCATGCCTAACCAGAGCATGGTGAGATGGGCGAGATGGAGTAGAAACATGGCAATTCGCTACTAGAACTCGAGAACAGGAAACCTTGTGGGTGGGGATCGAGGAGCGTACCGTGGTGGGAGTAGGCGTAAACGGCCCGCCAGGTGTAGATGTGGTCGCCGGGCCTGATCTCCGACCGCTCCACACCCGGTTTGACAGCAGGCGACGCGGGGAGCCCCGGGGGCGCGGCGAGTTCGGGCGGCAACGGAGCCCCTCGACAGAGCTCGCTTGCGACGGATCCCCGCGGGCGCGGCGAGTTCGGGCGGCGCGGGGAGGGGCGAGCAGGACGACGGCGGACGGCGGCAGAGAGGGGGGCGCTGGGGCGCGGGACGGCGGCGGCGGCGCAGCTGGGTGGGCGCGATTGGGACTTAGGGCGGGCGGGCGCGCTGCACGCGTGTCCGGTTGGGACTTAGGGTTCCTATTGGGACGATTGGGCCGTCTTTTTTTTCTCAAATTTACGTGATTGGGCCGGCCTTTGCCATGTATAAAAAAAAGTCCAGGCCTGGTCCACCAGCAGATCAAACTTTGCCGAGCGCCCCAGGATGCGCACACGGCATATCAAACTTTGCCGAGTGCCCTACAAAGGCGCTCTGTAAAGTTTTTCTTTTTTTTTGTTATTTTTGATCCCAGTTTTTTTATGTGGCCTACACACATTATTTAAAACCTAGTTTAAATGTTTCGGGAAATTTTGAATTACTTTGATATATTTCCTTAGTTTATTTCATTTCTTTGATTTTTTTTAATATTTCTAACTTGAACTGCAGGTACATGGAATAGTGCAATTTAGTTCTTCGAAAAATGTTATTCATGTTATTTGATGTATGTTGAGTCCCTATCCACAAACTTGCATCAAATTTCGGGCATCTTATTTCACGTAACATGACGAGGAACTTGGCCGGAAAGTGATTTTAAATTATATGAAATGCAAACGAAGTCCGAAAATAACGAAACTTGCGGAGGCATCATGTTACTGCATGTGTAGGCTATGGTAAAAAAATGAACAGATTTTGAGTAATTTGTGACGTCAGTTGCCTAAAACCCACACATATCCACATGCGATAACAAGTTGTCACATGCACACACGTGTGGGTTTTAGGCATCGTGAGTCGCAAATTACTCCAAATCATCCAATTTTTTTACCACAAGATCAGCATGTGATTACAAGACTTCTCGACAAGTTTCGTGATTTTTCAGACTTCGTTTCCTTTTTATATAATTAAAATTTACTTTTCCTATAACTAACACAACATATTACGTCATCGAGATGCTTGACATTTCATTTGACTCCGTGCATACGGCCTCATCAAATGATACGTGTCACGAATATCATATTTTGGAGGATAAAATTCCATTATAACATGGATGTGCAGTTCAAATTTGAAATACGCCGATAAAAGCAAGGAAACAAAATAAATTAACGAAATATATCAAAAAAAATCAAAATTTCACCAAACTTTAGATTAGAGCTTCAAATACAGTCAGAAGGCTACACAAAAAAACTCGGGTCCAAAATCCAAAAAAAAAAAAATTTGCCGAGACTTTGCCGAGTGCTAGTGCATGAGGCACTCGGCAAAGTTTTGATAAAAAAATTAATAAAAGAATTTTGCCGAGCGCCTAACGGGTAACACTCGGCAAAATTTAACGGGAGGGAAATGCCGTCACGGTGGTAGAAATGTTTGCCGAGTGGTCTCTTTGCCGAGTGTTGTTACACTCGGCAAAAAGTTGTTTTACCGAGTGCGGGAGTTTGCCGAGCGCTTGTCACTCGGCAAAATGTTCTTTGCCAAGTGCTAAATTTTGCCGAGTGCTACGCTCGGCAAACTAAATCTTTGCCGAGTGCCCCGATAAACAGCACTCGGCAAAATATGAGGCACTCGGCAATGTCCCGTAGTGGTGCTTTTTTATATGTCAGGGCTTGTGATTATGGGAAAATGGCATGCGATTCAGGTTGCTTATATATAGAAGGAGCTCAGCCGATCAAAAAGAAAGGAGCTCAGAGAGCATGTGAAATTCCAAAGATGCTCTCTCGCATGTGTTAGAACTTAGAAGAATAACTGATGAAAGTTCTGTTGTTGAAGTGAAGATGCTTTCCAATAACAAGGCAGCAGCTAGCTGTGCCTTGTCTGCCCATATATGAGGTGAAGTGACCAAGGTGGCCTCCAGTGGCTGAAGATCATGAACCCATCTGTCACTTATAGTAGTTTTGCAACTGCTCACCACAAATATACACACAGATCGCCATCAAAGTTACTATGATCTAGTAGTGCCATGCCCTGTAAATGGGACCTGGATGCCAGACATGCATAGGGGAGCATGCGGTTGCATCTTGTTCAGCAAATAAAGGAGAAAACTTCGTCTATAAGGTTGCTTCCATGAAGTTGTATACTTTCTTTTTAGCAGATACATATTTAACTCGTGTTGAGAGAAAGCAAATAAAAAAAACTGAGTGAAATCCGTTTAACCCCTTGAACTTGTCGCTGACTCCAAAAACTCCCTACACTCGCGAGAAAAAAAAAAGAACTTACATTCTCCAACTTTCAAAACTGACAAAATCACTATACAACCTTACAACAATATAAGGGTGGTTTTGAGACATGTCATCCTTTCCTTTTTAGTTAAAAACAAGAAATACAAGCATGCATTCATCTCTCCGGAACCGCAGAAGAGAAGACGTGGTATTAATTAGTCGCTGTTGGCCACTTGGCCTTGCACCTGTGGAACTTGGCCTCGTCGGCGCAACCGGCGGGTTTGCTGCACCGGAGGACGACGACGTCGCATGCGCGGTAGTCCGCGACCACGTTGAATCCGTACACCACTAAGGTACCACGCGTACCAATTGCCGGCGACGCCGCCGATTGTGAACTCCGGCAGTATCAGTCCGGTCGATCCCTCGATCGGTAGCACGCAGCTAGCGCATGAAGCCGGCCCAGTCGACAGTCGTCAATGGCCGTGGGAAGGCGGTGCTCGGGGGGCGAGGCAGTACCCCACTACCCCACTGATGACAACACGATTCTCCGCGGCGAGGCGGAGGCAGAACACGTGCAAGTTCAGTTCACTAGACGCTCAGTTCAGCAGATAGCTAGCTTCAGGAGAATAGCGCCGACGCCAGGTAGCAAGGCGGCCTTTTCAGATCACATACTACACAGTACGTGCCGGCCCTTACAGAGGACCTCATGCCGACGTCGTCCATGGCCTCGACGGCGTGTGACAGAAAGGAGTACACGTCCTTGCGGCAAAGAACTTCATGTCCTAGCTCCATCTGTTGCACTGCTTGCCATCCATATGTATCTTGGCCAGGTCTTGTCGCACTCGGCGACTCAATTCGGTCTCAGCTCGTGTTTAGCAACGATCCAATCTAAAGGTAGGTTAACAGTAAACAGGAAATCTGGATGTCACCCCATACCCAATCTAGAGGAAGAGTAGTGCATGTAGTGGATGACATAGGTTAAAAATTTAAATTGCAAAAAGTCTCCATGCCTTGACAAAATTTTGCACATCAAATAAAAGAGCGCATTGAGAAGGTTTAAGAAATAACTACGCATGCAAAGGAACAAATTAATGTCAAATATCAACTGATTTATTAACTGGAAGCAGGCCCTATAAATATTATCAATGAACAAGAGCTGTTTGCACTACCAACAGTACCAAAAAATAGCGAGGATCAACACTCCATGGATCAATGATCAACTCAATACTTCTATTACACATTTCTCTCGGTAAAACATTTATAGCATTTCTGGAAGCTCCTTTCAAAGCCAAACACAAATTAAGCCTGTTCCTTAGTTGAGTCTTTTTTCTGCAAACTTCATGCGATTAAAACTAATCTTCTCTAACTGAACCTGCATAAGGAAAAGCATAAGTTAAAGGTGTATAGCTCATCACAGTGGACATAGAGCAAACAAAAGCAATATATACAGAGACCAAACGGCATTTGTGTGCTGATCATCCTTGTAACAGAAACCCAAAAAATGAACTCTAATGATAGTCTGGAAGCATATATGCATAGTGCAGACCAGGCCCCTTCATATATAGTAGTGCAGGTAAATGTAGACAAAGCTGCCATTGACTGGAGCCCATGCAAAAATGTTAGGTTCAACTGACCCTAGAATGAGTTCTTTTTTATTTGTGCCAGAGAATGCTAAAATATATGCAATCAACAAGAATATGAACGTTCTTGCTCCCACATGTAGGTACATGATTTTTTTCCCCTGATATCTGACCGCAACCGGAAGCAGAAGGCGATAGAAGATGGTTTATGGAAACTGTGTCTTCATGCCTGAGAGAAGTGAAGGCACCAGCTCAGCATGCTGGCTTAAAGTGTCACTGGCAATTGCCTTTTGATCAGTTGGACTCCTTATTACCAGCTAAAGGTAGGACATTGAGCTTTATTTTGTGTTGATGAGAAACAAAGTTTTCAAGAGGGGGAAATAGAGTATTATGAGTTTGCAGTCGAATTATTAGTAAGATAAAAAAAAACAAGGGCCCATGGTGAGCTGGTGTATGGTGTCAGACAAAAAGAGGACAAAGAGCAGTTGTGGAACAACCTAATGCTAAGGCCTTGTTTAGATCACCTAAAAATTCAAAAAAATTTTAAGATTCCCCATCACATCGAATCTTGCGGCACATGCATGGAGAATTAAATTGCTCATAGTGGCCACTTCAATATTATCAAAAAAGATTATAAGAACAAGTTTGGAGCGATCTTTAATAAGTGTAATTCTGGTCCGTCTTCAATGGTTATAGCTGAAGGTAGGACTCTTAAAAGGATTGATGAAATAAATAAAAATTAAAGGGTGAAACATTTGGTATAATGTCACATCAAAAATATGTAAGATAGAAGTTTGCAACCATAAAGTTTCCTTACCTTAAACAGAACCTGAGCATGAGGTGAAGCCCTTCTGCATTTTAGTAACTCGTTGTAATGAGAAACTGGGCATGCATCCACAGACAATGTACGAAGAAGACTTGCTTTGGACAGAATGCACTTTATGAGAGACAATGGAAGCCACCCTTTATAACTAAGTATTTGTACAACTTGAAGATTTGCACACATGACATCAGTCCACTGTGCAGTTAGGAAGTCATGATTTACATCCCTGTTCGCCCATCGAACCTTCACCAATATAAGTAAAAAGAGAAATCAGTTGTGGTATTAGCAAGATGACTTTCAAAAGCTTTAATGATGAGTATCCCAAAGGCAAACCTTCAATATTACCTCAATTTTAAGTTTTTCAAGGTTAGGAGAGCTCCCTAGTAAGCAAACCATTAATGAAATGCAGTGCACATCAACAAAGTCTATCGACAATTCCATGCTCTTCAAGTTGGGCAATGTGAAAGGAATTGCATCCATCTGAAAATCCCATAGCTGGGAGGGGGGAAAAGGATAAAATTAAAGCAAAGCAATAAAAACTGAACACGACGAGTGTGGAAAGATTGTTGGAACTTTATAGCATTTGAAGCAAGGGAGCATGCACGCAGAATGGTATGCATGGTGCCATGAAACTTGTTTCGTTTATTAAGGCAGGGTTTCAGATCATTTATTTAGTCGAGCAAACCAAGTTTACTACTTTATTATGTTAATAACAATGTATAAAACTGAACTTAATTGTATGCAAATGTAGTAAAATAGTCTGATGATTTTTGTATCACAACATCCACTGTCTCAATCCATATGCATGGTTTATGCCAAACAAACAAAAAACAGAATAGGGTATATATACATCAGGGAGCTAGCAATTAAACAATGTATACCGGTAGCTTGAAAATGAGCTCCTGAACTTGGGAAACACTGGCGAGGAACTCTACGCAACCAGCAGGTGCACCCTGATCAGTCATGCGGTGGCCAAAATCAATGCTTGCGTATTGGAGGCGCGGCAGGTCCCCAAATCGCCAGTGAATAATGCCAGACGAAATAATTCCCAGAGTGTCGAGATTGGGCGCCTCAATCACGCAGTTGTTGACGATGTACATGTCCTCAAGGAGGAGGACACGAAGCATGGGTGAAGCACGAATCATGGCCTGCAACTGGCTCCACGGCCTCCACCCCTGGTGGTATTCTGTAAACGCGACAAGCGTGAGGTATAGCTCCTTGAGCACGGGGAAGACGCCGGCGAATCCTCCACCAGGCTGAGGCTGCGGCTGAGGGAGAGGTGGAAGGCGACAGTTCTCTAGGGTGAGGGACACGAGACGATCGCAGGAGAAGATGGAGGAGTGGAGGGTGAGGATTCCTCCTCCTCCTCCGTACTTGTTGTTGAAGATGGAGATGGACTCGACGCAGCGGCGGGAGAGCGCGACGAGCCAGTCGCCGACGTGGGAGTGGGAGGCGAGTGCATGACCGGTGTGGAAGGCGAAACGGGAGACGCTGGGACCTGCGTAGCGGCGGAGTACGCCGTCGATGGCCGAGGGGGGCGTACCGTCGGGGAAGGAGAGGGCGAGCCCGGGGAGGGTCTCCCATCGGCGGCGCCAGGCGTGGGAGATCGCGGAGGACGAGGCGCGTCAGGATGTCGTCCTGCAGGTGTTCCGGGAGGGAGGACAGAAGGTCCATCGCCGGCGGCGGCGGCGGATCCATCTCCCTGGCCTGGCGACAGCCGTCAATAGCGTCAAGAAGGAGAGCGAGGCCTTCAATTCGCGACGCCCTGGTTTGTTTCAACCCTATTTTTCCAGAGCAGAAGCCATCGAGATTGAGAGAGATGAGTTAGGACTCTCCAACTGGGGACAGCACGGACTGGGTATAAAATTTAAGAAAATGTTTATTTAATTAGAATGAGCAGCTTTGAGATATGTACGGTACACAATTTTTTAAGACAATAAGTTTTGGAGCATTTCTCTATCTTTTATATGACTTGCAAAATATTAATTATTGCGAGTTGAGACAAAAGCTAGCCTCTCTCTCATGGGCAGCCAACAGGCTGCCAAAAAGCCGACAGACGGATAGTTCAGCTCAGTTATCTTTATAAGTTTAATTATTTTTGTATTTGCAATTTATATTAGTCCTAGATAGGTTATTTAGCAAAAGAGATAAAGTAGAAAAGACATAAATATCTGTAGACTCTATTAATATAATCAAACAATGAATTATGAAGAAAAAATTCTAGTCTTCCTCAATCTCTCAAGCTCATGACAAAGCATAAGACCTAGTTATCTATTCAAAATACCCAAATATCCATCATAACATCTGGTATCCAGAGCAAGGTTTTAAATAGGGGGCTAAGCTGTTTAGCAGCTTATGTCTAAAATAGCTAATAATGGAGCTAAATTGGGCTATAGCGAAATATAGCGGCTAAATTGTACATGAACATAAATAGCAGTACCTTGTCTCAAAAGGCTATAGCGGGCTATAACAGCAGCTATGCGAGAGATTTAAAACTATGATCCAGAGTCAGCCGATCCTCTCCACCTCCACCGAACTGCAACTCTCCACCCGATCCATATCCACCACCCAGGTGCCGCGTCGTCGTTCCGCCCACCCGCCGCCACCACCAACCGCTATTCCGCCCACCCGCCGCCACCTCCAGCCACCGCGCCGCCGCCCCACAGTCAACATCCCGGCGGACCCTCGGCCGTTGTTCCACCACCCGGTGCCGCCACCCCATCATGTCCAACCGCCGTGCCACCATCACGCGCCGCCGCCATGGGAGACGCCATTGACCTGAACGCGTCCCTGGAGGCCCTCACCAAGGCCGTCGCCGCCCTGCAGTCCACGATCGAGGCCATCGCCAACTTCACCAACGCCTGCACCTCTCCATCGAGCACCAAGCCAGGCTCCGATGAGCACCTCCAAGACTGGCCGGCCCAACACTGGCGGTCTCATTTTCCGCATTATGATGGCAAGACTGACCCACTCATGTTCATCAATCGATGTGAGTCGTTCTCTCTTCATCAGCGGATCATGGAAGAGGAGAAGGTCTGGATGGCCAGCCGCCATCTAGAGGAGAGCGCTAAGGTGTGGTATACCCACATCCAGCAAGACGAAGGTACGCCATGATGGCGCAGATTCTCGGCGCTGCTCCAACTGCATTTTGAGCCGCCTCTCAGTACCATCGCTCTCGATGTGTTCATATAGTCTCCAACAGCGCGTTCTATGGTTGACTCTCCTGATAACTTTGCAGCATTGCTTCCACACGAAAGCATCGTGTTAGAGCTACAGCTAGCAGAGGCCACCACAGCGGTCGGTCCCACATGCCGGGCCCCTAACTCCCACAAGCAGGCCGGTGCTACCTCCTTTTGTCATCAACATGGCCAAGAAACAAGCAGCGGTGCGACTACAAGCAGCGATCGATGCGAGGTTTTCTTGTCCGTCGTATGGTGTGGAAGATGCACATGCTCCTCAGCTCATCGCTATCGTGTGTGTTCATCCACTCGGCCTCACCGACACATCCTGCCGCTCCAATTGAAGTGGAGGTCCAAGTATGGGCACTTCCAGTACGGCGAACAAGCAGCACCCTCCAGCATTGGGCATCAATGGCTATGGCTATCTCATTCATCCTTTTTCCTGCCGTGGTGCTTCACAAATCCAACATAAGAGTAGACTATTTCACGCTCCACCCTTCCACTCCAATGAAGCCAGCGGAGGCGCTCTTCCCATGGGATCCAGGACGCTCTCGGCACCTTCCTCGACCACTATCACTGCAGCTCAAGGATGAGCTGGTCCTCAAGGGAGGGGGAGATGTCATGGGCAGCCAACAGCCTGCCAGGGCCGACGGACTGATAGTTAGGCCCAGTTATCTTTATAAGTTTAATTATCTTTGCATTTGCAATTTATATTAGTCCTAGATAGCTTATTTAGCAAAAGAGGTGAAGTAGAAGGGACATAAATATCTGTAGACTCTATTGATATAATCAAGCAATGAATTATGAAGAAATAATTCTAGTCTCCCTCAATCTCTCAAGCTCTTCTCAAAGCATAAGGCCTAGTTATCTATCCAAAATACCCACCTCCCACCTCGTTCATAACACACTCTCTCTCTCTCTCTGGGAACAGAACGATTTGGTATATTCATTTATATATGTAGGCAGAATTGTTGCACCTTATGAATTTCTAAACTGAGAACAAGAGGAGAGATTCACCAGAACTGAGACTAAATTGGGATGATTCATGTGATCTTATTGACCAACGAGTTATTTCATTCAGAGACTGCTTGTCAAACTTTCCTCACCAAGTTTCGCGCCGCCTAATAATAAGATCGAACATGTTATGTTGGTGATGTGGCCATCTGTGGCAGTCATCTTATTTTTCCTAGTACAAATACAGATGGGCGCAACTAATGATCAGTTGCTCTGCTACTGTGCTACATGCTTGTGATTTGGGTTAGTTTTGACCATGTTGCTTCTTGTAAGCCTAAACAACTCTGAACCAAGTGTATTAATTTGTTGGTGCCTCCGACGAATGTACCGAAGGAAAGAATGAAATTAGAAAATGTGTGGTGAGCTAGTTTTCGTTGCAAACAATGAGCTACAGGTTGGATTTTACTTTGGGGCTTGCGCTCATTCAGAACGGGGGCTATAAACTAAACCGGCCAATTTGGCATTTAAATGGGCTCAATCTCAAGTCCAATTTTATCTCCATAAATTAGAAAACTAGAGTTTTCAAACTATTTAAAATTTTGAAACTATACTGGCTAAGACGCCTCGGCGTCCAGCCCACAGCAGCGACCACATCCGACATCGGGGCTCGTCGTTGTGCTGTCGCTGCCCTTGTTGTCGCCGTCTGCTTCCATGCTCTCTCCGTCCGCGGACCGGTTCTACCCATCCCTGGGCAGGCGCACGAAGAACCGCTGGTGGGCAGATGATGACAACGACGAGTCTGACAACGAACGTCCCTCGACCTACCTAGAGGCCGCTCACCGACCGGCGAGGCCAGCTGTGGTCTCCCCTGTGCACGCGGAAATTCATCTGGCAGCTGCTCCGGGGCGTGGCGGGGTGGATACCGGACAGAAGCATGCGCGGCGGCGAAGTAGGCGCAGCCAGCTGCGCCCCTAGCTAGTACACGGTCTGCTAGCCCGACCAGTGGACGGTCGGGCACCCGCCCGCCTGCGCCTTGGCACGCGGAGGCGGGTCTCTGCCCCCAACGCCGATGGATGGCGTGAGATTCTACCCCGACAGGACGAGGGATCTGCATTTGCCTCGGTTGAGCGTCACCACGACTCCGGTCCGTGCACGCAAGCTCATAAGATTCCCGCACATTTCCGCGGCAGATGCTTCAACTGCCTCTCCCACCACGTGGTGACTTGCCGCGTACCGCGACACGGTCTACATTGCCGCAGTCTTGGCCACCTCACTAGGGATTGTTCTCGGTCCAAGGCAGCACCAAATGGTGGGAGCCGGCCTCGCCATGCTCGTGCCGCCACCACCGGCCCTCCCAGCGAACGTCCCTCGGTGGTACACCAACCGCAAATGGGGCCAAGATGGAGACGACGACGACGCCACGGTGGTAAGCTGATGGCGGTCATCACGGGAGACAAGCCACCCGCCTCCACCGAAGACGCCACTGCTTCGACTTGCTTCCTCGAGCCTGACCCTTTGGCGGCCACACTCTGCTAGCGTGCTAGTGCCCCTGCTTTGCTCGTCTCGGTCCACCCGATGCTGGATGAGCTTGCCGCCCTCCTCGTTGCCGGTCCCAGGGCACCATAGGCTCCTGGCTGCCTATCACAGGGCCGGGACAAGCCTCGTTGTGGGACCCTATGTCGATGGCCTCTCAGTGCACGATGGACCATGAGTCGCCTCCACCGTCTCCTATGTGGGGCACACTGATGGGTGCTGTGGCGCTGACGGATGAGGACTCACCATCCCCTAGGGAGGCTGCACAACAATTGGCTAGGTTCACCGAGAAGGTGGTGATGATGAGGGAGCCACCGCTGATCAGCGCCCCTCCCAAGCAGAAGACGCCACCCAAGCGGACTTTGCCCCTTCGAAGCAGTCGGATGGCTGCTCAAAAGATGGACCACATCCCGGCATCCAAGCATAGCGAATTTCTGCTCAAGAAGAAGTTGGAGCTCCTAGAACCTTTGGCACCGCCTTCCTCAACGGCCAAGCGTTCCTACGAGTCCTACTTCAAGGGCAACCTCTTGACTGCTGAAGTTGAGGCCCTCGGCGAGCTGTTCCCAGCTTGCAGAGGGTTGCGTCTGTAGTTAGGTTGATCCCAGTGGATCCTAGGGTTGTCATTTTAAAAATGTAGCCCCTTTAGGTTCGGTCGGGTCGAGAACGACCACTCTTGTATTTTATTTGTCTCTCTCTTCTTAATACAATGATACAATGATACACAATGCTCTTGGCGTATTCGAGAAAAAAAACATGGCGCCACATCTGACACGAGGGAGATAAATTGGACTTTACAATATTTCAAAGGTCAACTAGACATCATAAAAATATATCTTTTTTTTGAAGAAAAGTGCAAATATTTTTATTGATATGCATTTAAAACATACATGCTGAATTAATCGCGAGAGATAAAGGACAAGCTGGAAAATTCTTTTAAAAACATGCATGCCGATTCCCTTAGGCCTTCTTTAGTTTACCTCAAAATTCAAAAGTTTTTCAAGATTCTCTGGTACATCAAATCTTGTGGCATATGCATAGAGAACTAAATATAGACGAAAACAAAAACTATTTACACAATTTGTCTGTAATTTACGAGATGAATCTTTTGAGTCTACTTAGTCTATAGTTGGATAATAGTTGTCAAATACAAACGAAAGTGCTACAGTAAAAACTTTTTGGAACTAAACAAGGCCTTAACAAGTAGGCTTATCTGGTCCCAGCTGGGGTCATAAAAGAATCAATTTTTAGAATCCATACTCAAAATTTGACTAATTTATAGAAAAGAGTAACAACATCTATGATATAAAATACGCATCTTATGAAAATATATTTTATGATAAATCTAATGATATTAATTTGATATCATAAATCTTAGTATTTTTTAGAAATGTTTGACTTAAGATAACTCTAGAAATTGATTCTTTTGTGGACACAAGAGTATAATTTTGCTATGTTTTAGTGCAGTTTTTAGTTTTGTAGAAATTGGCCACCTAATCTGCCTTAGGAAATCTTTTTCAGAGGCAGTTTCCTTGCCTACTTCTGAAGATCACCTGTTCTTTTGATTGTTGTCAAACCATGAGATGTAGTTCATCAGCTCGTGTGCCTCTAGATTTATGGATTTGTGATAATATAATAACTCTAAATGTATGGATTTGAGGTTATGGATTTGTGGATTTGTGATAATATTATAACTCTAAATGTATGGATTTATGGCTGTGGATTGGATGAAACAAGTACTTCATTATGTGTTCATGTGTGAATTTAAATTTGAAATATTTGTATATTTGAATTTGAATATAAATATATATTTGAATTCAAATATGAAACTGCTCTCATATAATCTTCCCTACAGTTCTAATTCATAGGGAAAGACTTCTAAGGAAACTACTTTACACCCTGGCTACCTTTCCACGTCAGGACTGGCTGTGCCTTCTAAGGAAATTTCCCTAGGAGGTCGAGGCCCTAGGGAAAGAATGTTTCCCTACGGTTTTTTGCCAAAACCGTAGGGGAACACTCCCTTTCCCGTCGAATTCCTCTCTAGGGGTCTTTCCCTACGAAATACCCTAGGGAACATGTTTTCCTACCGTTTTTTGGCGTTTCCCTAGGAATACTAACTCTAGGGAAACTTGTCAATTGTAGTAGTGTCGTTTCCTTGCCTACTTCTGAGGATCACCTGTTTTCTCGAGACAATACAAGATATACGCGGACTAAAAAAACGCCTGTAAAATCCATTGCACCCGCCTCTATAAATTATTTTTGTACTGGCGACAATTATATGTAGATTTAATATTAGAAAAAAAATGCAATTAGACCTTGGATGAAGTTCTTGCATTGCTCCGATCCGTACCCAGCAAGCATCGGAATTGCAGTAGCCCAACAAATCCAAATGAATAATCCTGGATTGTCTGTTGCCTCCTCAACCTTCGTAGAGGAAAAGCAAATTGAAAGCATAATACTTAGACGACTGGCAAAGAATAAAGAGACTGCCTGCCGACACGCAAAGTTTATTCAAGGAGCAATTGTATATGCATCCAAAGTGTGTCTTGTACTCTCAAAAGCACTGTTTGTACTAAAGAAGAAACCCCAGCATGTCTTCTGGTAATATTGCAGCCTTCAGAAGACCTGATCGATCACAGCTCTGGAGGCACGCAAGGATCCAGAAGGAACAGAGCTCTGGAGGAACGCCAAGGAAGCTCAAACAGAGCCTTGGAAAACAGAAGCAACAGAAAATATGGTACGTCATGTGTCACGGAAACTAATTTGTCTGTTGAAGTGATTTAATTAGCATCATATATTTATTTAAGCCACAGGGTCGTTAACTCTGCCATATAATACTGTTTGTGTTCTTGCACTTTGAAAATGTAATAACTTGACTTGTCTCCATCTCATAGTCATACATAGGATTAAGGAAAATGCCAAGATTACTCCTTTCAAGTTATATCCGCATAACCCTCTAAACCAATATAGATTTGGTTCAATTTATTCCCCAAACAAGTTACTTTGGTCGGTACAATTTGCTACTTCACAACACAAGATATGTTTTATTTTGATGCCTAATGCTTCTCTAGAATAGAGGTCGATTAGTTACTTGTGTAGATTGGTTTATATATTCTTTTCCCCCTTCATCATGAACTCTGCTTGTAGTTAAATCGCCATTCAAGATTTATGACACTTCTTCTTCTTATTCTTCTTCTTCGAAAGGTGGACTACCGCCGATTTGGAAATATGGGTCAACAACACTTGGTACATAATGCCACCTCAACAAGCTTTTTGCATCAGCTCAGAGATCTGTGGGGGAGTCCTAGGGGGACAGTGCTACGAATTGAGGCATTAGCACTAGTGGCCATCCTTCTCTCCTTTTTCCTTGCTGCCTTTGGGACCTGCCGCCGCTGGTCCAATAGTTGGATCATCCAAAAGGGCTTCTTAGCTGCCAATGCATTGTTTCTGTCCTTGGGGACATACAGCATTGGTCTAATGCAGTCCTCGCAGGTGAAGAGTGAGATGTACCCCATATGGGCAGTATCCTTACTGGCCCTCCTTTGCTGCGTCGACTCGGCCAGCATGTCCGGCATCGGCAATGAGGGCCAGATCTGGAAGCTGCTATATCAGCTTTGCCTCTACTTCGGGTATGTCGTACTAATGAGCGTCTCAACCATCTCCAGTGATATTGGAAACATTGCCATCTGTGTGCTGTCTGCCGTGACTTTGATCAAGGGATTTCATAGGTCCATGGCGGTATTCGTGCTGCCGAGTTCTATGCGGAACGCGATCAGAGAGGTTCCAGCACATATCATGGCTAGAAGATGTTCTTTCGGAGATCATGATGAACGAAGTGAGTTGCCAGTAGATATGAAACTTGACGTAATGGTTGAGGATGGGGTTGTCTATGAGGTTTCCATGATTGATGTAGCTTCCATGATCTTGAGGTGCAGGAATGCAAACTTGAAGGTAGAATCAGACCTCCGTGCCTGCAAGGACGTGTGCTTCTCCTTGTCTCTGTCTCATTTGCTGCAGCGGCGTCTCCTTGGGTCATCAAGCAGCAGCGCTGAACCGACAGAGACAACAATGAGCAGCACAGAGCCCTTGGTTGAAAGCTACAAGAGGGCTTTCAAGATCGTCGAGGTTGAGTTAGCCTTCATGTACGATGTGTTGTACACCAGCAACGCATTCCTCCACTACTACGAAGCGAGAAGCTGCAGCATCTGGGCAGTTGCTTCGGTTCTTGGGATCTGTTTTGTTGGGGCAGTGGCTGTCGTGCCTGGGGCAAGGACTACCCGGCATGCTTCTCCTGGCACCATCTCTGTGCATGCCACAGTAGCGGACTCGGTGATCACGGGAGTAATACTGGTGTCACTAGCCCTACTGCAGGTGTTGCAGTTGCTACGCTGCTGGACCTCAAACTGGGCCAGGGTCTCCTTTGCCTGTGATTTGGTCAGGATTCTAGGAGAGGAGGACAGGGAATATTTATATTCTGGAGGGAATGCACGACGACGCATTCCAAGATTCCCAAGAGAATACTATACAAGAGTGGATTTGAGCTGGGGAATGAGGCTGAGAGCATCTCTTCTCAAGATCAACTGGTCAGACGACAAGTACTATCTGTGGCAAAATAAGCTTGGGCAACACTCAGTTATGGAATCCATCAGGCTGCCTGGCTCTCGCTGCCATTGGCTATTCTGCTGCGGATTCATGGAGCTCGGTTCGCCGAGAAAGGGGCTTATCGTCCGGAAATGTTGGGCGCTGTTTGGACTGCGCTACATGGGCCGGGTGCTCCAGGAACTGTTGCGGGCGAGCAACACAGAGGGTGCACTTGAGTTGCATCCTGATGTGACGGCGTCCATTGGTGATTTTGTTGAAAAGATCAGGTGCAACGACGTAAGTGGCTGGGCATCATCCAAGCTTGCAAACAACAACATTCGACAGAGTTTCGTTCAAGAATTTAGCCTTCATGAGATTTATGGTAACGATGGCGCTGTTGATGACATTTACGTGCCTTGTATCCTGATGTGGCACATTGCAACGTGCTACTGCCAACTGGTGCAGGAGCTGGAACAAGAAGCCGCTGTTGCTGTGGACAAGGATCGCCGCGTCGCCACAGCTCTGTCCAAGTACTGCACATACTTGGTGGTTTCGGCGCCACGCTTGCTCCCAGGGCGGACCGATGCTACCGCCACGGTGTACGCTCAAGTTCGGGACGCCGCAATGTGGAATGTAGCAAAAAGGTCGTCGTCGTCGTCGTCGTCATCAGCTGCGGACAAGCTGCTGGTGGCCATGGAAAACTCTGAGCACCGCTATACTGGTACCTTCGTCATGGGATCCTTCGTCTATATGATGGGCGTGAAGCTGGGGAAGGAACTGGTCAGAACCATGCCTGCTGCTGATCGGTGGAAGGTGCTGGCAGAATTCTGGGTGAAGGCGCTGGTGTTCGCGGCGCCGTCCGACAATGCAGAGGAGCACCTGCAGCACCTCGCGCAGGGTGGCGAGCTCATCACCCACCTCTGGGCGATGCTCTATCACGCCGGCGTCCACAGGTGGCAGCTGAATAATCCAACTACAGAAGACAATTTCAAGATGGGGTGGGATTACATCTTTTGGATTCGCTCCTTCAAAGACGTCAAGAAGCCTCGCTCGTTCCCTTATTCTAGGCCCCGCGTGCTCTAGCTAGTCGCCTTCATTAATATAATGTGTGTTCCGCCTTACCCTTATATGAACTATGTATTTTACTTAATTTGTATGTATGTATGTATGTATGTATGTGTGTATGTATGTATGTATGTATGTATGTTGAAGCAGTGTATTTGATGGCATAGTCTATGTTAGTTAGCCTACACCTGGATGTGTGGCTGGCCACTCCGTCGCCCACAATACGCATTGCAACCTGTACATGTACTCTACGGAGATGAACACGAATACTTGTTGGCTCCTATTCTTCTACATGGTATCAGCTTGCACGGGTTGATCCCCTGATTTCTCACAACCGCTGCTCCTTTCCGCTTGTTTCTTCCTGCTCCGCCGAGCACGCCGTTTTTCACACCACGAACCGCTCGCCGCGTCGCGCCCTCTGGTGCTTTTGCCAGGGCTGCCCACCTTTCTACACTGTTTCCACGTCTCGCCGCGATCCGCTACTATGGACTCCAACCCGCTTTTCGATGCCGACATAGACATCAAGTCTTCTTCTTCCTCCTCCTCCCTCCTCCCTTGTTGCTGAATCCTATACTACTCCCAATGCGCCGCTCCCTGCCACCGTGCTGTAAATTGTCAATATCAAGTCCCACATCCCCGTCGAGCCCAATATTGCCGAGTCGAGTTATATTGAGTGGGGGTGTTTTTTTTTTATGCCTTCATCGGAAAATTCGGCATCAGCTCTTATATCTCCCTCTCCTGTCTCCACCACGCCCAATGCGCCTGCATCTATGTAACCACCTCCACCACCACAACATCCGATGGTCACACGTGCCCATGCCTGCATCCACAAACGGAATCTGCGCTATGCACTCACTACTACAGCATTTGAGATTTCACCTCTCTCTTTTGTTCGTGCCACGATGCGTGATCCCCATTGGTATGCTGCCATTGAACGTGAGTTCAGTGCTCTTCAGCCTAATCGCACCTAGCGCCTTGTCAATCGACCCGCTGGTGCTCATATCATCTCTGGCAAGTGGCTATTTACTCACAAACTCAAACCTGATGGTTGATTGATCGCTATAAAGCCTGCTGGGTGGTGCACGGGTTCACACAATGTGCCGGTGTCGACTTCGGCGAAACTTTCACGGCGGTCGTCAAATCTACCACAATTCACACTGTTCTTACCATTGCTGATTCTCACCAATGGCTGACACGGCAACTCGATGTCTCCAAAGCTTTTCTTCATGGCACCCTTCAGGAACATGTTCTCTCTGTCAGCAACCAACGGGTTTTCCAGATCCTCCGCACCCGCATGCCGTCTGTCTTCTAGACAAATCACTCTATGGCCTTCGGCAAGCACCGCGGGCATGGTTCGATCGCTTTGCTTCTTATGCTATCAAACTTGGTTTTCAACCAACCCGTTCTGACTCCTCGTTGTTTGTCCTGCAATGTGGTCCTGACATCGCCTATCTTCTTCTTTTGTGTTGATGACATGGTTCGTACGGGTTCCATTCAAATTCTCCTCCAAAGCATTGTTGATTGTCTACGTGCTGAGTTTGCCATCAAAGACCTCGGTGAACTTTGGTTCTTTCTTGGCATTGATGGCATTGATGTCAAGAGAACCTCTGCTGGTTCAATCAAAAAAAGAGAACCTCTGCTGGTTTCTACCTCTCTCAGCAAAGATACGCCGAAGACATACTTGATCACGCTGGCATGGCGCGTTGCAAATCAGCCTCAACCCCAATTGATGCCAAGGCCAAGCTGTCTAACGGGGATAAGATTGACGACGCCTCCACCTACATGCTATGAATGAATGCGCTGAACATTTGGATATATTGTGAAGAAATCACTGTATGGATAGTCCATATTTTAATATTTGTTGCTACTGGTTCCAAATAATTATTGTATCTAATTTGCTGCATGGGTAAGTGTATTTATTCTGCCGGTGGTTTGCTAACACATTTTTCTGTGCGTTCATCTTAACCGACAGAAAAAATACAATTTTCCCGTGAGGGCACCTCTGCAACTTGGATGGGATAACACTAACAGAAAAATCATTTTTCTTTCGGCTTTTGCTTTTTTCTATGAGGATTAACACATAGAAAAAATATTTTTAATCTGGTTGATCGTAATTTTCCTATGCATGTGAGACCCACGGAAAAATTGTTTCTAACAGCAAACACATAGAAAAATTCAATTTTTCTGTCATTTTATTTTTGTGTATATTTTTCTCACGATACACTGCTAGAAATATATTTTTTTGACGGTTGCGTTTTCGCACACATAGAAGAATTTGAGTTTCCAATAATGACGGCAAATGGAGCTCTAGCATTTGGCTTAAGGATTGAACCAACCTTATAGAATGGATATGATCTAAATCGTTCATACCAATTGCTTTGTGACACTAGTACAGAGAAGCTCGTAAGCCATGTCTACAGGTGTTTCACAGAACCGCCAGCGCTAGGGGTGCAGTGGAAATGGATCTTTCCACTAGCGATTAATTGAGGACCGCCTATGAAAATCGATTTCTACAGGCGGTTATGCTAAGACAACCGCCAATGAAAATCGATTTTCACATGCGGTTCTCTTAAGCCAACAACTGCTAGTGGAAATCGATGTCCAGTCTCGCCTTTTTTTTTCCAAATTTTCCCAACAAACCCTATTATATGTATATATTGATATTTAAACTAGTAAACTCTATTGGATCATCTCAAGTACAACAACATACAATTTAATTATATCATACATTAATGTATATTAAAGTTTGTGCTGACAAATATAAAGCCTCTGCTCTAATAATAATCTTGACTAAGGTTTAGCCTACTAATCTATGTTAGCACTCTATAGTCTAGCCTTGCTAAGACGCTGATAGCATCGTGATATTTTTCTTCGTATGGAATGACTTCTTTCAAGATAAATTTGCAGATGTCCTCAACTATGTTGTACAAAGCACCTTAGGTCATGTGCTTCGCCTTTTTTACATCATATTCTGTTTCAGAAAGATTATAAACATCATATATTTATTATTACAATTGATAATACATTTGCAACTTCAATGACAGAACTACACTATTACCTAGGTCACCTACTACAAAAAGGATTTATGGCAATAGTGCCTCTTTTTTGTACGAGCAGGCGTGTGGCTGACTAGAGGCGTCCCCAGATTAATAACTTTTTTCTATTCTTTTGGCCTGATTTCGTAATTTCTAGAAAATGGATTTGTAGCAGTCGTCCCTACAAAGTTGATGAGCGATGATTTGTAGCAGCGCTGCTCAAAATAGATACAACAATGCTCATGATGATGAGAATACAATAATACAAGTTTCCCAATATGGGTGGGGGCAGACTTCTTTATTTGGATGCTTTACACTTTGTTCCTGGAAGGAATACGTGTTGTTGGTTGCGGACAATCTTTCTTTATTCTTTGCTCATCGACTATAGGTATTCTCCTTTTTGGCCCTGTACTTTCTGTTGCTAAATTTTAGCTAGCTAAAACTATTTTATCTACTTTTAGGTGACTAGTGAGACTAAACTATTTTAACTTCTTTTTAATTGTGTTTGGGAGTTTAACTACTAAAATAACTAAGTTTAGTTGGCTAAAATTTGGCAAGTGGAACCAATCAGTCCCATGTTAATGGTGATCACGTTGTGTGGCTTGTGTCTACATCATGTCCTATCTGGTCAACTTTCACTACTGCTCCCTCGGTTTGCAAACATATTGGTCAATAGTACTTAGAAAAGCCATGGCAGAAAGTACTATTCGCTGATTTGTGTGAGAAAAACACTGTTGAATGGCTGACAGATTCAGCTGATAAGCTCAAGTGACCGTATAGCTTATAAATTGGTCACATAGCACCTAGAAAAGCTAAAAGAATCTATGAAATTGATCTTCAGCCCTGATAGCTGTTCAAAAGCACAAAGCAACAGTTTCAAATTCTTTGCTTGTTCTGGGTCGTGATTCAGAAAGATAATGGTGTCATCCGCGTACTATAATATGGACAAACCATAATCTATTAGGTGGGGTATAACACCTCTTATTTGACCGTCAGCTTTTGCCCTGTTAATAAGGAGAGCTAGCATATCTGCGACAATGTTGAATAAGATAGGTGACATCGGATCTCCTTGTCGGAGTCCACGTTTGATTTTGAAGTAGGGTCCAATGTCATTATTAACCTTGATTCCTACACTTCCACCTGTAAATTGGCGTAGAATATATGTACAATAAGGGATGCGGATCATAGAGGAAAGGAGAATAAAAGGCCGCACGTCAGATACTGCCGCTGCCGCCTATCACGATTTTACTGTCATCGACACTGCACTTCTGCAAAACCGCCACACGGCCGCTACAAATAAGAAAAGCAAACATCACAGCAAGGATATTTTTGCTGCTGTCTCGATTTACATATATTTTATATTGCTAGTTGGCCACACCTTCTAAGTAAAAAAACAGATAAGGCAATGATATGTATTTTAGTGTGGAATGAAACTGATTAGCTTTATCTGTTCACACTAGTACAGAGGCACGGCTGTTAACCTATTTCTATTGGCGTTTGTGTTTTTTCAGCACCGCCCGCGCTGGAGGCTAGTAGAAATGGGCCAACTCCACAGGTGGGTAACTGAGGTTCAGTTAGGAAAACCGCCTGTAGAAATCTTTGTATAGAAAATACAAAATTGACTTTTAAAAATAGAAAAAAAATTAATTGCAGGGAAGGCTCACTGGCTAATCGCCCGCCCGTCTCCGTCGCAAGTCGCACATTGACTTTTAAAGTCGCACAAGTGATTAAGAAAACATATTAGTTTCTATTATGAAATTTTGAAAATATCATATGAAGTACTAGTGATAAAATGTAAAGTAACTTACCTTTGCCCATCGGGACGAATCACTGAGCGTTGAAGAGGATGCGGTCACGGAGGTAGGTAGCAGCACCTCGCAAGTAGACACTCGACGTACCAGAGGATGTGAAACCTCCCACCTTATCCTCGTCCTCGTCCGCCTCCACCTCCCTCTCAGCATAGATGGTCTTCGCAGAGTGCCCACCTTTGCCGAGTGCTAGGAACTCGGCAAAACCTTCTTTGCCGAGTGTGGTGCTCGACAAAGAGAAGCTTTACCAAGTGTCTGACATTTAGCGCTAGGCAAAGCCCTAGGCACTTTGGCAAAGACCCAGTCCCTAGGAGTGCTGGCACCGGTACCACCCATGCGCCCTTCTGAAACGATCATGATTTTCCACAAAGAGAAAATCCATAGATATAG
Organism: Sorghum bicolor; assembly: GCF_000003195.3. Classification (NCBI taxonomy): domain Eukaryota; kingdom Viridiplantae; phylum Streptophyta; class Magnoliopsida; order Poales; family Poaceae; genus Sorghum; species Sorghum bicolor. Next base: position 61,588,410 of record NC_012877.2, read on the forward strand.
TTTATAATGTGGTAGTCCACGAGAGAGCCATCACATTATCAAATATCAGCTGATACCATAGTCATACGTCGTAGAATTACAAGTTGATAAGGTATAACAACACTTGGTCACCTCTATGTATATCATTATTTTAGTGGAAACACAAATAAATCTTCATCAAAGTTGACGTAGCACATCAGCATTGAAGGCTCTTCCTTCACGGGCAATCATCAGAGTTAGCATAGATTGTCAGCAGACATAGACTTCGTCTTCTCAACCAAACTTGAGCATAGGAACAATGTTGGGAAAATGCGCACTGCACTCCCCAGCAACACGGTGAATCAGGAGCCTCCTCACGCGTTGCAGTGAGAGACTGAAGAACAGTGAACAGTGGGCTCAACAGTAGGTGAAAACAGTAAATGCTCTCTCTACTGTCTTAATGGCGGCATCACTCCCCTTATATAGGGCTCAGAAACCGCTTACTTGGCCAGAGAAAAGCCAGCATCCATGCACGAGCTGTACCATGAGTTCGAGAAGTATTGCAAGTCGGACAACGACTTCCGCAAGAGGCTGGAGGAGCAAAACTCTCAGAAGAAGCAGGGCAATGACAAAAACTCGCAGAAGAAGAACCTTAGCCAAGATGAGCGCCGTCCTCAGCGAGAGGCTGGTGGGCAGATGATGAATATTGAGCAACCAAGGAACGACAAGTCGGGACGTAGCCATCCGCCAGCAGAACCGCGAAACTCAGAACGCGGATTTAACCAAGCCGGAGGAGGAGGTCAGAACAAAGGGTGGCAAAAGAATCAGAAGCAGCGGCAGTGGAAGCAATATTGTTTCTTCCATGGAGAAGAGAAGGGTCACTCCACCAGAGATTGCCAAAGAAACTCAGGAGAGGATCAACATGGCGGTTGTCGCCTCGCCTACTTTCTGGTGGGTAGGGGGGCGGAAGACGAAGACGACTACGACATGGAGGCAGATAGCATAGCGGTGTTCGACATGGCGACAGAAGAGTGGAAGCCGGCGACTCTCCGAGGGCCCCTGACAAGTAGTCTTGTAGCTTGCACGGACAAGGTCGTGCCCACCATGCGATATCGTCGTCATCCAGATCCTTGGTGGTACTCAATTACATCGTTGAGAAAACGGTTTCAGCTAGCCAGGTTGGGCGACAACTTGGTGGTAGTCTACTGCAACGTCGAGGAGAATTCAACCGAGCTCTGGTTCTTGGAAGACATGGACGACGACGACGACGACGACACGGCGCCACGCCGCTGGAGTAGACGGTACACGTTGCAGTGCACGCCGGTGGACAAGAAGACCAGGGGGCACTACTATTTCAGGATTTCTGCATCGGTCCAGCAGTACCACTATCCGCTGGAGGTTCTGGAGGACGGGAGGATACTCGTGTGGGTCGACACGACGTCTGCACTGAGAGCATACGATATCGAGACATGTGCGTGGACTGATTTGGCCACGCTCACAGGAGATTGCGTTGTTGGCATGCACCATGGAAGCCTTGTGTGTTCGAGCCTAGCTTGGGGCGCCGGCACAGCCTTGAGCTTGTTACGTTTGAGGTAGCCATATGGAATCCCAACGACGACGTCGAGATGCCCACGTCATTGTTCAGTTGTTGATTTTTGTGCTCCGCGTGCGTTATGTAGACATCACATTTAAAGACCTCGTTTTAGTTCTTGTATTACTATCTTTTGAACTGTCTGAGAACCGTACACGTGTACCTACTGATTTGGGGCCGCTCAGCCTTGAGCTTGTTTCCATCCACTGATTATTTGTATTTTCCATTCATTATTAGTTGGTGCTCTTTGGTTCTTTTTATGCATGTTTGTCTTTTGATCCTTGTGATGAAAAGATGTACTTACTACACGATTAAGGAACAAAAATCGCAATGTGTGCAACTATTCTCTACTAATGTTATGGTCTTTATAAATTTTATAACTTTGATATTCTCCGTTTGGGTTTTATCACTTTCCGTCATCTGCCATTGCCGTGGGCCAAGAAGGATTCCAAGATGGCCGTGGTTTCTGTAGTTGTGGTGGTGGTGTGTTGTGTGTGTGTGTGGGTGGGGGGGGGGGGGTCACTGAACAAGGATTAGTTGATGTCACAACTAAAAAGAATCCTTAACCGTAATTATACGTACTGTGCGGGTGTCCGTCCTATCCGGACGCCGCACACCCGGCCTGCAGCCTAACTAAAACCACCAGTCATGCCTCACAAGAAAAGAAGTGCTGCTTTTATTCCTTTGATCCCCTCGCCATTTCTGTCCCGCATGTCTCTGGTCGCTTGCTACCGCAGTCGGACACACGAGCTTCCCACAAGAAACACCGCGCTCGCGCCCAACAGCCACTGCTGCCCCGCGCTCCCTTCCTTCCTCCCTCCCTTCCTCCCCTCTTCAGCGAGCTCCATTATGACCCAGCACCCGCTCTCCCCACTAGAGACGAGGACGATGACGACGGCTCCAACGAGGTAGGTCGGCCCTTCTCTAGATCTAAACCCTCTTCCTCCTCCTCTAGATTTGAGTGCTCCTCCTTTTCCTCCCCTCTGGATCTGAGCCCTCCTTCTCATCCTCCTCCGCCTCCTTCTCTGGATCTAAGGGACATGGCGGTGCCTAGGGTTCCAGTGGCTATGGCTTCTCTTCCCTCCCCCTTCCGGTGAATTCGTCCAGGGACTGTTTGCCGTACGATTTTTTTTGTTGTTTCTCCCGTGTTGCAATAGGTTTGTTGTGATGTTGTGACAAATGATTTTTGAATGTTGTAATGGGATTTTTGGGTCGTTGCAACAGATAATTTTGTGATGTTACAATACAATTGCTTGAGATGTTGTAGTGAAATTTTTTTGATGTTGCGGCATATAATTTTTGATGTTGTAGTATATATTTTTTCGATGTTGCAGTACTTGTTTTTTTAATGTTGCAGTATATGTCTTTTCGATGTTGCACTACAAATTTTTCGTTGTTGCAGTATATTATTTTTGATATTATCAGTGTATGTTTTTCAATGTTGTAATATATATTTTTGCGATATTGCAATACTTACAATCCAATGTTGAACCATATAGTTTTTCCATATTTTTTTGCAATGTTGCAATTGAAATGTTTTATGCTCTTTTGGGACAAGGGCGTGGTGGGAGAACGAGCTGTGTTAGGGAACTGAGGACAGGGGGTGCGATGGAGGAACAAGCTGTGTTAGGGAACTGGCGACGGGGGAGTGGTGGGGAGTGGAGGACACTAAGCTAGTTCTGTTCCCTACCATGTGCAGGAGGCAGACGGGCTCCCATGCGTGGGAGGGGCGGGCAGGGATCGTAATGGACCGGCTCGTGTGTCAGGGGCGAGTGAGATTCGTAACGGACCAGTGTCTGGACGCACTCACGCGCCGGACGTCCGGGTGCAAGACATACCGAATCCTTAAATGGAACTGGATTTTGAAGGAGCATGGGGGAGGGAAAGTTCATGGCGCAGTTCCCCTCTAAGTCAGAACTGCAATTGTCAATGGCATATTGTGGGGGTTGATATGAAGGAGGAAGGTGCAACTCTTGGCATCTCTAATTGCAATTTGAAGAATGGCATGAAAAATTGGAAGGCCTTCTGCTCCCAAAGGTGTGGGTTCGAGTGTCTAGCATTTTTTTATGTGAAACCGAGTGTCTGATATTAGAGAGCTTGTGAGAGATTTACAAAATATCTAGGATGTGGGTCCGGTGCTGGGCTCAACTCAAACAGTGGACCTAGAGACAACGAGGAAGGACTATGGGCCGATCTTTGTGGTTGTTTGGAATCCAAAATTGATTCCGACTCATTTCAATGGTGTCATTGGTAACCACTACATTGGGGTGCATTTTGAAGTGGAAAAAGAGGCTTTGATGAGAATGGGGAACAAGTGGATGTGGATTGGGAGGGCGATGATGAAGGAGAAAATGGGGGCAAGAAGGGTGAGGATTTTGAGGAGGATGATTAGTTGCATGAAGATTTGAAAGTGACGAATGGTCTAGACAAAAGAGTAAATCGATTGTAGAAGACAGACGCTTAGAACGACAGTCTTCATAAATCATCGATTTTAGGAGACGGACACTTATTATTAATTAATATTACATACAACTGTAAGACAAAAAATATAATAGTTTGTGAAATCACATTTTCTATAGCTCCTAATAGGTGCGGCGTCTCTATTTTGTGCCCATTCGATCTAGACTAATGAATGGCTAATATTATTTTCAAGCATTGTAAAATCTCTCTTAAAAAATAGTACAAAATGTGAGAAGTCATCCAAAATTATTTGCTACCTTGTTGTATATATGTACCAATAAATAAAATTAGTAGATCGATCTAATGGATCCCAAATTCCATCACATGAATTTGGTAAATTTTAACTACTACCAATCATTTTTAATAGATAACATGGACTGCATTAAGAGTTTTGCAGTTCCTTAAACTGAAATATAGAATTATTCAATCTTTTGAGGCTAGCAATCATTGTTATCCGAGAGCAAGGAATACATTAATAATTGCCAAATTCACTGAAAGTGTTATATATATATATATATAAAATGATAACTATTATGTATACATTATTAATAGGTGATAATTTACCTCTCTCCACATATCAGAGGTCTTCTAAACCATGCCACTTATTTAGACTGCATTACTTTGCTATAAAGTTCAACTGTGTAACCCTCCAAACATAAGGTTAAGTCTGATTAAAAAATACATAAAGATACAACATGAAGAGCTGCTGCGCCGACCTTTTGTATGTGATGGCGATATTGTCCTTCGTTCTTTTTGTGTGCCTTCCTCTCCCTTGTAAGTTTACATCACCGTCTCGTCTTTGGGTTAACATGTATGTGTGTTTGTGTATTATATGCTGATGTAGTACTGATGAAAAAAAATCTCCAATAGCGGCGCTCTCTAAGACTGGAGATACACAAACTTACCAAAATAGTGCTACCAACAAGAAATTAGCCAGGAACACATCGGTACCGCATGAGACCAAGTTCACTGTTACATTCTGTGCTAACGATACATGTGATGGGGACCGTGACTGCTATTGCTGTCAGCACAATAGGAATGATCTTTGCTACTGGACAAGGGCTGAGTGTCAGGCTGAGTGCCCCGCATGCGCCCCTCATTGCCCACCATAGCCACAGCATCGAACATCGTTGATGGAAGGCCGTCAACAATCTTTCTAACGGTCTATCAATGGAGGCAATATAATTATTGTTGATGTAATGGTGTTGAATAAATTAAACATGCATATTCATGGTGTTCTGAGCAGTGAGTTGATGGTTTGCAATATATGTTACTGCAATGATGTGAAATGCAATATATAAATCGTTCATAAAAGTGAGGCTCCGATCTAGGGCTAGCCGATTATTAAATAAACAAATCAAAATAGCCAAAACTTGATTCCCATCAGTGATAAGATTTACAGAAACGGGAATATATAGTACCTAGGGATGCAGACGAGTTGTCCGTGAACCTACAATATAATAGGCTTCATTTTCTAGGCTACATGCATAACCTGCAAAAACTAAATCTATTTGTGGGTTCGTGGATATATAACCGCCTCTCCGAGACATTATCATTGTGAGAGGCCTAAGCCAAAACCTGTGAAACATATATTTATATAAAAATTGAGTGATCTTTCTGCTGCAATAATGTCGCTCTGTCAACCTGCCAAACTTTCTTCCGTAGACAGGTGAAATTCGTATCCGTGTTCCGGGAATTCCGAAGGTACGTGGAATTCCAATGCGTGTATTTGTAGTCGGTTGACTGGCTATTCTGGGCATGTAACATTACAAGACATATTAGTCTCATCAAAACCGCAGACCTATTTAATTTATTGACTTTTGGCATTGTTTAATTTGATCAATATGTTTCGCCAGCAAGCATATACAGTATATATATTCAACAGATTTTATCAACAGCAAGTTGGCTCTGGAAATTCCAAGTGAAAAGCTTTTTGAATTCATAATTAATTCATTCAGACACCAAACGAGCTGGTGATCTATATATGTTTCTTGATCAGCTCAACTAGAGGAACACAATGGTCAACTCCATTCTTGTATTTGAGGAAGGTAGTCAAGTCGTCTTAGCCCACTTACAGAGTCAGCTAAACCAACTCTATCTAGTTCAGCACCTGGAAAGCTACTTTCTTTGTTTGGGTTCAAAATGCAATGATCCAGATGTATGCTTTCAGTGGAAATATGATGGTGAAGTCCCGTTACATACTCTGGTCAATTTTGTGTCAACATGTGGTGTTTGGATACCTATTTGGCAAAACAATCAACTGCAAAAGGGTTAACTACCGGCTCCATGGTACGGTGCAAAATTAAGCCAGTTCTGATGAGCTCTTTGTAATGGTGTCCGAGCATGGCGAGGCACGTCGTGCGCCCCGCTCCCTGTGCAAGTGTGAACGCATGCGACGCCCACACGACATCGCGCTGTGCTCTGCTTTGCCTTCTCTGTTATAAAACGATGATGTGATATAGTCCATTTTCCTATAGACAATAAAACCAGAGATACATGCATGTATATATACTGAAACGATGGATTTACCCTTATCCGAATATAAAATATAAAATTAAAAGTAGATCTTGCCCCATATACTTTGGTACTAGTCCCACCTAAATTGGTAATATATATCCCCACCTAGTTAGTTCTTCCCGGTACTATAGCGCACCCCGCATCCAGTAGTCTGGGTTTGTCCTCCATGATATATAGTATCCTATTGGTCAAGTGATCCATGACGGCTTTCAAAAATAGTAGAAGATGTGAGAAGTCATCCTAAATTCTTGGTTAGAACAATTGATTGCTACCTTGTAATAAGGGCTTTTTAGGATCCATACAACTAAAGTTTAGCTAGCTAGAAGTTCTTCTAGCTAAACTTTAGCTGCGGATGTTTGGATCCTCTAGCTAATATTCTCAACTAACATTTAGCTGAATTTAGCTTGGTTGAAGTAGCTAAACTCAGCTAAATTTTAGCTTGTATTTTAGCTGGACCGTTTGGATCCCTAGCAGCTAATAAATTTAGCTAGCTAAAGTTTAGTTTCTGGGTCCCAAAACAGATGTGCCAAAACTAAATTAATGTAGTAGAGAGTAGTGGATCCCGAATTCGAACACATAGATTTGGCAAAGCTAAGTTACTACCAATCATTCATAATAGAAAAAATGGATTGCATTAAGAATTTTTAAATTCCTTAAACTGAAATATAGAATTATGCAATATATTTGAGCACATATATTTGGCAAAGGTAGTAGATCTAATTAATGGATCGGATCCCGAATTGCAGCACATATATTTGGCAAAGGATAATGACTGCCAAACATTCTTAATAGATAACTTGGATTGCATAAATTTACAGTTCCTTATATTAAACTGAAATATAGAATTATACAATCTATTTGGCAAAGGTTAATGGCTGCCAATCTATTTGAAAATGTGAAATATAACTATATATATATATGATATTTATTATACAATAATAGGCGAGAATTTACCTCTCCCTATATATCAGAGGTCATCTAGACCATGGCACTTCTTAAGACTACATTATTTTGCTAAAGTCCAACTGTGTAACCCTCCAAGCATTAGGTTAAGTCTGATTGAAAAAAATACATAGAGATACAACATGAAGAGCTGCTGTGCCAACCATTTGTATGTGATGGCAATCTTATCCTTCGTTCTTTTTGTGTGCCTTCCTTTCCCATGTAAGTTTACATCACCATCTTGTTATTTGCTTAACTTATATGTGTGTGTATTATCTCCTGATGTACTGACGAAAAACTCCTATAGGTAGTCCAGCGCTCTCTAAGACTGGAGATACACAAATCTTCCGAAATAGTACTACCAACAAGATATTAAAAGATTTTATGGTCAGGAACACATTGGTACCTCCTGAGACCAAGATCAAAATTACATTCTGTGCTAACTATATATGTGGTGGGCACCGTGACTGCTATTGTTGTCTGCATGATGGGAATCATGTTTGCTACTGGACGAGGGCTGATTGTCAGGCAAAATGCCCGGCATGCGACCCTCATTGCCCACCAAAGACACAGCCTGGAACAACATTGATGGAAGGCCGTCCATAATCTTTGTAATGGTCTATTATTAATGGAGAGAAAATAATTGTGTACCTAATGGTGTTGAATAAATGCAATTATGGTGTTCTCTGATCAGTGAGCTGATGGTTTGACTGCAATGATGTGCGGTGCAATATATAAATCGTTCATGAAACTGAGGCTCTGATATGATGTATGGGGTAGCCGATTCTTACAACAAATGAAAATAGCCAACGCGTGCTCAATTGTAAAAACGGGAATAGTGCTAAATGATGTACTTAGGGATTCCCATCAGTGATAAGAGTAACGAAACAGGAATAGTATACCTATACTACGGCAAACAGCCTCTTTTGCCGAGTGTTTTTTCGGCACTCGACAAAGAAGCTATTTCCTATTTTTTCCGATATTTTATCGTTTATATCATAATCGAGTGTTGAGGGCACTCGGCAAAACCTTCGCCGAGTGTTCGACATCCGGCACTCGGCAAAGAAGCCCTTTGTCGAATAGGTCTCTCCTAAGACTCCTTTGCCGAGTGCAAATGTGGCTTTACCGAGTGTCCCAAGCACTCAGCAAAGGACCGACTTGCAGTAGTCCTAGGGATGCAAGACGAGTTGTCTGCAAACCTTCAAATCGCTTCATTTTACCTGCATAACCCGCAGAAACTAAACCTGATTGTGGATTCACGGACCTGCCTCTCGAAGACATTATCGTTGCGAGTGGCCTAAGCCCAAATCCTATGACACCTATATATTTGTGCAAAAATTCGGTGATCAGCTGCTGCTATTATGTCGCTCTGTCACCCTGCCAAATTTTCTTCCACACACAGATGAAATTCGTATCCGTGTTCGTGGAATTCCCATGCATGGTACGTGGAATTCTAATGCATGCTTCTGTAGTTTTGACTGGCTATATATAGTGGGCAACATACAAGACGTATATATATACGTCTGATCCAAGGCGCCGACCTATATGACTTTTGGCATTCTTTAATTTGATCAGTATCTTCGCCTGCAAGCATATATATACAGTATATATTCAATAGATTTTAGCATGGAGTATATATACATGCTCCTCCGAAAAAATTGACCTTACAGCTTTCAAAATTTGACCTACAAAGAATGACTCAATAGTCTAGGGTCCCACCTACTAGTTACTCCTTACATCATCCACTCGGCCACAAGCGTACTCCTTCTGTCAAAAAAAAACATTTTTTTTCTTTATATAGCAGAGAGAGATCTTTCACGATTTTTCTGGCTAAAATGTTAAAGAAAAAATTGTGAAGTCAACAATATTCAGGAGCGCCCTAAACAAACAGTACTCATTCTTGGAAAATGTTATTGATATTGTAATCAAGAACGCACGAACCAGGTGTAGCACAATCATGGGGCGCTAGCTAGCTTTTATTAGCAAATACACACCTTTGACCTTTGTTTGCTGAAAACATTTTCAGATTTATTTAGAAGGTTTTTATGTACTATCTACTTACATATATGCATGGCGGGTAGAACACTAATAACGCGGTAACACACGTTCGTTTTCCACAGATATTTCATGCATATCTGTGGTGTACGTACGTGACCACAATAATCCTCCTGCCGCTTCATGGACAGAAGGTGAGCTGGTAGTTGCTGTTGGTGCTGCATCCATGGGTCTCGGGATCCTCGCTCGCAAACGGGTACGCCTGCGGGCAAGTCGGGCTCCTGCACACCAGAGTAACGCCGGTGCTGCAGGAGAAGGCCATGGCGAGGTTGTAGCCGTCAATCACGGAGATGTCGTAGTAATCCTCGGTGCCGCCGATGCTGAACTCGGCCAGCGTCGCCGGTGGCTGCCCGGAGACGGTGCAGTTGAGGGCGCCGGCGCAGTCGCCGGTGTCGCAGTGGCCGCTTCCGCCGCTGAAGGAACAGCCCGTGCGTCCCCAGAACCGGCCGGTGGTGCCTGCAGGCACATCGACAGTCCATGTCTGTCCTGGGTCCAGCTGCGTGCCTCCGCCGACCGGGATGGCGGCGGGCCACACCGTGTAGTTGCAGTTGTTTTTGACGGTGAAGGTGGCGGCGCTGGCACCGGCGGCGAAGGTTGCGAGGAGGAGGAAGAGAACCAAGGACATGGAAGTGGACGCCATGGATGCAGTAGTCAATTATGTGCTGCTGCAATTTTCTCCTCTGGTGGGTGAGAACGACGATGAATCGTATGAGTAGAGCTTTGGGGGCATGGGCTTGGATTTATTGGCGTTCCGGTAGAAAGAAGGGGTGGACAAGTCTACAGGTTTTCCGTTTTCAGATAATGGATGGATATATGAAACTTCTTTGGTCGTATATATAGTTAGGTGTTTAGCTCAAGAAGGCCTCAATATATATATAGTTGTAATCGGCGTGGTGATGTTGTTGCAATTTCGAATGACACTAAGGTTATGTAGCAAAAGTTATAATATAAAACAATGCTCGAACAATGGATCGATATGGGAACTGACAAGATATATGTTGCCAATTCCTGGCTCCAGGGTGAAACTAGGATTACAGAGCATTAGATTAGATAGGACAATGATTAATGACAGGGAACTCTGTTAGCTCGTGCAAAAGTTTGAGTTAAGGAAGTTTGGACAATATGATTATATATGTAGCAGGATTATTTGACATAAGGAGAACCACCGGCCCTGTACTAATAATTCCTTTTGCAACTTCAAATATTATATATCAGGTCGAACCTGTTGCACTTTCAAATTCTTGTTTTGGTAGAGATTAAACATATTTAGCTCTTGCTGTCTTGCTTGTATTATTATGGACCACACACATAATGTTCCAACTTTACTAGGAATCGAGTGTTGATATATGCAGTTGCCATAAAGAATTTCTTATATATAGTTGAAATTTCCTAGAGCTATACCACACGTTTGTACAGCTGGAGTTAAATGAAAAGAAAAATCTACAAGCAAGTCACCAATCTGTCCTGGAATTCCTCAAATTTTCCTCCAGTCTTATTCAAAACTTTATCCATCAGTATTCACGTATTTGTGAACATATATTATATCAGTTTACACGCTACACTGATGCATTTACGTAGTCAATTCTAGCAACTTTATGCTTACACAAATTGGGCCACTGACCGGGCAATTTAATTTAATCCTTGGCCTCAGCGTACGTGGAGCTAGCGTTCAAGCCTGAAAAATAATCTGGGTACAGAAAGGCCGCACGAGTTTCCCGATGTGGCCTGAAGCTTGCCTGGATGGTTAATTTGTCAAAAAAATTTTGTCATCCCTTTGGTCCATTCTAAATAGATAAATTTAATTAATCTCCTACCGAGGCAACACAAATTTTCCGTTGTCACACATAACTGACAAGGTAGTGGCTCATGAGGCAGAAATGGCCTACCTTCTTCTCGCCTCCAGCGGCTGTTGGACCGACCTGGGCCTGTTCGGCCGCGTATTTTGTCAGTTATGAAGTCCATGTAGAAAGCGAACAAACTGAGAGCAACGATTCATTTTTTGCCTCGTCCAATCTCCTATATCGCTGGCCGGCCGTGCCTCTACTGAGTTCACAATGATGGACAGGGACGGTAATACTAACAAACGATGCTACTTCTGATGCAGCAGCAGCACAAAAGTAAAAAAAAAATGGTAAGTGAAATTGATTCAATGACCTTCTGTGAATTTGATTTACTTGTAGTACAAAAATCAGCTACTGATCGATAGTTTGATACTCTGATTTATGCTATTCTTTAGTTGATAGTTGTAGGTCTAAAGAGATACTTTAGCAAAGTTTCGGTGGCTCATGTACAGATTGAACCATGCACACAAACATAAGAAGATATCTAATGGTTGGTGCCTTTATCTTATCATTTAGAGTTTTATTTATGTTTATGATCAATTTCAGTTAATCTTTAATATATCTTGAATGCCATTTATGAGATTGTGGCATGGTTTATGGTATATCACTAGTTTACCACATTATTATCTCTTATATTTTCTACACGATTGCTTTAATTTGTCACATAAGTTTTTTTGGTACAAAGTTCGCCATATAGGTGGATTTTTATCTTGGATCCACCAATGCTCCAGCCTGAATCTTCGTGGGCCATTCTTGACACCGGCCTCCATTTGTGTGGCTTGCATCGTCTACACCGGCCTCCATTTACGATGAAGCAAAACACATGATGTCGAAATCTCAGGCTGCCAAACTTTCTTCAAGGCGATTGATGCCAAACTTCTTGCTAATGAAATTCCAAGGATATGTGGAATTAATTCCAGAGCATGCACGTGTAGTGTTGACCAGCTATGTTGCCAATGCAAGGCATAGATGAATAAAAATAGTTCCTGATCAAAAAAATGCAATATAAGATTATTATGTGTCAAATATACAATATAAGATCCTTATTAAATGTGTACGATTATATGGACGCTAGATAGAACGTTAAGTTTGAGTTTGAATCCTATGAACACATATTTTCATTTTTTTTATCAGTTCATGGCTAGACCCAACAGTAATGTCATCTTGTCACTACCTGGTCTAGAACCAACAATGATAGGCTTGCTCATCAGTGCTGATAGCCCTCTGCTACCAGCAGTGATGCTGGTTTAGACCCAGTAGTAATAATGTAAATCTGGTGTAGTGACCAATATTTACAACTACATCCAAGGTAGTGTAGGACAACACAAGAAGACGATGACCCCATTGTAAACTATGGATTTCATGTAGCTGCACTAGTTTGGATTTGTGCTTCGTGATGCTACCTATCAGTGATGCGATCCACCATGGTTTTGAAAACAGTAGAAGATTGTGAGAAGTCATCCTCATTGATTGCTACCTTGTTGTATGTGCTAATAACTGAATGTACAGTAGATATAATGGATCCTGAACTCCAGCACATAAATTTGGCAGTGGTTAATTAGTTACCACCAATCATTCTTAATAGAAAACTTGGATTGCATTAAGAATTTTTCAATTCCTTAAATGAAAATATATAATTATAGTATTATACAATCTATTTGAGGCTAGGAGTCATTATTAATAGAGAGCAAGGCATACATTAATAATTGCCAAATTCGTCGGCAAAGTGTGAAATACAGCTATATGATATAAATTATTATAATTCAAAATAAAATGAATCAAGATATCTCATAGAGGACAATTTACCTCTTTATATATCAGCGGTCTTAGAAATTAAACCAAGGCACTTTAGACCCTAAACATAAGGTTAAGTTGATTAAAAAAATACATAGAAGAGATACAAGATGAAGAGCTGCTGGGCCAACCTTTTATCTGTGATGGTAATCTTGTCCTTGATTCTTTTTGGGTGCCTATATTTCCCTTGTAAGTTTACAGTCACCATCTTGTCTTTGGGTTAACTCATGTGTGTGTGTGTGTGTGTATTATATCCTGATTTGATTTACTGATGATGTTTTTCCCAATAATAGGTTGTCATGCACTTTCTAAGATCGGAGATACAGGAACCTACCGAAATAGTCGTCCTACCAACAGAAAATCAAAAGCATCTGAGGTCTCGAACACACCGGCACCCGAGTCCAATATCAGGCTTAGATTCTGTATTCTCAGAGCATGTGGGAATGACGACTGCTATTGCTGTTTGAACCTAAGGCCAATTGTTTGCTACACGACATTGCCTGCCTGTCAGCTTGTGTGCCCGCCATGCAGCCCTGTATGCCGACCAGGCCATAGACATAGCCTCGCTCCAACATCGACGATGGAAGGTCGTCCATAATGTTTCTAATGGTCTATCATAAATGGATAAACACTAATTAATTAATATATTGGTGTTCTAATTGGAGGGTGATGGTTTGCAATATATATTACTTCAATGGTGTGCAATTATACATTTATTTGTCCACAAAAGTTTGGCTCTGATCTATGGGCTAGATATGAGTCTACAAAAATAAAATAAAATAGACAACATGCTCGGTTGTAAAACAGGAATAGAAGACTTAGGGAGTCCAGTTAGTGATAACACAATCCAGTTAGTGATAACACAACAAGAAATTTATGAACATCGAGGATGGAAAGTTGGAATGACAAAGCATGTATTTGTCACAAGTTTGTTTCCTTTTATGATGCTTTTGTTGGAGTTGATAGATGTTTATGACGAAATCGTTCAACAAATAAAGGCTGACAAAAAATTGTCACTCCATGCTTTGATGTCATATTTATGTTGCTTTTTATGAGAATGCTTGAGTCATAGTTGTTCAACAACTTCTTTTTTAAAAAAAAGAAATAGGTTTTGTTATCCCTACTAGGAAATGTACGTGGACCACTATATAATAGGATGTCTGATGCACTAAAAATTGGATCTTTGACATTTATGCCTTTGTTTTGGACTGTGATTTTGTCTTTATTTTTTAAACTTTGTGATTTTAACCTTACATTTCGAATCCAAAAGGTGTATGTTTTCCCCTTTTTTCTTAAAGACCTCTTAACGGTGTTAACTTTTGGATGAAAAAACAAATTTACACTAATAACCGTCATTTTTTACTAAAAGACAAAGTCCGTGTTTAGTGTGTAAGCCTGGACCAGGGGACTTCATGCCAAAAATCAATAACACCCTAAACACACAGTACTCATTCTGGAAAATGTTATTAATATTAAATCAAGAACACCCATACAAAGCAGCCCATAAACCAGGTCGCTCATCATGGCACCCTTTTATTACAAATTCCACACCATTAACTATTTCCTTGGACGTACTTAACGATGCCTCAAATCCACCATCTCATGGACAGAAGATCACCTGGTAGTTGCTGTTGCTGCTGCACGCATGGACCCTGCAATCATCGCTCGCAAACAGGCAAGCGGCAGGGCAGGTGGGGCTCGTGCACACCAGACCAACGCCGGTGCTGCAGGAGAAGGCCATGGGCAGGTTGTAGCCCTCAATCACCGACATGTCGTAGAAGTCTTGGTTGCCGCCGGCGCTGCCGCCGCCGAGGCTGAACTCGGCCAGCGTCGTGGGTGGCTGGCCGGAGACGGTGCAGTTGAGGGCACCAGCGCAGTCGCCGGTGCCGCAGTGGCCGTTTCCGCCGACGAAGGAGCAGTTAGTGCGGCCCCAGAACCTGCCGGTGGTGCCGGCGGGCACGTCGACGGTCCACGTCTGTCCTGGGTCTAGCTGCGTGCCACCGCCGACCGGGATGGCTGCCGGCCACACTGTGGAACTGCAGTTGTTTTTGACGGTGAAGGTGGCGGCGCTGGCACCGGCGGCGAAGGTAGCCAGCAGGAGGAAGAGGACCGTGGACATGGAAGTAGACGCCATGGATGCAGTAGTCAATTATGTGCTCTGCAATTTTCTCCTGGTGGGTGAGAGCTATGAAGCGTATGGGTAGAACTACTGGGGGCATATATGGCTGTGGATTTATTGGCGTTTGGCTGCAGCAGCCCTTGATGTCTTGCTTGTATCATTGTGGACCAATACAAATCTTCCAACTGTACTGGCAGTATGTACGTACGTAATAACGTGGAAAGACCAGAATAGTTGCATTGACCAAAAGAGCACTTGATGACTTCATCAAGTCCAAGTCAACAATCAAGAACACACCAGAAACAGATGGTTCTTCATAGTTCATCTACCCAAGTACAAACACGCGATGCATGCTATAGCTCGGACGATTAATTATATATCGTCTAGAAATGAGAGTTTTGGTAGCACAAATTGCCAAAGGTTCACAAGACATGACAAAGCACAAAAGAATGCATATGGCAACATATGATTAGTGTGTTCAAAATATATATTTAAAAACGTAGCGAATCTTGTAAAGTAAAAAAAAAATTAGTGGTTTTGCGATGAGACAGAACACAGGAAGTTGCACTCTCTCGGACTGCATGGCAACTTTCTTTGGGCGACTGATGCCAAAACTTCCACGGGATACATATATATGGCCCATTTGGTACAGCTCTAGCTTTAGCTTTGTGGCTTCACCTGTGGAGCAGATTTCTTTGAGGAGCTAAATCTATTTTCTGGACCATTCGACAAAACAGCATCGGCTTGCGAAAGGACCTGTGGTCTAGTGGTAGAGGTATCCAGTAAGACGTTACCTATACCATGTTTTAGCAAATGTTTTGTAGGATTTCTAGAAAAACTAGGGTATACGCATGCGTGCGTATTCAAATGGTACTCTACGACGTCCCATGCACGGAAGGCCAGAGAGCTTCATAATCTTTTCTTTTCATGTGTAAGGATACACGACAACCACATGCCCGACGCAAGTATGCATCCTCAACCAAAAGACTATTCTACTACACTAGCATCGCAAAAACGTCTCACTTAGGCCTTGTTTAGTTCACCCCAAAAACCGAAAAGTTTTCAATATTCTCCGTCACATCGAATCTTTCGGCATATGCATAAAGCATTAAATATAAACAAAAATAAAAAATTAATTGTACAGTTTATCTGTAAATTGCGAGACGAATCTTTTGATCCTAGTTAGTCCATGATTGGACAATATTTGTCAAAAAAACAAAAAGTGCTACAGTAGCGAAATCCAAAATTTTTTCGCATCTAAAGATGGCCTTAGACTAATGTCTTCTCCATTCTCCATTACAGACATATTCCATAATGCCCAAGTAAACCCTGCAACAAAAAACTATTTTGAGCCCGGCATTTATCAAATAGCCAACAAAGGTGATTCATCCACTCCCTAACTTGTTTCCTTGCATTTCAGCTTGTATTGCATTTCACCTAGACAGCAATGGTGTTATTAGAGCCTTCACCTTCTACAGTTAAGCTGACAAATTGCTATGCCAGTTTTGGGATCAGGGTTAGCCATGAATTCCATAATCATTTGTTTGAAGTCTTTTCTAGGATCTTCCTTGAAATAGTCTTTCTCATATATAGCTTTCTCGTAGTGGGTGCATTTTTTTTTAAAAAAAATTGTGCCCACTCTCAGGGAATTAATGACTTTTTTCTAGTTTAATATAGAGATGCCTCGGACGACCAGGATGCGCTCTGGGTCAGACTGATAGTTTAGCTTATATGGTGAGCATCTCCACAACTGTCTTTTACTTTTAATGTAAATCACCATTAGTTTCTCGGAGGTGGCTTGGGACCAGCCTTATGGGTCCTGAGCGAAACCGTGATAGTGGCGCTCCTTGTGCCGCTGTCCCAAGTTGTAAATTGCTCTTATTTATTTCAATGAGAACCGATAACGGATCTTTCGAAAAAAGAGCATCTTCAACAGTTTCCTAAATGAACTTGCTATTTCTTGTTTATTTGGCAAAACTAGAAAATAGTTATTCCAACAGTTTGGTAAATGGATTGCCAGATTTTGGCAACTTGCCATCCAGCAACTTAGTTGATTTGGTTGTTGGTCTTTTTTTTAAGTTTACCAAGCCCAATTAGCAAACTATTAGAGATAGAAGAAAATCTCACTTGCCATATGTTTTAGCAACTTGCCAAATCACAAGATTTGATAAGTGAGTTTTACCAAACTGTTGGAGATGATTGGAGAGAATATCAGCAATTTCAAACTATGGCCTTGTTTAAATTTCGAATTTCGCTACTGTAGCATTTTCGTTTTTATTTGACAAATATTGTCTAATCATGAACTAAGATCAAAAGATTCGTCTCGTGATTTACAGACAAATTGTATATAATTAGTTTTTATTTTCGTCTATATTTAATGCTTCATGCATGTCCCGCAAAATTCGATGTGACGGAGAATCTTGAAAACTTTTTGGATTTCGAGGTGAACTAAACAAGGCCTATATATCTTACCCATTCTTTGGTACGGCTATCTCCAACATAGTATTCATAAGGGCATCCAAACCCAAAATAAGTTCCCGATATAGTACCTATATGGAAGTCCTACTTTGTGTGACAAGAAAGATACAATATGAGCATACTTTCTCTCATGAAAACCCATTTTGTAGAAAGACTTCTCCTTTGAGTCTTGTTGCTAGAGAAGATAAAAAATAAGTATTCAATCATTTGACTGTAGCACTACCTAAAGTTCGAATGAGTCTTGTATTTTAGATGTCATTGTTGGAGATACACAAGCACATATATGCTTCTATTCGTGGAAGATGTATTTAATTATTTATTGTATTGAAGCTTCACAAAAGAAAGTAAGTAGATAATGCATGTATATATTACGTTACATACATGCGTGTGGACGATTCACGATCATCTCTTTATCCATCAACTTATTATATTCCCCACCAGTCCATATAAAGTGTATGGTGGCCAATACGCAGCACTATAGGCACTATCGTTCAACCACCGTGCCGTCCCTTTGGTCCCTTTCTCACGGGCAAAAGGTCACCTTGTAGTTGCTGTTGCCGCGGCAGCCATGGGTCTTCGTGTCATCGGTCGGGTAGAGGTACGCGTCAGGGCAGCGAGGGCGACTGCAGTGCAGATTCATGCCGGTGCTGCAGGAGAAGTCCATGGCCAGGTTGTAGCCGTCGATCACCGAGATGTCGTAGTAATCATTGGGGCCGTTGGTGTAGCCGATGGTGAACTCGGCCAGCGTCAGTGGCGGCTGCCCGGACAGGGTGCAGGAGAGGGCACCGCCGCAGTCGCCGGTGGCGCAGTGCCCACGGCCGCCGCTGTTGAAGGAGCAGCCGGTGCGGCCCCAGACCCTGCCGGACTTGGTGCCGGCGGGCACGTTGATGGTCCACGTCTGCCCCGGGTTCAGCTGCGTGCCACCGCCGACAGGGGTTGCCGCTGGCCACACCGTGTAGGGGCAGTTGTTCTTGATGGTGAAGGTGGCTGCACTGGCGCAACCGGTCATGGCGGCGAGGAGGAAGAGGACCCACGAGGCCGCCGGGGACGCCATGGATACTGCTCCTCAGTTCAGGATTATTATTCTGCTACTAGTGAGCTCTATTGGGTTGGAAGAGTTGAGGAGTTTTGATCGCCAGGCGCATGAGTATTTATAGAACTATAGAAGTGTAGAGATGGATTGGTCGAGGAGTCAGCATCGGTGGCAGCAGACATATACTGCGCAAGAGATCATCTAGGCTCAACCATGTAGAAATATCGCAAGAGACAAAGAAGTATTTTCCACCCTAAAAACACACACAAGAGCTCAAACGCATACATATATAGTAGAAATATATGGTCTCTTGCCTTATGCATTAGCTTCTTCTAATTTGATGAAAAGCTTGAGTTGGAAAAATTGGCCAGTATAGGCCCTGTTTGACACAACTCAACTTTACTAGTAAAGATGTTTTTTTTAGAAACTAACTTCATGAGCAACTTTGTAGATGAAGCTGAGCTGTTTTGGAAAAAATGTTTCATAAAATAGCTTCACCAACTACTTTTTACATATACGAGAGAAAGAAATGAGAGACAGAGCTGCAATAAGCTACTTTTTTTAGCTTCATGTCAACTCATGTCTTTGTGAGAGGAGAAGAAAAGCAACTTCACCTATGAAACTGTTTTAGAAATAAGTATTTTCACACAAAAAAAATAGCTCATAACAACTTATGAAGCTGTTGTGAGCTATATCAAATAGGCCCTATATATATGTGTCCTTATTTATGCAAAATGGTTGGAAAAACTTCATCTACATATTTCTGTGCAATTTTTTCATTATAGGTCCGCTGGAATTTAATTTATGGCATGCTTCGTCTAGACATTTGGAAGTGCAATATTATTGCCGTGGGGGTTCAACATAGATAAATGAGTGGCCACAAGACTTTCAAGCCCTTGTTGATTTTCATAGTACTATGTACGCACCGTTGACACGCGCCAAAAAGATAAGTATTTGTTTAGTCAAAATTTTAAGAGTTTTCTCGTACAAACATCTAGTGTTTGCAGAATTATTTTGTGGAAATTTGAACCAATAAGTCAGCAATGAACTACAACTTCGAGAACTAATGCATTGGCTGCCCTAGAATTCTTTCATTTTTCCATGTCTGGTATTCTTTTTCCATCCGTAGCATATGAAGGCACCCCTACACTAGATGGCAGATCACAACTGTGTATAATGTGTATATTACCACGTATACAATTTATTTGCACATATTTTATACATTCTTCTATAGATAGGGATGGACATGATATATCGATTCACTATATTTTATTACGAAACTTAACTTAATAAAAAGATAAAAACCATTTTTAATGTTCCTTATGTGAAAGGATTGTAAAGGAGGATCTTGCGAGGCAGAGGTTATAGGTTACTTGCTGCTAGTTTTAAAGAGCTGTCCATCTCACACTAAAACTGACTGGGATGTTTATATGTTAATAAACACTATAAAAATTATTGTTTGCTACACTTGTATATTTTGCCCCGTTTGGATCCATGGAATTGAATTTTTTTAATAATCATAATTTAGACACATATTAATTAAGTTAATATATGGTTGTGTATGGATTATATTTATATATTATTGTTGGCTATAGAAGAGAGATACTTTGTGTTGCATTTCTACTGTAGGGGAGGCGAGTTGAAGAGCGTGTTATAAGTTGCAAAGTAGAAACATAGAATAGTGATCTATAAAATTAATTTCTATCTTCCACCCTATGAATTTGAGATCGGCTTATATGTAAACTTTGGAAAGTGTCGAATGTCAAATTTCAAAGCCTATATGTGAACTTTGGAAAGCGTCGAATGTCAAATTCCAAGCTAAATAGCCTAATTTATTAAGTAGATTTCATTTCCTCCAAACGAAAGGGACCCAAACGGCCCCTTATATTAGGTGTTTCATGGCATGCAGGGTTCCAAAGTGATTAACAGTCAATTTTTTGGTACTTGCATGTATCCTTCATATCAAGTTCTTATTGGACTAGACCAATTTGATGAAACGACTGTTCTTTTTGTAGATTTCAAAATTTTGTATATGGTTGCACTAATAGCCGTGAATGTTTCTAAGATAATCCAAATTTTGTTTGCCATATATTAGTTCTGAAAAATATTTGAGTCTCTGGATTATTTTTTTAATATGGTGATCACATTATTACCTTACAATATTTCAGATCTTACCCATTATTTCTTGACAAATAACTGAGAATTGTACTTTCAGCACTTGCTGAATTTTCTGTGTTCTTCATAATATACCAGTACTAGTTTCCTATCTGACAATTGTTCATTTGCTAGCAGCATGTGAAGCACACAGTTGATGTTTATCGCTACACAATTTGTTAGCTCGATCAGATTAGCATACCATTAGTTTCATTTATTGGTGAATAATATTTATATATGCAGCTTATGATCATCTCCCTATTGTAGGTTTCCAAAGAGAAGTTGATGGAGCTTGGGCTCTTCTTTTAGCCCGAAAATCAACAAGGTTTTGATGTGTGTGTGTGCGCGCGCGCTGGACTGATGGTTAATTGGGTCGGAAAGCCGGCCCAACCGATTTCTTCAAGCGTGATGGCACAGGGGCCAGCTAGGGCTGAAACAGGAAAACCGGCCTGTTTGGGAACCGACTTGCTGGTTTTCGGTAGTGAACCCAGCCAGGATGGTTTGGCAGGGGCAGGCGTGCTATATCTCCTTTATTTCTTTGCATTTTCCTTGAATTGGGTTGCGCCAAATATTTTTCAATATCCTCTTGTTGACACCAAAAACTTATTAACCAAGCCCAATTCCCATATATCGGCACATTTTTTGTTGTCAACAGCGGTTTCAAGCATTAAATTAATTAGTACGTAATACCCATATAATCTGTTTGCTTAGTCTTTGGTAGATGTTTATAGAATGTGAGTTACCTGCGTGCACTCATAGGGGAGATCATAGGTGTGTGTACACTTTATATTATGAAAAAGAAAAGATTGCCGTGCATGGTCTCCTTCCTACCTAATTAATTCTAGAGCTTACATTGGGTCATTCAGCGATGATCTTAAAGTTTATTAATTTGGTTGTGTTGATCAGATAATGACTGAAAGCTATGTATTCCAACAAAACCGCTGTATGCCATACGTGCATGACTTTCTACGCAGGTTGGCTGATTTCCGCCCACTACTCAAATTTCTCTAATGATGATTGTAGACTCTCTCGCTCCCAACCTGAAATGCAGTCAACATAGAGTGAGCATTGTACTGACCATGCATGCATGCATGGATGACGATCCTTAATTCTCCTTTATCTGCATGTCACTGTCTGGAGAAAGTCTTTACGATCGTCCAAGATTAATTGATCCTTGTTTTTCCACCTGCAAGACTCTTCTACCTCGGCCAACGCGACTCATCAGCATGCATGACTTAGCCAACACGTGTTTGGCTTTTGCTTTCTACTCAATCCATCCCAATTTATATTTTAAGATGCTTGACTTTTTTAACACCAAGTTTAACCACTCATCTTAATTAAAATTTCTGTAAAATATCACTTCTTTTGTCCACGGCTTGATTTATTAATAAAAGTTCATAACTAAAATACAACATGTATTTTACGATGTTCTCATAGTGATGTTCATGACTTAAATTTGACTATATTTACATATTTTTTTAATAAGAAGAGTGTTTAAACTTGGGGTAAAAAAAGTTAAACGTCTTATAATTTGGGATGGAAGAAGTATGACATAAGTTCCTGTTTGTTTGAGGCGACATGCTAAAAAGCTTATTTTCTTGCTTTTCTCTTGTCATTCTTGAATTTTTGCTAGTCTTTTGTAATAAATATAGTTTTAGGTTCTCATCACATCAAAAGCTAGAAAAGCTAACATTTTAAACTTTTATTTCCTCATATATACACCAGCTTATCAGATTTTTAAAAGCCAACTTAATAGTTAGGCTGCCCTAAACATCACACAAGTACATGCGCAGCTAGAAGGTTACTCCAAGTCTAATTAAGCCCAATAAAGATTTGTCCTCCCTCATATATAAACCTGGACATAGATATATGTATATGCACCTTCAAATATATGCAGTTATATAGTAAAACTATATGTTTAGAAAAACTAGATTGACTTACCACTTGAAACCGAGAGTGTAACTCATATCTTTGGTGAGAAGAGTCTAGATAACCACGAAGTAAGTTGTACATACGACCAATTATAATGAATGAGCAGGAGTTAATATAGTTATGGTATGATGCCCAATGACTAGTCTGAACTCAGCCAAAACCATAATATTTTATGATATCTAAGGCCAGTATCAATGAGATTTCATCATAGTTTCATAGATATTAAATATGCTGATATGGTATCGTATTAATGAAGAGAGATAATAAGAGTTTTATATGATAAAACTCTTCTGCACTATTTCCAAAATAATATGGATTAAAAAATGGGACATGAAACCCTCCATTGACACTGGTCTAAGAGTATATTAGTTTTGAGGCAGATTTTTGTTCTTCGGGGTCTTGGAACAATTATCTGATACACAATTAAAATAAGTTCTTGAACTTTGTTGTCTTAATCCTTCGTTGCACCTTAATTAATAAAAAAAAAGGCTAGAACACAAATAAAAATGTCAAGCATGTCATATGAGTGTTGAAACACAACCATGCATCAACCATTGCATGTTTTGAAAGTAACAATCAAAATTTAGAAATATATATGCGTGAACGACTCTTCACGCCATCTTCTTATTCAACATTGTTTTTTGAAACTGTCTTATTCATCTACTTTAATTCATAATACGGATGCAGCATCTCTCTTATGCATGTTTGCATCGTTGGACCACTGCTGCCTCCTCGATCAAGGGCAGAAGGTGACCTGGTAGTTGCTGTTGCCGTTGCAGGCATGCGTCTTGGTGTTGTCGCTGGGAAACAGGTATGCGTCGGGGCAGCTAGACCCGCCGCAGTTGAGCGTCACGCCGGTGCTGCAGGAGAATCGCATGGCGAGGTTGTAGCCGTCGATGACCGAGATGTCGTAGAAGTCCTGGCTGCCGCCGATGGTGAACTCGGCCAGCGTCATGGGAGGCTGACCGGAGAGCGTGCAGGAGAGCGCGCCGCCGCAGTCGCCCGTCTGGCAGCTCCCGCTGCCGCCGTTGAAGGAGCACCCCGTGCGGCCCCAGACACGGCCGGAGCTGGTGCCGGCGGGCACGTTGATGGTCCATGTCTGCCCCGGGTCCAGCTGCGTGCCGCCGCCCACTGGGGTCGCCGCCGGCCACACCGTCGAGCCGCAGTTGTTGGTGATGGTGAATGTCGCCGCTCTTGCGGTGCCCACGAAAGCGGCCAGGAGGAGCAGGCTGAGCACTGAGGAAGCTGCCGGGGACGCCATGGATGCTGCTGCTTGTTTCTCGTGCTAGCTAGAGCTTTGTTTGTAGTGTGGAGGAGTTAGGGAGCATGCATGCATATTTATAGCAGCCAGGGGATGAAAAGTCAGGGCTGACGGAATGAAAAAATTACCCTTGGATCTTGGATCATATTGCCTTGTGTGACAATGAGATTTTGGGCTATTTCTTTCTTTTTCTGATCTATTTCAAATATCGCCGAATTTCAGTTAAAAACAAAAAAGTCATTTAGTAGGAGTGAGATTTTATTAGAGCTATATAGGTGCCTAGGGCCATCTTAATTTGCAAGGAAGAAATTAGATATAGAAATCATATAAAAACTTTACAGAAATCAGTTCAATTTCACATGAAAAAATACATGACCGCTTAGGAGAAAAAAGATATTCTTTGATCACGAAGGCCTTAGTGTTGACTGTGTTGAACTTATTACAGTTTACCTCTAATATGATTATACGAAGCTTCGTGCGCAAACCAGCTCCACCAATATAAGTTAGGCAATAATATGTAGGCGGCGTATTTGGCATCCAGGACCCAACTCGTGTAGTAGTTTATGCTGTACGTTGTCCCTTCATTCGTAGAAGTTTGTGGCATGAATGCATTACTTATATTGCCGTGTAACATCGGTTAGAATTTGTCAGCACGTAGAATTCTAGATAACCAGTAAATGTAATCGTACGCGACAATGCCGGACTGATGGACAGCGGGCAGCGGCACAGCGCAAATTAATGTTACACATCTGTTTATTTGCTTGTTCAAACATAAATGGATAAGAGAGCCTGGCTAGTTGATTTATTAATACATAGTACTTATATCTACTAGGAACAAACATTGCTCTTGCATATAAATCCACGAAAATATATTCTATGAATATATCTAATGAAACTATTTTGATTTCATAAATCTTGATGTTTTTGTTTCTAAAAGTTCGGTCAAAGTTTAAAAAATTTGACTCAAGACAACTCTAGAAATCTATATATTCAGAGACAGAGAAAATATTATATTATATTAATCACCTACTGCAGCTCTTAGTATGTTGTGAAATATACATACATACTCCCTCCATCCCTTTTTAATTGTCGCTTACGCTTCCCGAAAAACAACTACCGGCAATTATATATTAAAAAGTATTAATATTTATAATACATAATTAGTATCATTAGAAAGATCTTTGAATCTAGTTTTTTAACAAATTTATTTAGAGATACAAATGTTGCACGTATTTTCTACAAATCGAGTCAAATTTGTGGCACACACACCAACAACGACAATTAAAAAGGGACAGAGGGAGTACATGACAGAATATCCTTCAATTTCAGCTCGGCCGGTTTGTATTCTTCTCCATAAAATGTCTAAATATCTGTAGAACATGCATGTGGAGAAAAAGAACGAACTTGTGGACAAAGCATATTGGCTTCCAGAAGATCAGTAGTACTAGTATAGATGGAAAATGTTTAAGCTATGTGGAAGAAGGGAGGAAATTCTTGTGTATGCATGCGCATGCGCCGTGAAGAGCGGAGATTTGGTCTCCATAGGTAGACTGGTGGCATACATGGATTATTTAATCCATCACTGATTCACTGTCAAGTTAGGTCCTCTCCCACCAGACACACAAGTTCAAGTTTCCACATATTTATGTTTTGCAATCCACGAAAAAAGTTTTTTTTAAAGAAACAAAGCCACAAATTGGCTTCCAGGAAAAATGCATATCCTTCTTTTTTTTTTGAACAAGAGCAAACAGCTGTAACATAAAAATGTGTCCTTCTGTACGTCCAGCATTGTCGCGTAGGATTATTAGATTTCCAGGTCATCTCGAATTATAGATAAACTAGCTATGTACTGACAAATTCTAACCAATTTACACGGCAATATGCATGCCACAAACCTTCTAGTACGAAGGAAAAATAGCACACACTACGTATATATGCAGCTATGGGTCCTGCCCTCAAATATGCCGCCTACCGCGTTGCGTATATTGCCTAACTTGATTTGGGCGACCTGGTTTGTGCATGACACTTCATATGTTAATATATAGCCATGCATAAGTTAAACAACAAGTCAACAAATGATTTTTTTTTTTTGCATAAAAACTCTTTTTTCTCTTCTTCCTGTACAATTTCTAAATTATGTAAAAAAACCCTTTTTTCCAAAATTATGTATTTTTAATGTGAAATTGAAGTGGAGTTTTTACAATTTGAGTACTACTTTCTGTTCCAAAAAAATTGGCGATATTTGAATCCCATCCACTAGCTAACACTACTAAAAAAAATCTTTTGCGAGGCATTTTAGAATAGACATCGAAGGCGGGCAAGGTTTCTAATCGCCTTGGTTATTGTCTTAGATTAACCATGGCGGTTATTTTTTATTAACCGAGGCGGTTACAAAAAACCGCCTTAAAAAATGTATTAACCGAGGCGGGCAATATAATTCGATTAATGCCTATTTACCGAGGCGGGCATTATAATGCAACCGCCACGGTAAATCATTAACCGAGGCGGTTATTTTATAAGGTCCGCATCCTAAAATCTGGCCCAGCCCAAGGCCCAATACGTGCGACTAGTGTATAAACGTATGTTAGGTTTCCCAGCTAGCCAGCCCCCTCGCTCTCTCCCTGCCGAGCCGCCTTGTTTCCTCCATCGTTCCCCCGAGCCCTCCCTCCACTCTCTCTAGAGCCCCTCTTCCTCCCAAGCAGCGGTGCAGCGAGCACCCTCTTCCTTCCCCAAGCCGTGCTTCCTCCCCCAAGCAGCAGCGCAGCAGACTAGCGCGCTCGGCATCCCTCCTCCATTCCTTTCTCCTCCACGTGAGCTCTTCCACTGGCTAGATCTGGCAGCAGCGCTGCTGCGGGTGGTGGATCCGGCATTGGAGCGGTCGGATCCGGTGGCGGCGCTCCTCCGGTGGCATGGCGGCGCGGACTCCCTCTCCCTCCCTCGGTATGGCGGCCTCCCTCTCCACTAGCATGGCTGAAGCAACGCGCTGGGCGCGGCGTGGAGGCAACGGCGTAGCCGGCTCCAGATTGGGCAACGGCAACGCCCCCGACCACTTCTTCCCTCTCCTTAGGCTCGCGTCGAGCGAATCGACGGCGGTGGCGGCATGGCGACCCTGATCTGGGCATGATGCCTTAGGCCCGTGTGGCCAAGATCTAGGCCTGTGCGGCCGTTTTTCTTTCTTTTTTGTTTATTTTCATCGATTAACGGAGGCGGGCAAACAATCGCCTCCGTTAATCCTCATTACTGTGACCTTACGTCAGAGGCGGTTCTCTATAACCGCCTCCGAAAATAAAAAACAACCACCTGTAAAAGTTTTATGTAGTAGTGTCAAATGGAGGAAAGAATCACCCAAATTTGGCGATCGATATATAATCAAATAGTAAAATTTGTCATTCCATCCACTACCATAATGGTGGAGTTCTCCTATTGTTTTAAATTATTAATAAAGCACTACCACTGGTCATAACACTAGGCAATGCTCGCTAGGAAGCATTTAGTCTGTGTCTTTGTGCACATTTGTCAGCTGATCCGTTGATGCTAGAAGAAACATGAGGATGCATCTCTTCTTGACCATACCATTATGTTGTACGTTTCTTGATGAAAAACCATGTCTGCTGGCAACTTCTCTCCTACCCGCGTTATTACTATTAGGCGAATTGCCCCAGACACCCTGAGATACACAATATATATAATCAAGATCTGTGGAGCCATCGTGCTCCTTGTGCAGCACTATGGTATGCACTACTATAAATGTCCATATAGCCCACGGCCCGACAGCCCAGCATGAAGCCCGCTTGGCCTTACCCAAGGCATGACATGGCGGGTCAGCTCGACATGGTATAAAGATGAGGCCTGGTCAAGGCCTGCTATTCTTAATGTGCAACCCTAACTCCTCTGCTCCCTTCCCATAACTAAGGATGTGGGTGGTCCTCCCAAATAGATACCCGCGGTTCTTCTCTAGTGTAATTTTATGAACTAAATAGACAATTTCTTTCTTCATTTTTTCATTTAGTTCATTTAGTTACACTAGAGAAGAACTACGGTATTCGTTTGGAGCATTGTCCCTATCCTTACCCATAACCTATCCGTTGTAGCAAGCTAGCAACTGAAGTGCTCGATCCCATTCCCATCCTTGGCACAGTTGGGCTCCACGCTGGACGCTGCCGTGAACTCCTTCCAATACTCCATCAAACCGCTAGCCATGCAGATTCGGTATCGAGTGCCTTCGGCCGTGCGCATCCGAGTGCCTCGGGTTTGTCTTTCACTCTCCACCGTCAGAGCACTACAGATGTGGCCTCCTTCGTCGATGCTAACGAGCGTGTGGAGGTCACACCTAGCTGCAGCCATGCAGAGGCACCACGCGGTGGCTCCCTCTCCGTGGGCCTCACGTTAGCCCAGCATGCTAGATTGGTCATGCTTCTCATGTTAGGTTTAGTATCACATCAGTAATTAATAGTAGGGAAGCACAACATATAAGGTGGAGACAGACCTCATCTATCAAGCACTAGTACAGAGAGATACTATACTGGCGTTTCGCAACCCCTTTGTACAGGCGGATTGACGAACCGCCAGTGGCTATAGGCCTGTTTCCACAGGTTCAATTATGAGATCCGCCTGTGGAAACCAGTTTCTACAAACGGTTCTTTTATGTAAACCGCCTGTAGAAATTGGATTCTACAGGCGGTTCTCATAACAGAACCGCCTGTGGTAAGATTTTCTAATTTAACCCAATTTTCCAGCATCGGACAAACTATACAATTCAGCATCTTCCGCAGCCGTATCATTTGGTAAGACATGAGTTCTTGCACCATCATTTCCCCCAGCAGATCCACCAGCGGTAACATTTGGCACAACATGTTCACTCTAGGGTGTGTCGTGGAAAAACTGATCAGCAGGCATGCCTGGACCATCGGTGTCGATGTGTGCTGGGTCCCCAACTGTATAAGGCGCTGAGCTACCCTCTCCATGCTTTGTCCAAATCAAGTAATCCTTCATAAATCCTCGACAGACTAGATGAGAAATGATTACTTCAGTATCTTCAAATAGAAGAATATTTCTGCAGTCGTAGCATGGACAATATATATGCTTCGTATTTGTTCTCAAAGCATGGTTCTTAGCGGCATCAACCAACCTATGCACCTCAGGTATATATGATGGATCTAGTCTTGATAAGTTATACATCCATAAGGACCTCTCCATCATGACCTGTTGAAAAGTTAGTAAATTAATTGAAATATTGTCTACGAATATTTGTTATTAAAAATAAAAGAAGACCTAACAATTAAATCAAATTGAAAAAGGAATCATGGAAATGGTGAGAGGAGAGGCAACATCTTAAACAAGAGGGCACAAAAATGCTTATCGCGTAATTAAATCAAATTTACATAAAAAATAACATTCTAAACAATATAATTTAAAAAACTAAAAAGAAAACTTACCTTTCTTAGCCACCTCCACCTCCTTCCAAGAAATGAAGATCAAAACCTCCACCCTTGTATTTTGACCTGTTGAAAAGTTAGTAAATTAATTGAAATATTGTCTACGAATATTTGTTATCAAAAATAAAAGAACACCTAACAATTAAATCAAATTGAAAAAGTAAAACAAGTATAAAAAATAAAGACAAAACCATAAACATATATCTTTATATCACTAAAATAAATTTGACAAGGTACAAAAACACTGTTGATTGAAACTAAATATATTATATCACTAAAAAATTTGAGAAGGAAACATAGAAATGGTGAGAGGAGAGGCAACATCTGAAGCAACCTCATATATAAAAAAGCTTATCGCATAATTAAATCAAATTTACATAAAAAATAACATCCTAAACTATATAATTTAAAAAACTAAAAAGAAAACTTATCTTTCTCTCCCTTCCCAAGCATGGAAACACCATTCATGGAAACTACTACATATATATTTTTTGGATTCACAAATTAGAGAAGGAAACATAAAAAAGAAGATAGGAGAGACATCATATATCCATCTTAAGCAACTTTATTTGAGCAAAATAGACCATACCTAGCTATTCTACTCTCTCTCTCTCTCATGGTGAAACCCTAGATCCAAAAAGTAGCTCAAATTGAGCAAGAGGGCACAAAAAGAGGCATTAGAAGCATCAACTAACCTTTCTTAGCCACCTCCTTCCAAGAAATGAAGATCAAAACCTCCCCCCTTGTATTTTGAAAAATCTGGACCTCCAAAATGGGCTGCAATGGAAGGTGGCTGCGAGCTACAGTTCTGCCCGAGGAGGAAGAAGGGACTGGTGGTATTTATAGGAAGATAAATCACAGGCGGTTTGTTATGTGAACCGCCTGTGTAAATCCATTAACACAGGCGGTTCGCATAACTGAACCGCCTGTGTAAATGGTCCATTTACACAGGCGGTTCGGTTATGTGAACCGCCTGTGTAAATCTATTAACACAGGCGGTTCACATAACATGACCGTCTGTGTAAATAGACCATTTACACAGGCGGTTTTCTTACAATAACCGCCTGTACTGAGCCTTTTATACAGGCGGTTTTCAATTCTAGCCGTACAAATTTTCAACACAGGCGCATTGTAACTAAAATCGACTGTAGATATTTTAGCCCCGCCGGCTTAGAACCTCTGTGTACTCTTTTGCATTAAGTTAGCGCGAATGCAAGGGTATATTATAGGCTCTAGTGGACCCCAGGTCCAAGAGCACCGGCTGCACACTCTAACATCTTGGACGGGGCCGGTCCAAAAATGGCCCAGCACGACGACGCTTGGCTCGGCATGCATATACCTGGGCATGCAGCCCGAGCCCGTGAGCACGGCCCGAAGCCCGTCATTTTGGCCCGGCCCTAGCCCGGCCCGGCCCGAAGGTCATTGGGCTCGGGCTGGCACGGCACGGTGCTGCAGGCCGTGCTTGGGCTGCACTTCAGGCCCGTGGGCCGGCCCGGCCCGGCCCGCCAAATAACAACATTGTATAAAATAACTCATTTTGATATCTAAATCTATTCTCTACATATGTCATATGTATTTGAATGTGTTCTTTATACTGATGAAGTGATGAATTGATGAATGTGTTTGAAATATGCTTTTAAATCTGTGTTTATTGATATGTTATTGTTCAACGGGCTATGGGCCGGCCCGGCCTGACGGGCCCGCCCGGTACGCAAAAAGGCCCACGGGCCCGTGCCTGGGCCGGAGGTCAGGCCCGCAGGCCGGTAAGGCACGGCCCGCAGGGCACGACGGGCCCCCTCGGCCCGTTAGGCAACGTGCCGGGCCGGCCCGGTGTCGTGCCGGGCCGGGCCGGGCCGGCCCGTTGCCCAGGTATGGGCATGCATAATCTGGGCAGTACGGCGTGCGCCCAACCCCCTTCAGGTCGTGCCCGAGCCGTGCTAGGCCGGGCCGGCCCGTTGGCCATAAGTAGTGTGGATGGGATGAGTTCTGGCCATGTGCCATCTAGCTATAGTGGGCTTCGACCTTTTCTTGTCTATAATATATCTTTTGCATTTGTATTACAGTTTTCCTTAGCAGCAAATCACAACATCTTGTCTATCTAGTGTACTAAACGTTTATATACTTGGCTTATCCCAATGGAAGCTATATATGACTTGTATAAAATGAATTAGACACAAAACGTCTTTCTGTGTTCAGGAGAAAAAGAAACAAAAAAGGATTGCGTCTAACGATGTACGTATACAGATCGATTTTCGGTGAGAGGCACGTGGCACTGGCATGTTCAATTGTTCTACATTCAGATCCTGGTGATATCCAGTTTGGAACTGGCGGAAGAACATTCAGCGGTTGCCCTTCTAGAGAGAAATATGTAAACATGACTGAGAAATTTTCGATAATTGCTTGGTCGGTCCCCAATTTTTGTTCTTGTGGCATGGTTTGACTGTTAATAAATATCTGTAGTGTGTAAACTGTTGTACAGTTGGCTCATATATACACAGATGGATATATAAAGTCTAATAAAGAGGTGGACAAACTGAGGAATTCCAAGGGCGATTGCTGACTTGTGCATGTTTTTCATTTAACTCCAGCTGTACGCAAGAGACAGCTCTAGAGAACTCCAAAAATGTGTTTTGTTAGCTTCCATTGCGTTTAGAAAGTTTACACAGCGGATGATATTGAGACATTATGCAGCAGAATAAATACTCAGGTCATAAAACTGATAACATATAGTTTTTTTTACAACAATGACATATATATAGTTGATCATCGACAAATATACAATATAGTTGATCATCGACATATATTCAATATGGTAGAAAAAACCTATAAGCGGTGCCTGGCTCTATATTATAGCAGATGACATATATGCTCCTGAATTTCTTATTACAAGATGTAATGTTTGGCACATGTCATCGATTATTGGCCTATCCAACTAATGCTTTTTTTTGCGTTGTAATCCTGATTTGACTAGAAATCATGTAGTAGGCCGCTTTCTTTTTTTTTGAAGATACAGAAGGGGCAAGGAGATGATCCCTGTCGATGTTTACTGAGGGGATGAATGCAGATAACAAAAAAAAAAAGGAAACTGATGAATCCAAGCAACAATCAGGGAAACGCCACTAATTAAACAGAATTTAATCTTGTCGAAAATAAACAAAGCTTCAAACCTTCAGTTCTTCAGGGTGGGAAAGAAGTTTCTTCATTGCATGCACTAACAGTTTGGCCTTTTTCTGACCAAAGAAGTCTTCATCTAGATGTCTTGACTTGTCCACCCTAAAAGCCTATAAATGCATGCCCCTGTCTCCCAACTCTACCCAGGCTTCATACACGTACAGCTCTTAGTAGCTCGCTCACTAAGCTATCATATCAATGGCGTCCACTACTTCCATGCCCTCGATCCTCTTCCTCCTCCTCGCTGCCTTCGCAGCCAGCGCAAGCGCAGCCACCTTCACCATAAAGAACAACTGTGGTTACACGGTGTGGCCGGCGGGCATCCCCGTCGGCGGCGGCACGCAGCTGAACTCAGGCCAGACATGGACCGTCAACGTGCCCGCCGGCACCAGCGGCCGGTTCTGGGGCCGCACCGGCTGTTCCTTCAGCGGCGGGAGCGGCCACTGCGACAGCGGTGACTGCGCCGGTAAGCTCTCCTGCACCGTCTCCGGCCAGACGCCGGCGACGCTGGCCGAGTACACCATCGGCGGCACTGGCAACCCGCAGGACTACTACGACATCTCGTGTGTTGATGGCTACAACCAGCCCATGTCCTTCTCCTGCAGCACCGGCGTTGCGCTGTCGTGCACGTACGCCAAATGCCCTGATGCGTACCAGTACTCGACTGATGATAAAAAGACCCATGCTTGCAGCGCCAACAGCAACTACCAGATCACCTTCTGCCCGTGAAGAAGCGGCAGATGATGATCATCACGTCGATCACAGCGCCACGCAACAGACAGTTCATACGTATATTATGAATAACTAGCGCTGCCTAGCTATGATCACAGTTCATAATATATAAGCTATGTAATAAATAATAAATCGTCCATGTGTGCATGTATACGGATAATGACACACATGTGGCGTGTTTTGTACTTGGCTATGAAGAATCTTCTTAATATATACATATGTTTTTGTTCAATAATGATGTGGATTTTCTGTGCGTGCCATGATCGAGCTTTCTGATTTATTTTCTTTGATAATTTTTATATTCTATTAGAGTGCACGATTAGTATCAGATCCAGATAGATCTATTAACCGATAAACGCGGAAGTATAATCAATATAGAAGAAAATATACAAACAAGAACGATACCGAGGCACGATGTTTTTTAACGAGATTCGGTGATGTGCTTAATCCTCGGAGCAATGATTACGAGCGCTCCTCCCCATAAAACAGCAGCTACACCGGCATCGAGCGATCCCGCGGCCTGGCCACCACCCAATCCAGCCACCCAAGCCGTCTCGTTGGTTACAACAGGGGTGGCCTCATATTTATGGCCCCCTAGGACGCAGAGTTTGACTCCAACTCTATTTTAGCCCGTAATACAACTCAAGTCTAACATAACCAATTGTACACATATTCAACACATATCTAACAAACTCTACCTTGGCGAATATGCACACCATCTTGAAGCTATCCATGCGCGAATCTTTGTGTACCTAGGATTGAGTCGTCTCTTCGGCTGCTCGATTAGAACGGCCTAATGAGGCTGATCTCACAACTGCATCATCACCTGGATAGAACACCACCACATTTGCATTGCCATTTATGACTTCACCTTCAACAACACTTCTTTTCAGCTTATATTGGTGTGCACTTGACTTTTTCTAGACCAAAGGCATCCACCCAGCTTCATTAGAAGCGTAACGAGCACCCATGGTCCAAACACTGGGGATTCCAGTTTTACAGTTTGGCACACCATCACTGCAAAACAAAACTCAATTCTAACTCAAAAGAACTCTCGGAACCATCTGTAACCAACTAAAAAGACAGGCTAATGAACAGCCACAGACACCACCCCATCATTAATTTTATGCCGCAAAACAGCAAGACACTACTGCACATTAGTTGTTAGCAAGTTTCTCATCTCTTCCGCTGTAGGTTCCAGCTTCGACTTCAAGAGTGGACGCCATGTCTTGATCAGCATTAGTTTCTTAAAAATGATCGCCTTGGGAGAAGTGAGAATACCTTCTTGTTGATGGCCATGTCATTCCTTGTCTTCCAAATTGTCCATAGCGCCCCTACACATATAAAAATTGTTACCTTGCGCTTGGCTCCTCTTCAATCATCAGCGAACTCTATTATAAAATCTATGCAGTTGGTTGGTGATGACGACCAACCCAAAGAAACTCTAAAACATGACCATAGATATATTGCAATGGGATATTGGAATAAAATGTGATATGTTGTTTTCAGATTATCACAAGCAGCACATTCTTCCGGCCCTGTTCACTGTTTTCTCTTAAGTTGAACTCCTTCCAATACTCCATCAAACCGTCGGCCATGCAGCGCATCCAAGTGCCTCGGGTTCCTCCACTCTCCACTGTCAGAGCACTACAGATGTGGCCTCCTTTGTCGACGCTGACGAGCGCGTGGAGGTCGCGCCTAGCTACAGCCATGCAGAGGCACCACATGGGGGCTCCCTCTCCGACTCTGTCACTACAGTACGGCCTCCCCATCCCTCGTGGGCCTTAGGTCAGCTCGGCATGCTTGCTAGATTTGGTCATGCTTCTCGTGTTTGGTTTAGTATCACAACGGTAATTGATGGGAGGACAACATATAAGGGGGCGGGGGCAGTCCTCACCTATCAAGCTATTCTTTTGCATTGAGTTAGCCTGAATGTCAGGGTATGTTATGGGCTCTAGTGGACCCTAGGCCCAGCACCGGTATAGTGATATAGGTCAGATTTCGTTGCACAATCTAACATCTTGGATGGGGTCGGCCCAAAAAACAGCCTAGCATGTCGTGACTAGGCTGTTGGTTAGGCACGACGCTTGGCTCGTCACGGTCTGGGCAGTACGGCGTGCCATGATGGCCCAACCCCCTTTATGCCGTGCTAGGCTGAGCCAGCCCGTTGGCCATAAGTAGTGTGGATGGGATGAGTTCTGGCCATGTGCCATCTAGCTATAGTGGACTTCTACCTTTTCTTGTATATTATCTTTTGCATTTGTATTGCAGTTTTCCTTTGCAGCAAGTCACACACATCTAGTCTAGCTAGTGTACTAAACGTTTACTTGGTTTGTCCCAATGCAAGCTATCACTTGTGTATAAAATTAATTAGACACAAAAAGTCTCTCTGTGTTCAAGAGAAAAAGTAAATTAAGATTGTGTGTAACGATGTACCTATACAGATCGATTTTCGGCGATAGGCAAGTGGCGCTAGCATGTTCAATTGTTCTACATTCAGATCCTGGTGATATCCAGTTTGGCACTAGCGGTGTTGGAAGAACATTCAGCGGTTATGCCCTTCTAGAGAGAGAAATATGTAAACATGACTGAGAAATTTTTGAAAATTGCTTGGACGTCAGTCCCCAATTTCGTTCTTTGTGGCTTGGTTTCACTGTTAATAAATATCGTTGGCTCATATATACACAGATGGATAAAGTCTAGTAAAGAGGTGGACAAATTGAGGAATTCCAAGGGTGATTGCTGACTTGTGCATGTTTTTCATTTAATTAACTCCAGCTGTACACAAGAGGCAGTTCTAGAGAACTCATGCTAGCTATGATTTTCCTTATGTTTTTCTTTTTCAAAAATGTGTTTTGCTAGCTTCCATTGCGTTTAGTAAGTTTACAGCGGATGATATTGAGACATTATGCAGCAGAATAAATATTCAGGTCATAAAACTGATGGCATATATAGTTTTTTTTTGACAAAGATAACATATATAGTTGATCATCGACAAATATACAATATAGTTGATCATCGACATATATACAATATGGCAGAAAAAACCTATGAATTTCCCCTACAATATAGCAGACATATATATATGCTCCTGATTTTCCCTATGAATTTCTTATTACAAGATGTAATGTTTGGCACATGTCATAGATGTATTGACTTGTCCACCCTGAACGCCTATAAATGCATGCCCCTGCCTCCCAACTCTACCCAGGCTTCATACACAGCCTTAGAGTCTTAGTAGCTCGCTCACTAAGCTATCATATCAATGGCGTCCACTACTTCCATGCCCTCGGTCCTCTTCCTCCTCCTCGCCGCCTTCGCAGCCAGCGCAAGCGCAGCCACCTTCACCATAAAGAACAACTGTGGTTACACGGTGTGGCCGGCTGGCATCCCCGTCGGCGGCGGCACGCAGCTGAACTCAGGCCAGACATGGACCGTCAACGTGCCCGCCGGCACCAGCGGCCGGTTCTGGGGCCGCACCGGCTGTTCCTTCAGCGGCGGGAGCGGCCACTGCGACAGCGGTGACTGCGCCGGTAAGCTCTCCTGCACCGTCTCCGGCCAGACGCCGGCGACGCTGGCCGAGTACACCATCGGCGGCACTGGCAACCCGCAGGATTACTACGACATCTCGTGTGTTGATGGCTACAACCAGCCCATGTCCTTCTCCTGCAGCACCGGCGTTGCGCTGTCGTGCACGTACGCCAAATGCCCTGATGCGTACCAGTACTCGACTGATGACACCAAGACCCATGCTTGCAGTGCCAACAGCAACTACCAGATCACCTTCTGCCCGTGAAGAAGCGGCACAGATGGTGATCACGTCGATCACAGAGCCACGCAACAGACAGTTCATTCCTATATTATGAATAACTAGCACTGTCTAGCTAAGATTACAGTTCATAATATATAAGATATGTAATAAATAATAAATCGTCCTTGTGTGCATGTATACGGATATATGACACACTTTGCGTGTTTGTACTTGACTATGAAGAACATTCTTAATATATACATGTTTTCGTCAAATAATGATGTGGATTTTCTATGTGTGCCATGATCGAGGTTCCTGATTTCTTTTTTTTTTTTTTGTTGAGAATTCTGTATATTCGTTCATGAGCTAATACCTCGCTGTTTGCCGAAAAGGATAGACTGAGATGCTGCCAAATTAATGGCCAATTGGAAGTGTGTCATGGATGCACGGATGATGTCGATTTTTGCGGCTAACTCTGTCGATGAGCCACTTCACAACTTGTACGGGTATGAACGCGCACGCAACTGAAAATCCAGCCACAGTGACAAGGACGCTGAAAATCATGTATTGGTTACATGCATGCATGGAGCTAGAAATGAAGAGTAATAATTTTATTAAAATCGTAATAATTAACATTTCCAAATTTGAACATAATTTTGTTTATAAATCAAAGTTTCTCGCGCAAAATTTGCATCTCGCATATGAAGGCAACCTCCCCATCAACAACTGTTCACATACACGTCCGTGTGTCTAGATCATCTACATGATGCCTAACACGAAACCGTAGTCTAGTGTATATCCAACGATTGGCCAAGGTTATAGATAGCGTCTATGATAAGGTTGCCATGAATTAATTGGTGTCTAAGCCTATTTTCTTTGACTCAATGAGCGCACATGGAGTAGTTTCAAAATTTTCTCTAAGCTACAGACCTATATATAGATGGCCGGTGGCTGGCCGCCCGGGGACGACGAGATGATTGAAAAGTATAACGGCCAGTGGAATGACAAAACTGTCTTGATTGTTGACCGAGAGGGATAGACCGAGATGCTGCCGAATTGCCAGTTGGGGAAAACGTGATGGATGCATGCAGCATGATGTAGATTTTCGTGGCTAACTCTGTCGATGAGCCACGGCCACTTCACAACCTGTATATACGAGTATGAATGGGCACGCAACCGAAAATCCAGATACCAGGACAAGGACACTGAAAATGATGTATTAGTTAGGATACATGTATGCATGCATGGAGAAAGAGTACTAATTAGTTTTACTAAAATCATAGTATTTCTTCCACATTTGAAATTTTACTTAAGTAAGTTTCTCAAGTAAATTTGCGTCTCGCAAGAAGACGACAACGTCCCCATCAACCATTATTGTTCACCTAGTCGAGCGTGTAGCCGAAACCTTAGAGTCTAGTGTATATCTTGGCAAGGAATTAGCAGATTATATAGTGAGAAAAGTCAGGAGATATGGCTGTGTTCCTAGCTCCAAATTACCATCATCTATGATAATCTTTGGAGGTAGCCAGTTGCTGTATGTATGCCTATTTTGTTTGCCATGACGAGGACATAATACTACTTGGCAGAGAAATCTGTTGCATTGATTGCCGTGTTAGCTAGGCTTGTTCGTGTTAGAAGTACATGCATCTAGATATGCTGAAAAAAAAACAAGTTGACAAGGACAACACACTGGTCAGACAAGATATTGGTTCCTCTTCAGTGTGGATGAATTAATCCGTCTTTGCTTCAAAACATGTCTAGTACCAAAGGTAGCCTCAAAGCATCAACGTACGACGCCATTATTACGGCCGGTACATAAGAAAGATGCATGGTATTTGTCACACACCTGATACAGATTGTGACCGTCGACGGCAAGAACTGCGGAGGGGGCACCGCCGCCCCTGCTGCTGCTCTTGGTGGGCCCACAGCCCGCCCTATGGGGGCACGCGAGCCCAAGAGGAGGGGGCGGCGCAGCTACTTGGCAAACGAGGGAGTTTGCCAAGTCTCAAAAAATATGGCAAAGGTGAAAAGAGGCAATCTTCAATGGTTTGGCATTAATCACTTCGCGCCAATTTCCCAATCCCAAGTGTGAACAGGTTTGGCATATATGCCAATCCTTTCTCTCTTTTTGCTAAGTTAACAAAATTGTAAAGTCTAAATGCCAAACCATTGGACAAGTGTTTTTAAGACTTTTTTGCAAATACATGAATGCAAAGCTTATTTGCAAAACGGTTGGGGATGCTCTTAGGCCTTGTTTAGTTCACCCCAAAAACCAAAAAGTTTTCAAGATTTTCTGTCACATCGAATCTTTCGGCACATACATGAAACATTATAAAAACTAATTGCACAGTTTAACTGTAAATCGCGAGATGAATCTTTTGATCCTAGTTAGTCCATAATTGGACAATATTTGCCACAAACAAATGAAAGTGCTACGGTAGCGAAATCCAAAAATTTTCGCATCTAAACAAGGTCTTATCTTGTCCCAGTTGTTTTAGAATGAGTTTGTCCTTGTCCTCGAAAACCAAAAACTTTTCAAGATTCTCCGTCATCGAATCTTGCGGCACATGCATGAAGCAATAAATATAGATGAAAATAAAAAACTAATTGCACAGTTTACCTATAAATCGCGAGATGAATCTTTTAAGTCTAGTTACTCCATAATTGGACAATGTTTGTGAAATAAAAACAAAAATGCTACAGTCCTGCAAACCAAAAAGTTTTCGGAACTAAGACCTAAGATAGAAAGTTAAGAGTTTAATTAGATAAAAAGGAGAATCTATATTCAATAATGATCTCTTGATTTGCTTGCAAGTTAAGTCCTATAAAAACTATAAATACTTAGGAATATATAATCGCATGCATTAATAAAATATTATAGACGAGCGAAAACTCTTTCCCTATCTCTTCCTCTGCTTTCTCCACATGCGTCGCCCCGTCTCTGCTCTAGCAGAACACTGCCCCCGCCCTTGCTCCCCACGTTGCCACCCCTCTGCCCACGCCGCCGGTGACCGGTTGTCTCAAATAAATATGCACTAGTCGAGTGCCCGTTGCTGCGGTATGCATAGAATCTCATAACCTATATCCACATAGGACTGACAATTTATTTTCTCACCAACCAAGCGTCAGCTTATGGGCACTGAAACTTAGGGTAATAAAATCACCAACCAAGCGTCAGCTTGTGTTACACCAAAGGTTATAGATAACGTCTAGGATAAGGTTGCCATGAATTGGATGTCTAAACCTATTTTCTTTGACTCAATGAGGAGGAGCTAATAGTGGTACTTGGTACAGAAATCTGTTGCATTGATTGTGCCATGTTCTGTTTGTTACAAGTTGTCAGGTTGTTCAAGCATCTAGATGTGCCCAAAATTTAATCCACATTGACCAAGACAACACATTAGTCATACAAGATATTGCTTGTTCAATGGGATATACATATAACATATAGTCTGATGGCCTTTCTTGAAAACATGCATGTGTAGGTTCATCAAAAAAAAAAAAAACTACGAGTACCATGGGCACAAAACATATGGAGAAGATGAGTAATTTTCTCAGAAAATTTGCAAAGGTTACAAGAAATTTAATATATGTAGTCAGCAGGTTGATGATGATTGTGTAATATAAAATGTGTGGCTCCAGGACAAGTCCAGGAATCGACGGTCCACCCTATATGCAGACCTAAATCAGCTGGTCACCACACACATGTATGCATCGAAGATAGTATTTTCCGGTTGTCTTTATTTATGTTGAAGGGGCCCCAGGTCCTGATGTGGCCTTTTTTTTTTGTTTTACCAAAAGTTGTTTACTGAAAGATGATGTTATTGCCCTTTTTGAGGATTTTCATAAAGGAGAACTTGATTTATGTCGCCGGAACTTTGTCTTGGTTGCTCTCATCCCAAAAGTTGGGAAGGCAACTAACATGAAGCAGTTCAGACCTATTCCCATTTCTGATAAATAAATATTCTCACCACTAAATTATTAATGTAATTTTGATTAGGAATAAAACTTATTATTTTTGGAATCTAGATCAATGGATAGTCTAATCAAACCCTGAATTAAAATCTTGAGTAGTTTATCAAATTAATCAAAACAAATGTATCTTCAAGTTTGTACGCATGCACAATTTAATCGATAAAGGTTTTGACAACAACTAACTCCTTGCGACTCTAATGAAATATTAGGAATACATATTTTTTTATAGATGCCACGTAGAAGTCAAAGGTCTTCAACAACAACTAGCTCATTGCATATTTTAATCATATATTAAAATTACATATTTTTATGGATCCTAAAGCCAAATAACTTGATATCTAACTCTACTAATATATACATAATATGAAAAATAAAGTTATAAAATATTGACATGTAAAGATTTTTGTGGCTTATAATAGAGGAAAATGATATCAAGGTTGTAGTTTAATTCAATGGAGCAAGGAAACCCACGTTAATGAGATCGCATAAAGGAGCGCTTGTGGCCTCCATACACAAAGCTAAATCTATTTTGGTGGCCGCAGCGAGACGACCAAAAGTTGGTCCACTTGTAGGCCTTTGACTCCGGCTGCGATCATAGAGCACTTTGCACGGAGCAATATCAAACGGGGCTCTCATATTATGGATGCCATAGTGATTATACAATAGATTATAGCTATTAAGTTTCCTACTAAGGATAATAAATAGATATCAAGTATCAAATTCTTTTTTTTATTAAAGTTTGAGAGCTTTTTCCTCTTGTTGCAACGCATGTGCATATTTGCTAGTTAATTTTATTAAAATCATAACAGCAATTCTAAATTTGAACCATTGTTCGCCTAGACGAGCATCTACCTGAAACCATATATTCCAGTGTATATCTTGGCAACAATTGGCCAAGATTATATAGGCCTATTAGTTACAAATTTTTTTACAAAATAGACATTCTAGAATTTTCGTTTGTATTTAACGGATATTGTCCAATCGTAGATTGACTAGGTTTAAAAGATTTGTCTCGCAAATTACAGACAAATTTTGAAATTAGTTATTTTTAATCTATATTTAATGCTCCAACATGTTCGCTCGAGCCATTCAGCAGTGTTTTTCTGTCATAATAAATCAGCCAACAGTACTTTCTGTCATAGTTTATCAACCAACAGTATTTTTATCTATTTTGTTTGAACTGATGAGGAGCTAAGAGTGTACTTGGTAGAGAAATCTGTTGCTTTGATTGCCGTGTTGCGTCTGTTAGAAGTTGTGACACAGATAGTTCATTCATGAATCTAGATGTGCTGAAAATAGTCCAAGTTGACAAGGACAACACACTAGTCAAATACAAGATATTAATTGCTTGTTCAATGGATTTTTTTTTTTTGGCTACGATCTAGAAATCGTAAAGGTTTTATCGTAAATACACGTACATGCAGCATGCATGTCGAATTGTCGATGATTGTGCCATGTTTGTCTACATATTCATACGTCCAAAATAGCCTTGAATTTCCGCACAAAAATGTAAAATTGTGTCCTTGCGGTATAGTGACTGCCGCCAGATTAATTGTGTCCTTGTCCTTGTGCATCCTGAATTATTCCAGAATCTAGATCATGGCGAAATCTTTGGCTCGCAGCCAAGTCGGTCCACGAGTAAGCGATCCACCCTATGCAGACCGAAAGATGGTGCTGGTCACCGCAGATGCATGGATGCATAAAAAAAATGTTTTTCCTCTCTTTTTCCACGACTATAAATATTAATGTTCCAAAGGATATCGATATATAGGAGAGCATGTGTACCTACACATATATCCATCAATCCATCTCAAATGAAAATCTTGACCGTAACAAAAAAACTTGACCGTACCAAAGAGGAAATTTAGATATTTTACGACTCAAATGTTGTTGTAGAAAAAAGAATGATATTTTAGCAATTTTTCCTATACTTCAAGTGTCTGAGTTTTAAGATGATTTTAGGAAACACTCTTTATACTATAATTAGTACAAGTAAATTGTTACTTTCGTAGTTTGTAGTTTGTTGTGTCCTATATGAGTTTGAGAATTGCATGGCGGCGCATGCATGACTTCATGTACCTCTTTTAATTAACGTTTATTTCTTAATTGTATATCGCGTTGATCGTCTTCAACAAATAACGTTCATAAAAATGATTATTTTTTTAACAGTGAACGTATTCTAAAAATATAAAAATATTAAGCACTTAATGGTGGAGAGACAAGCTTTAACAATTTTTTGGTGAATATGGAACTATCGGATGCTGGGTACAGTACTAGTGAAAAAAGCCCCAAATCCACTTATACGGTCGTTCAGCAGATTCATTCAGAG
Organism: Sorghum bicolor; assembly: GCF_000003195.3. Taxonomy (NCBI): domain Eukaryota; kingdom Viridiplantae; phylum Streptophyta; class Magnoliopsida; order Poales; family Poaceae; genus Sorghum; species Sorghum bicolor. Next base: position 61,631,938 of record NC_012877.2, read on the forward strand.
CGAATGATCTAACAACAAACGATAGGGCATAACCCCCTCTCGTGCGTTGACGTCATTGATGATGTCGGGTTGTAAAAAGCAAAACATTTATTTCAAAATGTTATAACTTCTGAATAGTATATCTATTTTTATTTTCGTCTTCATCACTGTGTTCGATGCGACGAGACGAACAAAACTAGACCCCACTTACATATGTTTCGAAGAATTTTATTTTATTAGTAATTTATCTATATCATAGAATAATATATAATTTATAGGCTATAACTTATAAGAATAACTTATAACATATAACTTAGCATATTTCTACTAATTTGTATATTTAAGTTTTGAATATAACTTATACACCTAACTTTACATCTAAGCCATTCATTAAGTTATATAACTTATAAGTTTTAAATATAACTTATATGTCTAACTTTACATAAGTTGTGTTTTATAATTTTTGTGTTTCTAAAATTTGGTTCATTCATTTGTCTGTTAATGACTTTTATGTTTGTAGTTTTGGCACAAGTTAGTTAATTCGTTCCTTTGTGTTTAATAACTTTTATACATAAAAGGTGTTTTATAGCTCTTAAGATTTTAAGTTTTTCGCATAAGTTATATTTTATAACTTTCATGGCATAAGTTATATGATGTAAGTTAATATACATAAATTGGTAGCAGGAAAAATAAATCTTTGAAACATGTGCAAGTGGGATCTAGTTTTGTTCGTCTCGTCGCGTAGAACACATCAGTGTAGACGAAATTCAAAAAAGATACACCGTTCAAAAGTTATAGTATTTTGAAATAAATATTTCTCTTTTTTAATGACGTCAGTCATCCTTAAAAAGCGCGCATGAATATAGAGACACTGTACGGAAGAAGCGTTGTGCATGCACAGTGAGCGGTTACCAAAAAGAGAAAGGAGTGGGATTTTTTTTCCAAATAAGGTATGTCTGAAATTGACCGTTTGCTTTGTTATGGGTGAACGTTCGTAATTTAGTGAGGCCCATTAATTTTGTGCCCGATCACAACAAATTACCACGCAATTCCTTATTTGGATGTTTTACTAGTTAATGTTACAGGAGAAAAAACTATGAAACGCTAAAGTGAAAGGACAATGTGTGGTACATATCCATTTATGTTTTATCCTTTTTATAAAATTCAAAACTATGACCAGAATACAAGTTAATGTTGGAAATAATATGAGAATGCGATATTAAGACCGTATCTGAGTTAAAATACAACATTGGTAGATTTTATTCTCTCATTGCAAAGCACAAAAGTATTTAGATCGACGAATATATTATATCTTTAATATTCATCATGGTTAAATATCAAGCTCCATGTCTTTCTTTGAGGACTCGAATAATACGCAAATCTAATGTCTCATTAAAGTTGCCGAGGAGTTTGATTGTCGACATGTTAAGGATTGGTCGTCTCCACTGATTGATTACGATGGAATTAAATCTCTCGAGATTTGTCACATACTCCCTCCATCCCAGAATAAGTGTCGTTTGCGCTTTCCAAAAAATAACTTTAACTAAATATATAGTAAAAAATATTAATATTTATAGTACATAATTAGTATCATTGAAAAGATCTTTAAGTCTAATTTTTTAACAAATTTATTTAGAGACACAAATATGACACATATTTTCTACAAATCGAGTCAAACTTGTGGCACAAAAACCTAAAATGACACTCTTTTTGGGACGGAGGGAGTATAGTAGAAACTGTCATTAAGAATTGTATGGATATATTAATTATTTGGAATCAGAACAAACTGTTTAAGATTTCAGTTCATAGTTTTATTAGCTAGATCATCGGCTGTCTACATTTACTAAGTATAAATTTTGTTTCTATCCAAAACCACATAAATAATTTGATAGTGTAATCTTTTGTTTTTAGATCCAGGTCAATTATTTATAGATGCCTATAATGCCGTATCTATTATTTGTTTTTTTTTCAATTTATAAGAAAAGAACACTAGTAAAAAAAGCACTACGCTGGCGGTGGAACATAATTTTATAGGCGCTTTCAATTAAAGTTCGCCCGTGGAAAGAAATCGGCTTGTCCGACTAAAAACCCACTTGTGAAAGTATTTCTACAGGCAGTTCTCCTAAGAAACCACCAGTGAAAATAATATTTCTACAGGCGGTTTCTTAAGAAAACAGCCTGTAGAAATAATTTAAAATTGATTTTTTTGAGCTTTTCAAATGACCTTGTTTGAAAAAACCATCAAAATAAAAGTTGTAGATATCGAAAAGTTATGAAACTTTATAGTTGATAATTTTTTCATTTGAAATCATTTTGTCATCGAAAACTATGTTTAAATTTCTCAAAATTGAAATTCAAATTTTGTAAAAGACCTTGGATGGAGATACTACCAATATAAATGTTGTAGATATTGAAAAGTTGTGAAACTTTATAACTGACAACTTTTCCATTGGAATTCATTTAGGACCTCAAATAATTAATGTATGCTCGGTTTAGTATATTATGTGGGGAACTAAACTCTAATATAGACACAACCGAGTGGTAGAGGAGGCTATGCGCGAGGACGAGGTCTCAGGTTTGAATCCAACCAGCCGCGTAGCGTGCGATTTTACGCGAAAAATTCACGACTTGCGACGGAGACAGGCAGGTGATCAGCCAGTGGGTCTTCTCTGGGATTAAAATCTTTTTTTTCATATTTTTAAAAGCCGATTTCGTATTTTTTTAGAAAAATATTTCCACTAGCGGTTAGCATAACTGAACCGCTTGTAAAAATGCATTTCCACAAGCGGTTCTCAGTTACCCGCCTGTGGAAAAATTTATTTCCACAAACCACCAGCGTAAGTGGTTCGCCAAACCGCCTGTAGAAAAAGGTTACCAACCGTCTAAATAGTACCTCTGTGTACTAGTGGAGAACACCATATAGGAATCGAGAAATTGGCAGAACAAAATCATGCTCTTAGAGTCCTTGTGGTATACATATGCCAACAGAATCGGTCTATGTTCATTACTTTCGGGCCGGTTGGCAGCTAATTTTGTCCACATCCATATATATATACTTTGCTAGAGCCTAATATCAGCGACGGAGCCAACGGGGCTGGTGGGGCTCCAGCCCCCTATGGCCTTAGCATGAACCCTTAGTTCTTCCTACAATTAGGCCTTGTTTAGTTCCTGCAGGAAAAATTTTATGACACTGTAGTACTTTTGTTTGTTAGTGGTAATTATTATCCAACTGTGGACTAACTAGCTTAAAAGATTCGTCTCGTAAATTTCAACAAAACTGTGCAATTAGTTTTTATTTTCGTTTATATTTAATACCCCATACATGCGTCTAAATATTTGATGTGACGTGAAATCTTAAAAAATTTTGAATTTTAGGGTGGAAGTAAACAAGGCCTTATTTTGTCATTGATGTACTTTTTTTTAAAAAAAGGTAACACCTCTGTTTTTTAGAAAGCAATGTAACATTAGAGCATCACGACTGGGGTTACCAGTTCAAAACATAGCAGTACAGCGAAAACCAAATACAACTACACGACTAGATTTCCACTACATTAGAAGGATTAACCGAGCTAGTCTTGAAGTCTTTGAGCCAACTTGTGACGGCAGCCCCTTCATCTTGATGATCTACTTCTGATCTTTCTCTTTAAGGTTGGCGCTCCACTTAAGAAGGGGTTAAAATTATCTTAAAGTAGTAAAGTAGTAGAATCTTCTCTAAATATTTTTTTAATTCGTCCTGCCTAATATAACTTTTGTTTGACTCGATCAAACACACGTGTGTCTAGTGGCTGAATCTGTCACCATCGACCCAAAAGGTCGCTTTCTAGTGTAGCCGTATAATATACCTTCACTTTTTTTAATCCCTGCTTTCTAGCATGACATGACAGTGTCTTACTATTATTATATTTTATCATATTATTATACTGCTGGAGTATACTGTAAGTACACACAGTTCCAGGTACATATGCCCGCGTGCACATGCATGCATGCACGCTTGGACATGTACGCTACCACGACACGTCTTATTCACTCTCCTATCCGACATCCCCTGCTAGGTGCCGTATACGTAAATACATGCATGCGATACAGAAGCCATGCATATATATACTTGCTGCCTCATCATCACGGGCAGAAGGTGACCTGGTAGTTGCTGTTGCCGCCGCAGGCATGGGTCTTCCTGTCGGGAGGATTGTGGTATGCGTCAGGGCAGCTCGAGTCCCTGCACACCAGCCCGACGCCGGTGCTGCAGGAGAAGGCCATGCCGATGTTGAAGCCGTCGATGACCGAGATGTCGTAGAAGTCCTGGCTGCCGCCGATCGTGAACTCGGCCAGCGTCAGCGGAGGCTTGCCGGAGAGGGTGCAGGCGAGCGCGCCGCCGCAGTCGCCCGTCTGGCAGCTCCCGCTGTTGCCGTTGAAGGAGCAGCCCGTGCGGCCCCAGACGCGGCCGGAGCTGGTGCCGGCCGGCACGTTGATCGTCCACGTCCCGCCTGAGTTCAGCTGCGTGCCCCCGCCGACTGGGGTCGCCGCCGGCCACACCGTGAACCCGCAGTTGTTCTTGATGGTGAAGGTCGCCGCGTGAGTGCCGCTGGCCATCAAGGTGGCGGCGAGGAAAAGCAGGAGGATCGAGGACGATGAGGCGGCCATATATTGATGCTAATACTATGCGAGCTTCTTTCTTGTGGAAATAGGCGAGCTGCTTGGGAAGTTGGAGGGAAAGTGCGTGTATATTTATAGGTGGAATTACAAATTAATGTCCAGTGGTTAGGAATTATAGAAGCATACTGTCCAGTGGAATTACTACAAAATTGTCCTTCATTGTTGACCGAGAAGGATAGACTGAGATGCTGCCAAATTGCTAACTGGAAGAAAGTGTCTTGGATGCGTGCATGATGTGGATTTTTTTTTGGATAACTCTTTCGATGAGCCACTTCACAACTTGTACGAGTATGAACGCGCATGCAACCCAAAATCCACATCTACCATGACAAGGACACTGGAAATAATGTATAGATCACATGAATGGAGAAATTAGGCTTTGTTTAGTTCCCTTGCGACTTTTCAGGCTACTGTAGCACTTTCGTTTGTTTATGATAATTTTTATCCAATTATAGACTAACTAGGTTCAAAAAATCCATCTTGTAAATTACAGGCAAGCTGTGTAATTTGTTATTTTTATCTATATTAATGCTCTATGCATGTTCCGCAAGATTCGATGTGACGAAGAATCTTAAAAAGTGTTTGGCTTTTTGGAGGAACTAATTAAACAAGGCCTAAGGAGTACTAATTTTATTAAAATCATAATAATTTTTTCCGAACTTGAACTTGTTTTTTGTGTCTAAATCAACACCATCTTAATTAAGTTTCTCACCCAAGTTTGTATCTTGTATATGAAGCCAGCAACACCCCATCAACCACTGTTCACCTAAATGTGCGTGTGTGTCTAGATCGTCTACATGGCCGTGTCTAGAGGAAACCATAAAATCTAGTAGTCTAGTGTTTATCTTGGCAACACAATTGGCGAAAAGCTTATAGTTACAAGTAAGATAGGATGGCTGTCTGTCTAGCACTTGTGCGTCTAGGATAATTAAGGTTGTCATCAATTGTGGAGCCTATTTTCTTTGACTTAAGGGGAGCTAGCTAATAATTGTAGTACGTGGTACAGAAATCTTTTGCATCTATTGCCGTGTTATTACGTCTTGTAGAATTTGTGTTTGATATATATTTCGTGCATCTAGATGTGCTGAAAAAAATAATCCACTTTGACTAAGACAACGTACACGTTGGTCGTACAAGATATTATTGCTTGTTCACGGATATACTTCGTCTTCAAGGACTTCTTTGAAAACGTGTGTAGAAGTAGCACCGTTGGCACAAGCATGCGCATATGCCATTGCCAACCGAACATAAGAGAAGATTGAATTTTTCTGTGAAAATATTCGAAAGGTTATTGCAAATTAAATATATACGTGCATACAACATTCTGAGGATTGTGCTATGCTTGTCAAGATCTATATACATACGACCAAAATAGCCTTCCATTTCCGCACTGCATGCCGCCAAATTGTGTCCTCGTGCATCCTGAATTATTATTCTTAGTCCTGATCATGACGAATCTTTGGCTTGCGGACAAGTCCACGAGTCAACAGTCAACTGTATGCAGACCTAGAGGATGGTGCTGGTCACCTCACATGTGTGCATCAGAAAAGGTTATTCCCATCTTTTTCCACGTACGTATATATGTGTAGAGAGAAAATTGACCCACAAGAAGACACATTGTTAAAACAGATTTACTCGTCTGCGGCTACCAGGAATTATGCATTCCCGTTGGTCGACATGCATGCTCGGGCATCCAATCAAAGATTGATGATCCAGATTTGTTCATCTTCCTCCTACGTTTAGCGACACTGTTCATCTTTGTCCTTAGTTTAGGGTTTAGGGATTTAAATGACGGCGGTGGTGGCTAGGGTTCCTATGCCCCGCGCTGCACTCTTTCTCAACTCTGGCGGGCTTAGAAGAGGGTCAGGAGAGGCTGGCTTATTGTCCTGGTGGCGGTGGAGGTCACCAGACCAGGTCAGGACGGTAGGACACATGGGGCCATGGTCAAAGCTCGCCAAGGAAGGAGGAGAGGATAGGGAAGTAGGCAGTCGTCGCGGGCGCACCAGGGTTCCACTGGACACTGCGGGCATCGCCACAGCTCCGTAGCTCCGGTAAAACATTAATTTTTGCTATGTTCACGCTTGAGGACAAGTCTACGAGTCAGCAGTCCACCCTATGTGACTTGAAGATGGTGCCGACATGTCTGCATAAAAAAACGGTTTTTCCTTTCTTTTTCCATGTATGTATGTACATATCTGTAAAAAATAATTTTTATAGGATATATAGGAGAGCTTGTACATATCCATATATTCATCAACTCAGCTCAACCGAAAAACTTGACCTTAACAAAAATAAAAAAACTTGAGCACACCATAGAGAAAACTTAGAAATTTTACTACTCAAATGATGTTGTAGAAAACTTGATATTCTATCTCTTCAATGCTAGGTTGGCCCTATATGAGTTTGACATGCCACATGAATGACTTATGTATCTCTTTTAATAAGCGGTTCATTTCTTAATTGTATCCCGTTGATCATATTCAACATATAAGATTCACACAGATGATTAATATTTTCAGTGAACATATTCTAAAAATCCTAAAATATTAAGTACCTAATGGTGGAGAGACAAGCTCTAACCATTTTTTGGTTTATATAAAAGTATCAAATGTTCGGTATGGTGAAAAAAGGCAATGGACAACTTTAGTTTTAAAATTTGTGCCCGATCAAAATCAATTACCACTCAATTCTTTATTTATATCTTTTACTAGCAAACTTGCCCATGCGTTACTGTAGGAGAAAAAACTATCAAATCTTCATGTGAAACGACAACATAAATGATACATATCTATTTATGCATATCCAACCCTTAAAGAATTTGTAGCTGATTATGCTTTTCGATCATCTAGCATAGTTGATTAGAGGGCTGTATCTATTAAGCTCTGAGTTGATTTCGCTAAATCACCAAGACAAGCAACATGGTCACAACCATACGATGGATGATATTTGTTCTCCAAGAGTTTCCTAAACTTTTATCTAAAAACTCTATGTTTCCCAAGTCCTAAATGGTTATTGGAAGAAAAAGAGAAGGCCGTCTCCAATAATACTACCTAATATATTCACTTCTAAAAATCAAAATCAGGTCCCAATTGGGTTTTTTCGGAACATTTTTTTTATCTTTGTGATCAATGCTATTTTTGGTGGTCATCTAGCAGTAGCAGTAGCAGTAGCATCTAGCCATCAGCAGCCCGCCATCTAGTAGTAGTAGTAGTGGCATCAGATCAGTGCTTTTGTTATGCACTTGTAGTAGTTCAGTAGAACGCATGCATACAGTACCATGCAGTATACTCTCTCGAATACGTAGGAGAGATATGTATCATTATATTAAGAAGAAAGAATTTATAGTACAACCAACGTGCAACAAGCGCGCTAGGTGGTCAATAGCTAGATCGACCTAGAAAAAGGTTCCGTCGGTCGGTACATAAATGGGTCAACCAAAATGTGCTCAATGTCGCGTCCTATGAGTCCTCCCGGAAGAGCTCGCACGCAACGCTTGTTGAACGCTGGGAATAGCACGTCTAGACCCTCCACCTCGCTCGACGAAAGAGTCCCGGAACACAGAGTGTCGAGAATCCTCCTCGGCGCGGGTGAAACCGCAGCGGTGAGCGATCCCTAGTCGTTTGTTTAGGAGAACTTCGCCCCGCTTGGAGGCTGGAATGTGTGCCAACGTCTTGGCTGGTCGAGCATCTCCCAAGAAGCTTCGCGGGGATCTTTCACAACTGCTGGCGCTGCAACTGGCCAGTGCGAGACATGGTCGATGTGGCAGCTGGCCCCATCTACTGTTGATGTAGTAACTCCCGCCACCCGTCGGCGTCTGAGGCAGAGATCGTCCACAGTGGCGCTGGCGAGCAGTGGTGCCACCCTTCATAGTCCGCACACCAGCTGCGGACGGGTCCGACCACACATCTCCAACAATGACCTCGTTGCTGCCTTTTGGGGTCCGCTCCAGCTCGGCCTAAGCTCGAGGCGGGGCGGGCCGAGGCTACCTTCTCCGTGCAGCGCACGACGTCGAGTTAGCTGAGGTGGTGGCCGTTGACGGAAGGTCCACTGATGTCATCCTCCCACTTGTGACGCATCTGTTGCAGTTTCTGGGGAGGAGGGAACCACGGTGGCGGCGCTGGTGTAGCCTACTAGAGCCGACCGACCACGTTGTGGGTAGCGGGGCCCTAGGGCCACGGTTGTTAGAGCCGGTGGGCATCCTGAGGTGATGAGTGGTGCTACCTCGGGCTAGGCTGTGGTGGTGACGCCACCACCGCCAAAGAGGCCTGTACTGAGAGGGAGGCGGAGCATGGTGGTGCGGGCAAAGAGAAGGCCAACGTAGGCGGAGCTGGCATGGCGACGGCCGAAGCGGGCAGCTCCATGCTAGCGCACGCACGTGCATGGGGAGGAGAGGAGGAGGCAGATCCAGGAGGGGGCGCAGCGGAACCGGCGACTGGCTCCGTTGCTGCTGGTAGCGGGCAGGGGTTAGGGTTGGGGTGGGGGAGGTGGGCAGGTGAGGTAGGTGGAGGAAGGGAGGGAGGCGGAGGTCGAGGCGGCGGCGTGGGATCAGGCAGGGTTGGGTTAGGGTCCTCTTCGCGGCTTTCCTGAAGGTTAGTTTTTCGTACCATGCAGTATACAATTGTAGCAATTCACCAGAAGCAGGCCAAGCAACAAGAAAGCACAGTTAGACGCAATAGGCAGCAGCAGGTAGCCATAAACTAGACATGCCATCAGCATGCAGCAGGCACTAGTCTAGCAAGTAATCCGTCGCGACATGAGTGACGTGCGCGTACCGGTGCTGCTGTGCTAGCCATGCCCATAGCAACGCCCACCAACACCCATGAAACCTGCGGTAATCAACATTAGCATTGCATCCAAGTACTCCCGTGTTGTGGCTAGTACCGTGCTATGCTCACCACCTCTGTTAACACCCATGAAACCCTAACCACCGTGGCAAGCAAAAAGAAAAAGGCAACGCAATGGTTAGATTGATGGGCTACCTCCTGCACACGTCGGTGCCGACGATCAACTCCGCTCCAGTACACGGCGGCAGCGTCCTTCAGTTCGGCGCGATAGGATGTCCGCGCCAAAACACCACACCAAGCCGGGAAATAGTGCAGGATGCTATGATATACGCGAGGTCTACAGCGCATGAAGTTACACGGAATGAGGGAGTTTTCTCTAAGACATAAAAGATTAGGAGCTAGGATGAATTAAGAGTTGTTAGAGAGAGATTTTTTTCTCATCTTAAAAAAATCTAAGGATTAGGAGGAGATTTATTAAGGAACTCTTGGAGATGCTCAGTTTAGATTTTTGATGAGGGGTCAATGGCCTTGACTGTGTGAGTTGGTTTAGGTTAGTTAATTGTCTTTAAAAGTCCAGCATGATTTTGCTAAGGGATGAAATATTTTTTTATTCAGAATACTTGTTTGCTGTGGTTTATTTCGCTATTTGAAAAAACAATGAAAAATAATGATGTACTGGTGTGTGTAGTTTATTGGACAAAAAAAATTCATAATATTATTTACAATGAAAATAATTTTGTTTAAAGAAAATCCATTACGGTTTTGTATTTGTCTTGCCGAAGAGGACCTTCTTACATGCATGTCGTCCAATAGCTACTCGACCCGTCTTGTTTCCGGACAACAGCGTCGATCGTGTTACGTGAAGGAAGACTCCAACTCTCTCCCGGATCATCTCAACATCTCCGGAACGGAAACTATTAATTCCAGATCATTGATCGACTACAAAAATTGACCACGTACTTAAGCCACTATAAATTTCAAAACCATAATTTTGAACCTAAACAAAAACAATTGGATTGATTGATCCAACAAACAACCAAACACATGACAATGGCATGCGCATACGACGACGCAGTTGGGCAGAGTATCTGCCGAGGAGACACTGTCACGCTCCCGAACCCAGCGGCGGAGGCCGCCGACGGCAACCACTGCGGGGTGGTGCTCGGGCAGGGCGGACCAGGGCCTAGCAAGATCCGCGTGCGGCGCCTCGACGGCAGCAAGATAACTGTGAATGCCAGCGACGTACATGTTGTCGACCGGAGCTTCATGGAGCCCGGCATGGTCGTGGCGTCGTCGGCAGACATTGGCGGCCAGCTGGGGATCGTGATGTGCACCGCCACGGAGCTCGACCTGGCACGCTTGCCATCACCGGCAGATGGCAACGGAAACGACGACGAGAACGCGACGGCGCCGGTTGTCGTCGCTAGGGCCGTGTCCCCGGCAGAGGTGCGACGCGTCGGCGGCGAGTTCTGTGTGGGTGACTACGTCGTGTCAACGACCGCCGCCGGGGAAGATGAGGAGGCCGGCGTGTGGCTGGGCTGCGTCGTGGAGGTGTGCCTCGACGTGGACGTGGTGTTCGACGACGGCGCCAAGTGCAGGGTCACGTGGGGGCACACCGGCGAGCTGTGGACAACGGCGAGGACCGTGAACAAGGACGGCTCGAGGAACAAAGATTTGTACCCGGGACAGCGCGTCGGTGGCCCGCCGGGCGTCCTCAGGGCGTCCCGGTGGCTCAAGGGCTACTGGAAACCCAACCATGGCGGCGAGGGCACCGTGTCCAGGGTGGAGACCACCGGCGTGCTCGTCTACTGGCTCGCATCGTCGTCGGAGCTGGACACCGCCACACCACCGAACCTGCAGAGTCCTTGCGACCTCACCTTGTTTCGCGGCAACGTCTCGCGAGAGTACAGATACTGGGGCGTGGGTGACCGGTGCTTCTTTCGCGGCGGCGCGACGGCTGCTAATTTCCCCGGCGTTTCAGACGATCACGATCCGGAGCTATCGTCTGGAGCCGCAGCCTGTGGAGTGACGACGACGACGACAAGAAGGGCTGCGTACCGGGAGTGGCGGCAGCGGCTATGGAGGCAGCGGTCATTAGACGACGACATGGGGCGGCGGCGGCGGCCGTTGGTGGTGGCCAGCACTCGCACGACGGTGGACGTGGAGTGGCAGGACGGCACGCGGCAGCGGGGCCTGCCGTCGACGTCGGTGGTGGACTGTCAGGGTGAGACCGACCACGAGCTTTTCCCGGGGCAGCACGTCGTCAGGAGAACGCCGGCGACGACTACGGAGGCGCCACCGGAGGAGGAGGAGGAGGAGGAGAATGTCGGCGTCGTCAGAGGCTACAGCTACAAGGACAAGACTGTGCGCGTGACGTGGGGTCTGCTGGAGTCCGAAAAGGAGGAGGAGACGTTGAGCGCCTACGATGTTAGCAGCAGGGTCGACGACGACTCTAATATGATTCTCTATGGAGACATCGTCGTCCGGCGGCACCGGCAGCTTCCCTCGCCGTCGTCTACTAGTACTAGTGATGCAAGTGCTGATGACCTTTCATGGGTGGGGCAATACATCTCTAGTGACGAAGCACAGTGCATCAACGTCAAATGGGGTGACGGCAACACGTCCAAGGTAATTTCTCTGTTTTTTAAGGTGTGTTATATTTTGGGTAGGGTTATTCTCCGAGTTGAACTTGTGGAGCTCATCATTTGAAGAAAACAATTTCAGGTGCTGCTTCGTGAGGTAACCATCATCAAGGAGCCATGTATTGATGATCTCCTTGATGAATTAGGTGAGTGGGTAGACGAAGACAGAGATATGAGCAACGCCATTATTGACGACGCACAAGAGAATGTCGTCGCTGATGTATGTGTATTATCTTGATCCACCAATTTCTATATATTTCTGATGCAAATCATTACCCACGCGTTGATCATCATGAAATAATATGAGATAATTGTTTTGATTTCAGGACAACAACACAGGCAGAGATGGAAGTGGTGACGATTCTGGAAGCGAGAGTGATGATAGCCAAGACAATGGTAGTACATCGATGACGAGGATGAATCGGATCCAAGTTATCATCAAGGCAGTGTTCCAGCTAGCTGGTAAAGTGTTTGCACAAGGCAGAATGTATCTGAAAATTGGTTTCAAGGAAGGAGAAGCGTCAAGAACAGAACTTACAGCCACAAAGAGCATCAATAATATGTCCACACACGTGGTCGGCGATGCTGGTGATGTGAAGGAGACCACCACTGCGGAGGCAGGCATCAATGGAGGTGTTGGGGAGCTCGAGGGTGGCGTTGGCTCTACCATGGATGACAAGATGGAGGCAGATGCCACTGTTGGTGATGATAAGCCATTTCGCTTCCCGCAGTTTGAGATTATGCAGCAAAGCCCTTCAGATCACCATTACCTCGACAACACAAAGCAGGTTCTTAATTTATTTTTCTCTTATTCACTTTTAACACAACGCATAACAAATGCTGTTGCATTAGTACAAAGGTCGATCGGTCTATTACTAAAAAAAAAACTTATCCATTGAAACTTTTACCCACAAAAAATAGGTAACTACTAGCTACTTTTACCACTCTATTTGCTATTCATAAATTATATATACTCCGTATCTATATAAGTTTAGGGACAGTTGTCACAGTTTCAAATAATTTATAATATTGCTCGTATCGTCGCTTCCATGCATTGGTTCAATTTTTCAGTGATACATACGTGCTATTATGTTATAGGATTCACTGCTAACTTGTTTTTTGCAAACTGATCGATGTGTTACTACAGGTAACCGGTGGACAAAGGAAGTGGACGAAGAGGGTGCAGAAAGAATGGAAAATTCTTGAGAACAACAACTTGCCAGGTACATACTCCCTCCATATATACCTATAAATAAAGAAAGTTGTTTTGGATAAGTTTTTAGTCAAATATTGAGAATATAAATCATGAATAACTTTTAGATTGTTGAGTTTGAAAATATGAAAACCATATAAATAGATTTGTCTTGAAAATATTTTCATAAAAATATACATATACCACTTTTTGATAAATATTTTTTATAAAAACAAGGAGTCAAATTTGGGCTTTAGAGCCCATGTCATTGTCCTAATAAACGACTCAGAGAGAGTAATAGCAGTAATTAATTATGCAGTGAACTCAGTAATTAACGGATCGATTTGAATTCATGGAAATCATCAAACTGATCACAAATTAACGACTATATATTAATTTGAGCATTATTTACGTTTGTTATCTATATATATCTAATGGTTTAATTGCTCGTCGTACATGCATGCAGACACAATCTACGTTCGGGTGTTCGAGGACCGCATGGATCTTCTTCGAGTGGTAATGGTAGGAGCGAGCGGGACGCCATACCACGACGGGCTATTCTTCTTCGACGTCCAGCTACCGCCGTCATACCCCGCGGAGCCGCCGCTGGTGAGCTACCGGTCTTTCGGCCTGCACGTGAACCCTAACCTCTACCCTTCCGGCACAGTGTGCCTGAGCCTGCTCAACACCTTCGGCGGGCAAGACGTAGCGGAGCTGTGGTCGCCGGAGGCATCCACCGTCCTCCAGGTCGTCGTCTCCATCCAGGGCCTCGTGCTCACTGCCCTGCCCTACTACAACGAGCCTGCCTGGTCTGAGGCCGGCACGACGATGGGCCAACGCAACGAGCTGCCCTACAGTGAGAGCACCTTCCTGCAGAGCCTCCAGACCATGCTCCACCTCCTGCGCCGGCCGCCGGCGGGATTCGAGGAGTTCGTCAGAGACCACTTTCGCCGCCGTGGGCAGTATGTGATCCGGGCGTGCGAGGCGTACCGGCGGGATGGTTGCCTCGTCGGCATGCTCGACGAGGAGGGGAATCCCACGGAGGAGGCCGGTAGTAGTAGCGAGCCACGACCGTGCTGCTGCTCAGCCGGATTCCGCCTTGCGCTGCTCAATGTCTTGCCACGGCTCGTGGACGCGTTTGCAAGTATCGACGCCTAGCTAATAAGGGTGTGCTAGCAGCTCCGGCCTCCGGGTGCCACCTCGTCAAGCTACCTTGGACCACTGGCCTTACATTGGAGACGCGTTTGTAGTGAACGCGCGTCTATAGTGTAATTCTTACTATAGACTTTTGTTCCTGAAGAAGCGTCTGTGGTAGTTAGTATTTTGTACGGACGCGCTTTAATTCAAGCGTCTGTACTGGATCTTAATACTGACACATGTTCGCGGTAGGCATCGTTGTAAAAGATTTAGTACAGACGCATATTACAGACGCATGTTACAAGCGCGTCAGTATTAGGCGTGTCTGTAATAAGTCCTTGCCACAAACTCTGTATTATTGACGCACTCACGCACGCATGTGATGTCAATTAAGGCGCCTCTGTAATGCCCTTTTTTCATATGGTGGAAGGGGGTTGAGTACATAATGCACATTCCAAGGTTGTGGTTCTATAATGACCTTTTTTCACAGTTGTAAAAGTCTAATCATAGTATTCCATCCTAGCATCTGCCCATTCAAAGATTGTGGCTATTCGAATATATTCAATAAACTCTGTAGAGGTGTACAAATTTTCCTACTTGATAGGCACAATTCCTAACCATGCACGGTGGCGAGAACAGGTCTAACGAGACCCCATACCCGAAAGAGCGTTACCTTAGATTTTGATATAACTCTACCACGGCTTCTGAGGGATTGGAAAACAAAATGTAGAAGATCACATAGCATCCACACTAATCAAATCACGGAAGATCATATCGCATCCGTATAAATAAACATAATATGGGTTCAAACGTGGCCAAAACTCTAAATCTTAACGTGGAAGATCACATAGCATCCATGCCAACCGGCAGAAGATCACATAGCATCTGTGCCTGCTCCTGATATTCTGCTGTCAACACTGGCCTCCTAGTATAAATTATACTTTTATCTAATGGGGAGTGAGATCCAGTCTACCCATATAGACATGTGGTTGTACATAATATCTCACTAAGCGAGCCCTTGCTAGACGTTATTGCCAAGGCAATCTATCCCCATATAAATTAACCCCACTCGCCCCCTGTCAGGGTTTAGTCTAGTTTTACCAGTTTTAAGCAGTTACAGAGTTATTATCCTAAGTTCATATAGCTCATATCGTATCAAGGTAACCATTTACCAAATCATCATTAATAACATTATCATATTAGAACTCATGATAAATTATAGTTCCAATTCAAAAGGAGGATTCAAGTATTATAAGTTAGGTTTATCAATCGGCGGAGAGGGAGTATGGTGGAGGCTAGAAAAATGTGGTGGTGGTGGAAAGGAGGTGGTTTAGAGATGGTAATGTATAGCACATTTACTTAGTGTAAAACAAAATTTTGGATTTTTCTTTCGGCCACCATCGAAATTACCAAAATTCGCAACCCTCGCTGTCGCAACATCCTTGGACGCTCCCTTATATATAGTTGATGTTCTCCATGCCTCTCCGCATCTCCCGTGCGGCTACTAGCCCCACATTGCAACGTGAGTCAATCATCACAACCATCTGAGTCCTGGCCTGCCCGCCTCTTTCTTTTCCACCAGCAGCTGCATCGACACCAACCTCTCCGAGCAAGTTGCTCTTCAGGCCGGCACAAACTGAATCAGGAAAGATTATATTAATTGCTACCACAATACAAGCTCGAAGATGGGTGGCTCATGCTAGTTCACACGCCAAACCAACATCGATTATGGGGAAACATTCAGCTCGGTCATCATGACATTGATAATTTGCACCATCTTTAAATTTGCCGTGCTAGTACATCAAATTGGCCAATTTTTTTTTTGAAGAATCTCAAATTGGCCAATTGATCGACTGGATGTCAATCGCTTTCTCTATGGCGAGCTTCTTGAGACATCTTTTCTCAATGATGTTCAGGTTTTGTCCACCAATCATTTCGTTCACACGTTCTTTTTCTTCCCCTTTTTCTATAACTGAGGTGAATCAACCAAAATAATCAATGATTAGCAAATTTGTACTGAGCCTTTTATACAGGCGGTTTTCAATTCTGGCCGTACAAATTTACAACACAGACGCATTATAATTAAAACCGCCTGTGCAAATGTTTTACCCTCGCCGGCTTAGAACCTCTGTGTACTAGTGAAAAGCAGAGGGGTCAAGGATGCCCCTGCCTGAAATGTTGATTCTTCTAAAAATGTTTGTCATTTTTTAAATTGATGCACTGCTTAACAAGTGGGCTTACCGCATGCATGATTAAAGATAATTTAATTAGCTACATTTTAGTTAGCGTAGTTTTCTAGTTTGTCGAAATTGGCCAACTAATCTGCCTTTGGAAATCATTTTCTGAGGCGGTTTCCTTGCCTACTTTTGAAGATCGCCCGTTTTCTTGAGACAATGAGTTAGACGTGGGCTAATTAAAGAAACGACTCTAAAATCCATATCACCCGCCCACCTCTATACGTTATTGTTGTACTGGCATGGCGACAATTATATGTAGAATTAATATTAGCAAAAATGCTAAAAGACCTTGGATGATGTTCTTGCATTGCTCCGATCCATACCCAGTAAGAATCTGCATTGAAGACGTCCAGCAAATAATCCAAATCAATAATCATGGATCGTCTGTCTTTGTCTCTTATAGTATATCTTATACTCTCCTCTGGTCCTCTTTCACCCCACCTCGTCCTCCTCAACCTTTATAGTGGAAAAAAGCAAATGATGTAATGTATATATTAATTGAAAGCATAATCGATCCTTAGATGACTGGCAAGGAATAAAGGGACTGCCTGGCGACACGCAAAGTTTATTCCAGGAACAATTGTAAATAATGCGTCCAAAGTGTGTGTGTGTATTTGTACTCTCAAAAAGCATTTGTTTGTTTCTTTAAAAAAAAAGCATTTGTTTCCTACAAAAGCAGAAACCCATGTCTTCTGCTAATATTGCAGCCTTCAGAAGATAGGATTAGAGCTCTGGTGGCAAGGATCGAGAAGAGGGAACAGAGCTCTGGAGGAACGCCAAGGAAGCTCAAACAACAGAGCCTGGAAAACAGAAGCAACTGAAAATATGGTAAGGATGTGTCACGGACACTAATTTGTCTTTTGAAGTGATTTAACATCATATATATTACTATTTTTATAAGCCACAGGGTCGTTAACTCGATCTGCCATACAATACTTTGTTTGTTCTTGCATCGAAAGTGTAATAAGGGCACTCACAATGCATGACTCTATCGTAGAGTCCATAGCTCATAGACTCCATCTTAAGAAACCATGCTCCCAATGCAAAGTTTGTAATAGTAGTTTCTACCGATAAAAACATTTATTATGCAGCACAAAACAAAGTGATCTGCTGTGTGGCATATCACTGTGTGATCCACCATACACTTAACAATTTCATACGAGAAACACATTCAGCAAGTAACTGGCACTGCAAACATTTGCTTCTAGTATATACTCATATATATCACCAAAACCACATTCGCATATTATCACTGAATCGACAAACATACTATAGAAAACATCGATGAAAGTTTTGATAATAGCCTTAATCATCCATTACAATATATAAAGCAATAGAAACTTAGATACGAATTTAGAAGTAAATTGATAATAATAATATTTAGATAATATTAAGCTATCTATCTATCATCATCCAGTAGAAAGCCACCCTCCAGATAGAGCCATTGACACTTCCATCTTCTGATCATCACCTGTACGGAGATCGGGTTCCACGGCCACCACTGCCTCGCCGAGAACTAGACTTCTTTAATCTGTTCATCCTGATTCGAGATTTGGGTATGGATTTGGGTTAAAGACTGTCGCTGGGAGGAGAGGGATGCTAAGGTCATGGGTGATTGGGGGCGTACCTCAATTCGGACCTGGAATCCTTTTGTACAGCAGGCTGACGAACCTGGCACAGAGATGACTGGGCGTCCTCTTCTCTGTTCCTAGTCCTTCCCTACTGGTGTGGTGTGGAGTCTGGGGGCGGTCGATTTGTATTCCCGTTTGTGATATGGAGAGCAGCGACGGCGATTTGGTGGGGAAGTTGGCTTCCGTGGGAGCTTGCGCGCTTGGCGATTTGGCGGGGAAGCGTCGCGCGGGAGATGGCTCACGCGGGAGTGGTCTGGCGTGCGGGAGGAATTGTAGCGGCGGTGGCGAGCGCATATGGGATCTGAAGACTCGATCTGCCTCCCCATAGCGAGCTCGGAGTGGAGTCGAGTACCTCGAAGCAAACGTCGACTCGGAGTGCTATCTAGACGTCGAGTCTTGATTTTTTACTCTCTTTCCTCATTAAATTGCATGCCATGTCAACAAAGTGTCTACGTGGCACCGTAATTAATAAGGATAGACTCCATGGTGGAGTCTGCACTGTGAGTGCCCTAACTGGACTTGTTTTGGTAGCTTTGGAAAGTGGTATGGGATTATATACATCTCATAGTCATACATAGGATTAAGGAACTACTCCTTTCAAGTTATGTCCGCATAACCCTTAATATAGATTTGGTTCAATTTATTCCCCAAACAAGCAACTTTGGTCGGTCCAATTTGCTACTTCACAAGATTTGGTTTCTTAGATATGCAAGAGGACCAGATATATATTTTGGTGCCTAATGCTTCTCTAGAGTAACGGTCGATTAGTTACTTCTAGATTGGTTTATATATTGCCCCCCCCCCCCCCCCCCCCGTTTCATGAATCTGCTTGTGGTTAAATCGCCATTCAAGTTTTATGACACATGTTATTCTTCCAAAGGAGGTTTATCGCCGAATTGGAAATACAGGTCAACAACACTTGGTAAATAATGCCACATCAACAAGCTTTCTGCATCAGCTTAGAGATCTATGGGAGAGTCCTAGGGGGACAGTGCTCCGAATCGAGGCATTAGCACTAGTGGCCATCCTTCTCTCCTTTTTCCTTGCTGCCTTTGGGACCTGCCGCCGCTGGTCCAATAGTTGGATCATCCAAAAGGGCTTCCTGGCTGCCAATGCATTATTTCTGTCCTTGGGGACATACAGCATTGGCCTAATGCAGTCTTCACAGGTGAAAAGCGAGATGTATCCCATATGGGCAGTATCCTTACTGGCCCTCCTTTGCTGCATCGACTCGGCCCGCATGTCCGGTATTGGTAATGAGGGCCAGATTTGGAAGCTGCTATATCAGCTTTGCCTCTACTTCGGATATGTCGTGCTAATGAGCATCTCAACCATCTCCAGTGATATTGGGAACATCGCCATCTGTGTGTTGTCTGCCGTGACTTTGATCAAGGGATTTCATAGGTCCATGGCGGTGTTCGTGCTGCCGAGCTCTATGCGGAACGCGATCAGAGAGGTTCCAGCACATATCACGGCTAGAAGATGTTCTTTCGGAGATCATGATGAACGAAGTGAGTTGCCAGTGGATATGAAACTTGACATAATGGTTGAGGATGGAGTTGTCCACGAGGTTTCCATGGGTGATATAGCTTCCTTGAGGTTCAGAGATGCAGACTTGAAGCTAGAATCAGACCTCCGTGCCTGCAAGGACGTGTGCTTCTCCTTGTCTCTGTCTCATTTGCTGCGGCGGCGTCTCCTTGGGTTGTCAAGCAGCAGCGCTGAACCAACGGCGACAACAATGAGCAGCACGGAGCCCTTGGTTGAAAGCTACGAGAGGGCCTCCAAGGTGGTCGAGATTGAGTTAGCTTTCATGTACGATATGTTGTACACCAGCAACGTATTCCTCCACTACTACGAAGAGAGAAGCTGTAGCATCTGGGCAGTTGCTTCGGTTCTTGGGATCTGTTTTGTTGGGGCAGTGGCTGTCATGCCCGGGGCAAGGACTACCCGGCATGCTTCTCCTGGCACCATCTCTGTGCATACCACAGTAGCGGACTCGGTGATCACGGGAGTAATACTGGTGTCACTAGTCCTACTGCAGGTGTTGCAGTTGCTACGCTGCTGGACCTCGAACTGGGCGAGGGTCACCTTTGCCTGTGATTTGGTCAGGCATGTTAGGGAGAGGAAATATACTCTAATACTTGGCCCTGGAAGAAGAGTTAGAAGAATCCCAAGACAAGGCTATAGGGTTAGAAGAGCGGATTTGAGCTTGGTACTGAGGCTGAGAGCATCTCTTCTCAAGATCAACTGGTCGGACGACAAGCACTACCTGTGGCAAAAAAAGCTTGGGCAACACTCAGTAGTGGAATCCATCAGGCTGCCCGGCTCTCGCTGCCATCGGCTATTCTGCTGCGGATTCCTGGAGCACGGCGCACCGATGATGTGCGTTGTCGCCCGGAAATGTTGGGCGCTGTTTGGACTGCGGTACATGGGCCGGGTGCTCCAGGAACTGTTTCAGAAGAGCAACACAGGGCGTGCGCTTGAGTTGCATCCTGATGTGACGGCGTCCATTGGTGATTTTGTTGAAAAGATCAGGTGCAACGACGTAAGTGCCTGGGCATCAACCAAGCTTGAAGAAGACAACCTTCGTGGGCAGATCAAACACTTTTACGGTGACGATGCCATGGATGACATTTACGTGCCTTGTATCCTGATGTGGCACATTGCAACGTGCTACTGCCAACTGGTGGCGCAGGTGTGGGAACAAGAAATCGCTGTGGCCGCAGCAGTGGACAACAAGGATCGCCGCGTGGCCATGTCTCTGTCCAAATACTGCGCATACTTGGTGGTTTCGGTGCCGCGCTTGCTCCCTGGGCGGAGCGACGCTACAGCTATGGTGTACGCTGAAGTTCGGGACGCCGCAATCCAGAATGTAGTAAAAGTGTCGTCGTTGTCGTCATCATCGTCGTCATCAGCTGCCGACAAGCTGTTCGATTTGGTTCGTTTTCGAAATTCTTGATATTTCGTAAGTTCGCGTTCGTTTTCGTGTCCGACTTTATCGTTTTCGTTTTCATATTTCAAATGTAAAAGTAGAAAACAATTTAAGAGTTTTTCGACGGTTTTCATCCTTAGCTGCTGGCCATGGAAATGTCTGAGCACCGCTATACTGGTGTGGGATCCTTCGTCTATATGATGGGCGTGAAGCTGGGGAAGGAACTGGTCACAACCATGCCTGCTGCTGATCGGTGGAAGGTGCTGGCGGAATTCTGGGTGAAGGCGCTGGTGTTGGCGGCGCCGTCCGACAACGCGGAGGAGCACCTGCAGCACCTCGCGCAGGGTGGCGAGCTCATCACCCACCTCTGGGCGATGCTCTATCACGCCGGCATCCGCAAGTGGCAGCTTACTCCACCTCCACAGATCAAGATGGGTTGGGATTACATCTTTCGGATTCGCTCCTTGGAAGACCTCTATAGGCCGCCTATAGCTAGCCCCCTTCTTCATTACGAATGAGCAGTGTAATAATGAATTAATATGTGTTCCACTTACCCTTTCCCAGTGTGGTTTCTTTTTTTTCAATCACAGAATAAATATGAACTCCTGATCCATTATGCTCTCATATATATGAACTACAGTGTGTATTTTAATTATGTAAGGGATTTCTATGTATGTAGTGCAACATTATATTGTTGCAAAGGGCAAATTAGCAAACCGTACGTATCATCTATCGTGTGCCCAAGGACTGCTTTACTCTTGCATGCCATGTAAATGATATGATCTCTCTCTATCTCTCACTCTCGTTGGTATGGTTCCAAGAGGCTCCAGCTCCTTTCTACAACACAGAGGAGCCAATATATAGTAACTGGTTCTCAGTTTATTTTAAGACAACACAGAAAAAACAGCCAACAGGAGCTACAAAGTGTGCCCTACCTGCTTCATCTTTATCATGAATCGTGACTAAGCAGCCTAGCTCTCGTGTATTGACGCCCGGCAATCTGTTTTTACTACTGCTGCTCATCACAAAGCATCACAGCTCAAGAGACAATAAAGCGTATATAGTAGGTCCAAAGCTGACAACACCCCATTATTTTTCTTTTTTACAGTGTAGAGGTGCGTGCTTCACCACCAAATAAATTAATACACTCTGATTCACAGACGTTCAGGATTACAAACGCAACATTTGTCAAATGGGTTCCTTTGTTAAATGCATTTCCCAACGGTTTTTAGCCCACAACGGTTAACAAAATACCGTTGTTAAATGCATTTCCCAACGGGTGGAACAACAATCCTCAATTTGATTTAATTACTCTGCCGCATGATGGGCCCACCAACAATTAAGATGGTTAACCATCAACTTGACAACAGTCAACCGTTAACAACATCCGTCAGCCTTTCACTTACCAACTGCATGCTCATTAGCAAAAAGGGGATACCTGACTAAACGTGGCCGACAGGAATAACTTGCCAATGGTATACGCTCGATCGGGTATTGTCTTTGCCAATGGCAAGATACAGTTTAAGAAATGTTGGCTATTCGTATGATACTAGAAGTGCACCCATGTAAATTGATTGGAAATGGCCTTATAATTTGCTACAGAAAGATTTTAAATTCTAACGGATCAGAAATTGAAATTACTCGCTCTCCATCTTAAATTACAGATTCTTTTGGCTTTTCTAGGTGTATATGTGGCTAATTATAAGCTATGTCTGTCCAATAATATGTTTGCAAACCGAGGGAGCATAGTGAAAGTTGACGAGATAGGAAATGATGTAAACACTAGCCACGCAGCGTGGTCACCGTGCTGCGGATCTGTTAACAAAGCAGATTACCTAGGAGATGAGCAAAGAATATAGAAAGGTTGTCAGCAGCCAACAACACGCAAAGGGTATTCCTTCCAGCAGGAACGAAGTGTATATATAAAGCATCCAAATAAAGATGTCTGCCCGACACATATTGTGAAACTTGTATTATTATATTCTCATCATCAAGAGCTAGCTTAGCATTGTTATATACCTATTTTGAACAGGAAGCTCAGCTCTACTTCAAACATTAGCACAGAGAATTTAGCTAGAAGAAGCAGAGGAATGCAATCTGTAGAATGTAATTGATCAACTGGACAACCTTGTATTGATCATGTGTGGTTACATATATAGATTACAGAGAGTGGCCTGTGGCCATGACAGCTATGCGCGAGCGGTCGAGCAGTCTAAGCGGGAGCGCAGACGTCGTAGAGGCCGGGCGCGCATGCAGCGATGGAGCGTGCTCTGCGCAGCCATGGGCGCAGCGAGTGCGCGCCGTGCGTGTTCAGTTGCAGATCCTGAAGACACGGTCAGTCCTTAGCCGTTGGCAATGCTGATCCGCTGACACCCCCCTGCAGTCTCAACGTTGGGTGCTTGGAGGACGGAGAGACTGTCTCTGAAGTCGAAGAACAGCGACGATGGGAGTCCCTTGGTGAAGACGTCGGCATGCTGTTGCGCACTGGGAACGTGAGTGACACGGAGCTCCCCAATGGCAACTTTCTCCCGAACAAAAGTGTATGTCCAGCTCGATGTGTTTGGTGCGCCGGTGATGAACGGGGTTGCGCGCCATGTACACGGAGGAGATGTTGTCGCAGTAAGCAATGGTCGCCGAAGGAACTTTGCAGTGCAGCTCTCCGAGCAGGTGACGAAGCCAGGAGCACTCCGAGACAGCATTGGCGATGGCGTGGTACTCCGCTTCTGCACTTGATCGGGACATCGTGGTTTGTCGCTTGGATGACCACGAGACGAGGGAGTCGCAGAAGAAGACACAGAACCCGGACGTGGAGCGGCGTGTGTCCGGGCAGCCAGCCCAGTCGGTGTCGGAGTATGCGGTGATCGTCGGCGTGGAGGCAGTGCGCAGTTGTACACCCAGCGACATCGTACCCTTGATGTAACTGAGTATGCGCTTCAGCATCGTCTGGTGCACGTCCCGTGGCGCGTGCATATGGAGGCAGACTTGTTGCACGGCATACGCGATGTCGGGGCGTTGTGATCGTCAGGTACTGCAATGCTCCGGCGATGTTGCGGTAGACGGTGATGTCGTGGATCGGCTTGCCGTCGGCAGTCGATGCTTTTGGCTTGGCGTCGGCTGGTGTGTCGACCGGCTTGCAATCAGCCATGCCAGCACGCTCGAGGAGATCCTCAGCATACGACGATTGCGAGAGGAAGAAGCCTGCTGCAGTGCGCTGCACGTTGATGCCGAGGAAGTGCCGCACGGGTCCCATGTCCTTGACAGCGAAGGCATCGTGAAGCCGCGCGATGATGTGTCGGAGAAGCGCAGTAGTGGATGCCGAGATGATCATGTCATCGACATAGAGGAGGAGATACGCCATTGCCCCATGCCTGTTGTAGACGAACAGGGACGTGTCTGCCTTGGACTGGATGAAGCCGAGACTGGTGACATGGCCGACGAATCGATCAAACCATGCACGAGGAGCTTGTCAGAGTCCATAGAGCGATCGTGACAGGAGGCAGACATCATCGGGACGGTGGGGATCGACAAAGCCTGTAGGTTGTTGGCTGTACACCTTTTCCTGCAAAGTGCCATGAAGAAATGCGTTGGAGACGTCAAGCTGGTGCGCCGGCCACTTGTTGGTCGCCACGATCGTCAGGACGGTGCGGATGGTCGCCGGCTTGACCACCGGCGAGAAGGTTTCGCCGAAGTCGACTCCAGGACGTTGATTGAAGCCACAAACGACCCATCGAGCTTTTGTAACGCTCGAGGGTGCCGTCGGGATTCATCTTGTGCTTGAAGACCCATTTGCCACTGATGACGTGAGCACCTGGCGGTCGAGGTACGAGTGTCCACGTCTTGTTGGCGAGCAACGCATCGTACTCCTTCTTCATGGCGGCGTACCAGTGCGGATCCTTGACTGCAGACCGTATGCTCCGTGGAATCGGAGAGAGAGTCTCGGGGACCACCATGGCGTACTTGGGATTTGGTTTATGGATCCCAGCACGTCCGCGGGTGATCATCGGATGTGGAGGCGGTTGATGCAGATCGGCGGCAGCCGTCGGTTCTGGAGAGGTCGGCGGGCTTGGCGCAGTAGGTGGTGGTGATGTTCCGCGGGATGAACCATGTGATGTCGATGCCGAAGAGCTGCCCGAGACGATCGAGTTTGTCGTTGAAGGTGTGGATGGTGGCGGGGAGTCGACGATGTACTGGGGTGGCGTTGAAGGCGGTGAAGGCGATCGTTGGTGTACAGCGTGACGGGCGGCACGGCGAGCCCTGGGAGCATGTACTGGTGGATCATCGTCGACGTCGGAGGCCGGCGCAGCTGGTGTTCTGGTGGTGTCGCGGAAGGGGAACACGGCTTCATCGAACAGAACATGCCGTGAGGTAATCACGCGGCCCGTCGCGGGATCGTAGCAGCGATAACCCCGATGGTCAGCTGGGTAGCCGATGAAGACGCAGGCGATCGATCACGCGGCGAGCTTGTGGGGCGCCGTGGCGATCGTGTTGGGGAAGCACCTGCATCCAATAACGCGAAGCTCGTTGTAGTCGGGCGGCGTGCCGAGCAGCAGCGCGTACGGGGTTGCCATTCCCGTGGCACGGCACGGTCGCCGGTTGATCAGGCAGGTAACCGTGGCGAGGGCCTCGGCCCAGAATGCCGAAGGAGCTGCACTGTGAATCAGTAGAGTACGAACATAGTCGTTAGTGCTTCGGAGTACACGCTCGGCTTTCCCATTCTGCTGAGACGTGTATGGGCACGAGAGGCGAAGCTGAGTGCCGTGAGAAGAGAGCAGGAGGCGCAGTGCTGTATTGTCATACTCGCGGCCATTATCAGTTTGGAAAGCAAGAATGGGTAAACGAAACTGAGTATGAACATAAGCAATAAACGCTCGAATGGTTGGCAAAACATCAGATTTATTGCGAAGAAGGATTGTCCACACGTAATGTGTATAATCATCAAGGAAAGCCACATAGTATTTGTATCCTGAATGACTGTACACCGGTGACGTCCAGACTCCAGACATCAGAATGAATCAATTGAAAAGGGAAAAATGTTTGTGATGCTGAATCATGAAATGGCAGTCGAGAGTGTTTACCCAACCGACAAGAGGAACACGAATGCTCATCTGTTTTATTACAGCTAAAAGAAAAAGACTGAAGAATTTGATTGGTGACTGGAAGGCCTGGATGTCCAAGTCGCTGGTGCCACAGAGACGCCGCTAGTGAAGCATGCAGAGCCTGGTGTTGTGGGAGGCGAAGAGGGTAGAGATCACCGCTGCTATCACATCGGAGCATCTCCGCCCTGGTACGAAGATCCTTGATGGAAAAGCCAGAAGGGTCAAACTTGATTGAAACAGCATTATCACGAGTTAAGCGCCTAACTGAGATTAAGTTCTTAATGAGGGAAGGGGAAATAAGAACATCAGTGAGGTGTAGTGGGGAGGTGGCAGTGGGGATGATTGAGAGTGCTCGATGAGTGGCCGGCATGCGAGCACCATTCCCGACTGTGATGACAGAAGAAGAAGGATGAAGAGAGCTGGGAAGGACGTTACCGAGAGAGGATGACATGTGGGACGTTGCCCCGGTGTCGAAGAACCACTCGGATGTGCCGGGCGACTGCTGTGTTGCGCTGGACGCCTGGAGCGCGGCGTGGAGCGCACTGGGGTTGAAGACGTTGGAGTTGTTGGCGGCGGCAGTGATGGCCTGCTGCGGCTGGAACGGCGGCCGGGGACCCAGAACGTCGCTCCCTGGGGCACGGAACGGCATAGACCATGCCTCTACCATGCCCTGCCAGGGTTGTAGCCGGCAGTCCAAGGCGCGGAGGAGTTGTTGGCGCCGCCGTTGTTGGTGTTGGATCGGTTGACGGCGCCGCCGTTGTTCCAGTTGCCGCCGTTGCCACGTCGGCGATTGAAGCGATTGTTCCGGTTGCCGCCGCCGTTGCCGTTCCCGGCGTTTCCGGAGCCGCCGTTGCGGTTGTTGTTGGTGCGCGCCGCGGAAAACCCGGAGGAGCCGTCCTTGGTGCCGGAGGAGGTGGACGAAGAGCCGCCGTTGGTGGCACCATGGGAGACGGTCAGGGCCTGGCCTGCCTCGACGGTGGCGTCATGTTGGAAGCTGAGCTCTTCCAAGATGAGGAAGGAGCGGGCGCTCTGGAACGTGTGCGGCGGCGACTTGGACGTGATGACGGGCTTGACGTTGCGGAATTGGGGTTGAGGCCGCGGAGGAGATTGAGCACCTGACTCGGCTCAGAGACGGGGTGGCCGATGTCGCGCAGCTGGTCGGCGATCCTCTTGAGCTTGGTGCAGTAATCGTTGATGGAGAGGTCGCCTTGCACCATGGAACGCAGCTCGGCCTCAAGATACACCGCGCGCTGCATCTCATTGTCCTGAAAAATCCCCTCGACTGCATGCCAGAGGGTGAACGCGTCGTGGCGGTCACGACGGATGATGTCAAAGACACCCTTGGATACGGTGGCGAGTATCCAGTTGATGACGCAGGCGTCGACCATGCGCCACTCGCCATCGCGATCGGCGTCGGGCGTCGTCGTGCGGACGTGGCCCTTGATGCCGAACTTGGCAAGAGTGGAATCGAAGAAGTGCCGCCACTGGCCGTAATTGCCTTCGTCGAGGTCGAGGATGACCGAGACATGGTGGCGGATGGAGAGGGTTTGGATTTGAGAGGCAGAGACGGGGACGGCGGCGAGGCCATCATCGGAGGAGTCTGAATGAACAGAGGATGGAGCCATGGGAGCGGAAGCGGAGGAGGAAGCAAAAGGATTTGGGGAGGTCCGAGGAATAGGCTGATACCATGTAGAATGGAATTGATCAACTGGACAACCTTGTATTGATCATGTGTGGTTACATACATAGATTACAGAGAGTGGGCTGTGGCCATGACAGCTATGTGCGATTGGTCGAGCAGTCTAAGCGGGAACGCAGACGTCGTAGGGGCCGGGCGTGCATGCAGCGATGGAGCGTGCTCTGCGCAGCCGTGGGCGCAGCGAGTGCGCGCCGTGCGCGTTCAGTTGCAGATCCTGAAGACGCAGTCAGTCCTTAGCCGTTGGCAATGCTGATCCGCTGACACAATCAACTCCAGAGGCAAGAGTTTAGTTATGCGGCGGTACCTTAAACTCCTAAGTTGCCAGATTACAGACGACATAGCAGTATCCATCTGCCCCAAGATACCAGCTAGCATAGGATATATGAGGCCGTTGCAGCAATATGAGACAACTACATTGTTCGTAGTAAAGGGCAAGAAGGACAAGCAGGGGTAAACACCGGTGATGCTGGTGAAGTTTCTCTGGCAGTAGATTCCTCGTAGAAGAAGCCGGCCACAGTTTGGGGCATCAACTTATGGTTGTCCAAGATGAGACGTTTTTAGGAGCGATATAGACACATTTTGCAGCAGAACAGGGAGCGGGCATGGAGGTGGCGGAGGATCTTGACAAAGACTTTGTCCATGAGGCTAGCGTGCATTCCTCTTGTTGGGGCCAGGGCCTCCTCCATTTCTTTTTGAAACGAACCGGCAGGAGAGCTGCCTGCTATATTAAAAAGAGGAGAGTGCCAAGACAGGCAAAATACAAACACGAAAAAAGCAGCACCCACAGAGGGTGAAAGGAGAAAAAATATACACAGGAGTGCCAATCAAAACTGTAGACGGTGGTGATTCACGAAAAGGTCCAGGTGCTTTGCTCCTGCCATGATCCACACTCTCACCTCCATTTCATCAGTGTGCATGCGGTAAGATGAGAGCTTGCTTAGTAATGATGATATCACTGAGGAGGAAAATAATCCAGTAAAGATCGACCAGTGAAGTCCACAAACTCATACCAAAGTGCAACTTTAACAACCATTAACAATTTTCATGGTACGACCTCATGTAAATTTAGAGTAGCACCACATATGTATAACTCAAACTAGAGTACCAGTTAATGGAGCTGTAACCATTATAATTCTAGCTAAATCAAGTATAATCATCCCACTTATAATCAGTACACGAGCTCGGAGCTTCTTGCATAGAAGACATACAAAGATCATTAAGAGGGACTACAATTACAAAGTTTTGAAGGACAAAGAGGGTGGAGCAGCTACTGGGTTTTGAAGATAGAAGCCATCATCATAGCTAAGGCTAGAATTGAGTTGGTTATTGACTTGAAGGCAGCAATTCCTTCTTCATAGGAGTTTTTAAAACAAGCACCATAAAACCTATGAACTTGTTCTTGGTAGTTAGGCCAGTTGTAGTAAACTCGCACACGGCCATTGAACACAACATATCAGGGACAACTCATCTCAAATCTGCCCAACCCAAACAAGATGCCTCAGTTTTCAGAAATTCAAAATACAATAAGGATTGGTGGCACTAGAGCATACGGAACAAAAAAGTATAATCAAGCAAGCACTGGATAGATAAACTAGTTTAAGGTAGAAGCAATGGGCCTATTTGTTTGCCTAGGTATAATCAAGTAAGCACTTGACAATTATCAAGCCTAGTTGCATAGAACACTGAACATATGTAAAAACCAAGACATCAGCAAAAAACTAACCAGTGCCACCTCCTAGTTCTTTTCATCATCGTCATTGGCCTAATCAGATCTTGAACGCTAGAATGTTTCTTGTATACCTCATGTTCAAGCAATGACCCAAATAGTGAAGTGAATAGGAAAAGACGAGAAAGGAGACCAGCGGATCAGATCTGTCACCTCTGCCATGACACACAATAGACACGAACACCAATGCCACCGTTCTCCACCGGCAAGGCTTGCCGACTAGCTTCCAAAAGGACGCCGGAGCCAACAAAACACACCGGGGATCCTCCTCCTCCGCCGCCACCACCACTAGTCTAATTGGCATGGATTTGTTTACACTTGAAGGGGAAATATCCAATATAGGTCAACCTATAGGGCATCCACATAGAGAATATAATACTATAATGACAACAAATACATGTCAATACAAGGCATCTATCACAATGGTAAAGACCTTGCATTCCTTCATCTAGATCCTAGGTTCGACTCCGAGGCATTGAGGTTTTTTTGAATTTATTAAACCCAGGTAGCACAAAAGATACAAGTGACTTGGAAATTGTTGCGTCCCTGATGGTGGTCACTAGCGACCATTTCCGACCACCAATTATACTCCAAAACATGAGAAACAAACATATTTATGGCACGTATGCGTATACTATTGACCTAGTTCCACTTGTATCTGAGAAAATATGTTTTGTACGAAACATCTCTGGAAACAAGTGGATAAACAAAATCCATTCAAAATGCACAAACGAGAAAGTGTAACGCCAAGGAACCAAGCAAAGGCCCATCCAATCGTCCAAACTGGGAGAAGACCAACGTGGTAGGCATCTAGGCCCAACCAAGAGCCCACTAGAGCAAGGCCGTGGTGATAGGAGGAGCCCATAGTGCAGCCATGCCTAGGGTGTGGCCGCATCGCCCCAAGCTCCCCTCGGGCCCATCTTGCTCTGGCAGTTGCATGCCATCATGCAACATATGTCCACGACGGTTTCCTATTTTACATGCACAAAACCGACCATTAGCTCACCTCACAACACACACTCATTTGGAGCAAAGCACACCACATATCTCTTGCATTCATTTAGTTGTTAGCTTAGTAGTATCTGAGAGCATGGCAAACTACTTGGAGAGCTTGTCTCCTTGGAAGAAAAGAGCTACTTGGTATGAATACTATGAAGAATTCTTCCATATTCAAGTTCTTATATCATTCATATTGTAGTGCATATGAACTATAGTATAGTTGTTATCATGTTATGATCATGATTTATGAACTAGCATATAGTTTTACCTGGCGTAGAGCCATTTCTCAAATTGCCCACAATACCGAGCGGAGGATGTATACGAGGCATCATCATTTTACTCCACAGGGTGGTGCATTCAATTGCCGAGGCAGCAAGCAAGCTAGCAGCCATTTACTCTTTGGCAACCAAGGGAATCACTGCATGCAAATAGTCCCCTTCATACACACATTCTTCAGGAATTTACTCTTTGGCAACCAAACAATGTCACTCCAAACAGACGTGCAAAATTTCAGCGGGAAACGACTCTAGGAATCTTAGCCAAAAATGGTTAAGTAGGACTCATGGCTGGTTGCGTGGTGGTAATCGTCAAGTATAGTTAATGCGATTTGCATGTCCCCCGTATTCTCCTTGGTACCTGTACCCGAGGCTCTCACGCCGGATAAAACAGGTTTGGATGGAGTAATTCATATGACTTGTATGAGTAGAATTAAAGCTAAGTTGAGGTGTGTTGGAGTAAGCCTGACAGATGGGAATCGCTGATGGATGGTCAGGAGCAGCCCAAGCCAGGGAATTCGGAGCTGAATGGTGGTGGCCGTTCGGGGTGGCGTGGTGACCGCGCCCAAGTTCCGGAGCTTTTCTGAACCGTGTGTTTTCAGGGATATGTATCGCGTGTGTTTTCTGTTTTGAGTTTGTTAGACGTGTGCGTTAAGCTCGGGTATAAGAGCTGGGTGTGTGAGGTGTCGAGTATATCTCGTGTAAGCCGGTTAGGCGAATTGTATCTTGGTGAAACAAAGGTGAAAAAAGGCGCTAACCCCGGGGGTCACCTGGGCGTTCCCAAAATCCTGTGTTCATCTGTTCTTCTTTTTCTTCTTCAAATCAATCCACATATAGTGTGTAATCGTGATCCTGGACTAACATCTGGTATCGGAGCGATCGATTGCACGCGGAGTCTCACTTTTGATCGAGTCATGGCGCTTGTTGTCGGAGGAACCGGCAGCGGGAGCGGAGACGGTGCGCGCGGCGGCGGCGAGGCGCGTCAAGTGTACCCGTCTCTGACGAACACGAATTACACCAGTTGGTGTATTCATGTTCAAGCAATCATGGAGGATCGTGACGAGTGGGAGGTCGTGGAACCAGATCCGGCGGCGGCGGCGCCGACGGCGGAAGAGGCGGCGAAGCTGAAGACGAAGGACAAGAAGATCAAAGCACACCTTCTTCAGTGCATCCCCGATGACATCTTGATGCAGGTGGCCAAGAAGAAGACGGGGAAGGAGGTGTGGGATTCATTGAAGGCGAGATTCGTTGGAGCGGAACGGGTCAAGGATGCGTGGCTTCAAACGCTCAAGAGCGAGTTCGACGGTGTCCGGATGAAGGATGACGAACCGCTTGATCAGGTTGTTGCAAAACTGTCGACGCTGTCAGTAAAGGTCAACGGCTTGGGGGGGAGTTTGGACGATGCGGCGTTGGTGAAGAAATTGTTTGACATCGTCCCTGATCACTACCTCACAGTTGTGGCTGGGATCGAACAATTTTATGACCTGAAGACGATTGCTTTCGATGAGGCAGTCGGGTGCCTGAAGGCGTTTGAGGAGCGCACGTCGCGGCGTAGCGGTGGTGGCGCGAAGACCCCGGTCGGGCAAGTACTACTTACCCAGGCGGAGTGGGAGGCCAGGCAGAAATCTGCCGGTGGTGACTCGTCCGGGAAGGTGAAGAAAGGAGAGAGCAGCAGTCGAGGTCGAGGCCGCGGCCGTGGTGGTGGAACAGGCGGTCGCGGTGGGAGAACTGACAGCGGCGATGGCACAGGAAAGCGTGACAAGAGTCACATAAAATGCTTTAAGTGCCATGAACACGGGCACTATGCTAATCGATGCCCGGGAGGCGAGAAGAAGGCTGAGGAAGCAAATCTAGCCAAAATCGACAGAGAGCCGGCGGTGCTGCTGGCAGAAACTGTGTTGTCGGACAGGCTACAGTACTCTAAAGATTTCCAGGTTTAGAAGCTTTACCTAAATGAAGCCAGGGTTGTGCCAGAACTTCATCTCACCGATGGAGGTGATCCATCAGGTAACTTGTGGTACTTAGACAATGGTGCAAGCAACCACATGTCTGGTGATCGTCAGAAATTCAAAGATCTGAATCTAGCAGTAAATGGCAAGGTACGTTTTGGTGATGATTCAACTATTGATATCTGTGGGAAAGGTACAATCGTTTTCCAAGGGAAGGGTGGTGATCAGTGGGTATTGTCAGATGTTTACTATATCCCTAAGCTTAAAAGTAATTTGATTAGTCTGGGTCAACTGACTGAATCTGGTTATAGAATTTTGCTTGATGAGAATTTGCTTGAGATAGTAGATAAACATTCTGACAGACTGGTTATGAAAGTACCTAGAGCTGGAAACAGACTTTATAAGATTGAGTTGAATGTTGTTGTGCCAAGATGTTTGATGGCCAGTATGGATGATAATGCTTGGCTTTGGCATGGGAGATTAGGCCATGTAAATTTCAGGTCTCTGAAACAGTTGGTGGGGAAAAGTATGGCTACTGGTGTTCCTGAGATCAGTCATCCTGATCAAATCTGTGGTGACTGTCTGGTAGCTAAGCAGACAAGAGCAGCTTTTCCTAGAGCATCTCAGTGGCAAGCGGATGAGAAGCTCAAATTGGTTCACATAGATTTATGTGGCCCAATTACACCTGAAACAGCTGGAGGTAACAAGTACTTCATGCTGTTGGTTGATGATCATTCAAGGTGGATGAATGTGCACATGCTGAAAAGCAAGGATCAAGCCCTTGCTGCATTTGTAAAGTACAAAGCACAAGTTGAAAATGAGTCAGACTGCAGAATCAAGATTGTGAGGTCTGATAGAGGAGGTGAGTTTCTGAACGGTGAGTTCACTGGTGTGTGTGATGAGGCTGGCATCAAGAGGCAGTTCACAGCACCATACACTCCTCAACAAAATGGAGTGGTAGAGAGAAGAAACAGAACAGTGATGGAGATGGCAAGGGCTATGCTTAAAAGCATGAAGGTGCCAGGGAGGTACTGTGCAGAGGCTGTCAGGCACTCTGTGTTTCTTCTTAACAGATTGCCAACAAAGGTGTTGGGTAACAAAACTCCTCATGAAGTCAGGACTGGGAGAAAACCAAGTCTGGGACATTTAAAAGTGTTTGGCTGCACTGCATATTCAAAAATTGTGAAGCCTCACTTAAAGAAACTGGATGACAGAAGCAGGAAGCTGGTGTACTTTGGAGTGGAGGAGGGGAGTAAAGCATACAGGTTGTATGACCCTACCACTAACAAAATTGTAGTTAGCAGAGATGCAGTATTTGAAGAGAAGCTTGTGTGGGACTGGGTCAAGCAGTCAGGCAGTGGGAACTCTGTTGAATTCATTGTTGATGGTGAATCAGCCACTGAGGTGTATGGTGGTGGTGAATATGTTGAGGAACAGGAGTGGCAGGAACAGGTAGCACAAGATGAAAATCAAAGTGCAAATCTGAATGAGCCAAATCTGTTTCAGTGGTCAGAAGATGCAGTGATACAGTCTGATATCCCTGAATCTTCACAGGCTGGTTTCTCTACACCTCAACCTGTGCAAGTTGAAATTGATGCAGTAACACCATCTTCTGTGAATGAGAGTGGTGCCATGAAATTCAGAAGCCTGGATGAGATATATGATGAGACCTAAGAAGTTGAGCTCATGGATTCTGATGTGGAGGCATTGCTCGTTGAAACTGGTGAACCAGCTAACTACAGTGAAGCTGCTTGTCATGAGGAATGGAAAAAAGCTATGGATAAGGAAATTGAATCCATAGAACAGAATAAGACCTGGGAACTGGGCAAGATACTGTCAGGGTGTTACTGGCTTATGCTGCAAACAATGGCTAGGGAGTTCATCACTTGGATGTCAAATCAGCATTCTTACATGGGGAATTGGAGGAAGAAGTCTATGTATCTCAACCTAAGGGCTATCAGGTGAGAGGTAGAGAGCAGGAGGTGTACAAACTGAATAAAGCTCTCTATGGACTGAAACAAGCCCCTAGAGCTTGGAATGTGAGATTAGACAAGAGCCTTAAGAAGTTGGGTTTTAGAAGATGCTTGAGTGAACAAGCTGTCTACACAAGGGGAGCAGGAGACAGATCAGTCATTGTAGGTGTGTATGTAGATGACTTGATTGTTACTGGTGGGAATACTGATGAGGTCAAGTTGTTCAAGACACAGATGCTGAAAGAATTTGATATGTATGATCTGGGCTTGCTATCCTACTGCCTTGGGATTGAGGTAGATTAGAAAGAAGATCATTTCACAGTCAAACAGAGTGGATATGCTAAGAAGGTCCTGATGGAGTTTGGGATGATGGAGTGCAATCCAACAAAAGTTCCATTAGATCCTGGATGTAAGCTGAATGCTGACAAGGATGGTCAGAGAGTAGATGCAACTGATTATAGAAGAATGATTGGGTGTCTGAGATATTTGTTGCACTCTAGACCTGACTTGTCATACTCTGTTGGGTTGGCTAGCAGATTTATGGAGAAGCCAACTGTTATGCATGCCAAGGCTGTGAAACAGATTCTGAGATATTTGAGAGGCACCATTGATCTGGGACTTGTCTATGTCAGAGGTGGAAATGCAGACAAGCTAGTGGGGTACACAGATAGTGATCATGGTGGAGACACAGTTGAGAGGAGAAGCACAGGAGGTATGGCTTTCTACCTCAATGAGAATTTGGTGACCTGGTGCTCATAGAAGCAAAAGACAGTGGCCCTGTCTTCCTGTGAGTCTGAGTTTATGGCAGCCACAGCAGCTGCAAAGCAAGCTTTATGGCTGAGGAATTTGCTCAGTGAAATCACTAGAAGAGAAGCAAAGCCTGTCATACTCTATGTGGACAATAACTCTGCAATAGCTCTCATGAAGAACCCTGTTTTCCATGGTAAAAGCAAGCACATTGACTTGAAGTACCACTTCATCAGGGAGTGCATCGAGAGAGGACAGATCATTGTCAAGAGGGTGTGTACAGAAGAGCAGAAAGCTGATGTGTTAACCAAGACCATGACTGCGGTGAAGCTTTCAGTTATGAGGCATTTGATTGGTGTCAGGGAAGTTGGCACTTGTTAGGCTTAGGGGGAGTCTGTTGGAGGAAGCCTGACAGATGGGAATCGCTGATGGATGGTCAGGAGCAGCCCAAGCCAGGGAATTCGGAGCTGAATGGTGGTGGCCGTTCGGGGTGGCGTGGTGATCGCGCCCAAGTTCCGGAGCTTTCTGAACCGTGTGTTTTCAGGGATATGTATCGCGTGTGTTTTCTGTTTTGAGTTTGTTAGACGTGTGCGTTAAGCTCGGGTATAAGAGCTGGGTGTGTGAGGTGTCGAGTATATCTCGTGTAAGCCGGTTAGGCGAATTGTATCTTGGTGAAACAAAGGCGAAAAAGGGCGCTAACCCCGGGGGTCACCTGGGCGTTCCCAAAATCCTGTGTTCATCTGTTCATCATTTTCTTCTTCAAATCAATCCACATACAATGTGTAATCGTGATCCTAGACTAACAAGGTGGCGGTCATCGTGCCTTTGGGTGTGCCCAAGTCCTTTACCTGTATCCATCGGGTTAGGGACTAGCTGGCTTTTCTAGTAGTGGTAATTAATGACTAGCTGGCTTGAAAAAACCGGTTCTGCCAAATCTGGGATCTGACCAGTCCGATTTTCCCAAACAGGGTCCCAAACCGTGCTCGACGTGCCTCCATCCAAAGCTCCATCGGCCCCTGCCTCTTGCACCGTAGGATCTGGCGGATCCCTAGTTTGGGGTGGCCTTGCATGCACGGCTGGGGCGAGCAACTCGAGGGAGCCGACCATACCTCCCGCGTTGAAGCCGCAGCCATGGACGATCCCTGGTGCACCATCTTGCTAACCTCCGGAGCTAGGTGTCTCTGCTGACAACAGCTTATGGAGGACCATCCTGGCTACGCCTTCCAGAGCTTTGGCACCGACCAGGCTAAAGTCCATTACAGTCAAGCCAACACCTGTGTCGATGTCCTCTACCTGGGTCGCTGGCAGTCACAAGATAGTGTGGAGGAGGCTGAAGTTGACAGAAGGCAGCGCTGCAAGGTTACCGGAGGAAAAGAATCAAGGTGCCAAGCAGCTAGCCATCTCTCTGCCTACCAGGTGTTGGAAGCTCGCGGAGTCTTCGCGAGCTTATGCTCACCTGGAGCCTCCGCCTTCACAGTGGTGGCAAACAACAAGGAAGAAGTAGTGGTGGCACAAGGATAGGGAGGATGGCTGTGACAAGTCCAGGCGGGCTATGCAGGACGCTGCCCCGGAGCACACCACGAACGGCTGGGAGCTTTTTAGAAAGCACCTAGCTAGGCGCTGCTTCTAGTGTCTCAGCGCTGACCAACAAGTCACACAATGCAGAGACCCTATTCGCTACCTCAGGTGCATGGGCTTTGGGCACATCTCCCACCACCGTCGCTTCGGTCAGCGACAACCCATCTCAGCCAAGCTCACGCTCCAGGCTCACCTTCCCAGCATCCATAGCCACCTTGTTTTCCCACCACTCTGCCGTGCCAACCATCCCATCTCACCGCCATCTCAGAACACACCAAACAGCTCAACACATCCACCACCAAAAACCAGGGAATACGTGCCTAGCTAGGTTGCCTACCGCCCACCGCTGGGCCGTGTCACCATTGCCATCGTTCCCTTGTGCGGTCAATACCAGGCTCCAGCGGCACCCTTATTGTGCTATGAGCGTGACCAGGATGACGACTTCCAGGGGCCACGGCGACACAAAGAACGACGTCGTCCGCGGTCACCAATACGCAGCACCCCTCACTTCTTGGTGAGTCTAGACCCGCTGACAGACCACGACTTCCTGTCTTCAATCCCAAGGAGCCCTTCTATCAGGTACGGTGACCAAATGTTCTTGGAGGCCCTCCCTCCTTGTGGAGACGGCAGTTGGTCCTCGCTACTCACCTGACTTCGGCGGTGAGCCTCAGATGCCAGGGGCCCAGGATGGATCAACACGGCTGGAGTAGGACCTTGATAAGGAGGTAAGTGCACAACCAGATGGTGGAGAATCTGCTGATGCTGAGGACCAACAATCGGATGGACACACTGTTGTTGAATTTTGTAGCAAAATGTTCAAGGAGCTCCGGGCACCCTTGCTACCGACACCAGAGTTTCCTCGACCCCGAGAGCCCTCCCCCTTGCAGGCAAGCTGAGGAAGAAGAAGGCATTGCAGGTGACATGCTCGAGAGCTAGCGCCAGGCTGCCAAACCATCCATGGTGCCGGTGGCTGAGCGTGCTCAGCGCAAGCTGATGCGCGAGCGTCTGGCACCAGATGTAGCGGTGACTGAATACATTGATTTGTATGGTAAATTCTTTGACATGATTTGAGAATTTAGGACACTATATTATATTTTATCAGTAATCCCATGGTAGATATGTTCTCAATTGTGTTTCTACATACATCTTTAATTTTGTCTGCATTTTCCATTCTGCACCCTCGACAAGCTGCTGCCTCTCGCCCGCTCCTTCTTGCCACCGACCTAATTTTAAATTATATTTTCCCCTTCGTGGAAGACTTCAATATTTTTTTTATTTTTTTAGATAATGGATAAAAATCTGGCCTCTACATCCGAGGATATACATAGCCCATTATTACAAAAAAATTGGAATAAATGCAAAAAAGAAAGCCATAGTCATATAAAATGATCAGGACGCTAGTTCAAACAATATAAATGTTTCCTTCCTTTATTGGAAAACTCTAAAGCAATGACTATTGACTTCTAATTTATTGCTCATGATCGAGAGTGCGTCCTTGGCTTGCTCTTCACGCTGCAATTGGGCCCAAAAGCATAACCAGTACGCTCCCCTGAAAATGACCTGCATAATAGAGTTAGATTTTATTCTATTAAAAACAACATCATTACGGCATCTCCAAATAGCCCAAAGCATAGCAGCCACCCCACCCAAATCAAGTTTCTAATCTTTTTATTTTGATTAGATAGCCAATTACCAAACATGTGGCTGATTGATCTAGGTTGAGTCATATGCATTTCGAAACCTTTAAGTCACTCGCCATGAGCAAGAGGAATGTGAATCAAATTCTCCCTCATCCACACACCACACGTCGGAATAGAGCACCAAGCGAAATCCTCCTCGAATCGAATAAACTAAAGCAAGCAGAATCAGAAGCAGCCATGTGAATCATATTCTCAGAACCAGAATGTTCGTCAGCACTCAGCACCTTGGTGTATGAGATCGATGAGAGACCTACTCTACGCGCCCTACCCGTCAACTGGCACTAGCTTGTCAGTTCACCATGGGCCTCATCAACGCCTTCACGTCGTCGCCGCAGAAGCAGCAGCTCCATGAGCCGCTGCCGGCGAGCGCCGGCTTCCCGGCAAGCTCCAAGAAGCGCGCGCTGCTCGTGGGGATCAGCTACGCCGGCACCAAGTACGAGCTCAGGGGCTCCGTCAACGACGTCAACTGCATGAGCTACATGCTCCGCGAGCGCTTCGGCTTCCCGGCGAGCTGCATCCTCATGCTCACACGTAAATCTAATACAGTCACCTCATCTTTTGACTTATAGCTTCAGAATCTTTTGTAACTTTAGAACATGTTTGATACAGCTCATAACAGTTTTATGAGCTCTTTTTTTTGCCAAACATTTATTTCCAAAACAGCTTTATCGGTAAAGTTGTTTTTTCTCTCCTCTCATAGAGACATGAGTTAGAATGAAACTAAAAAAAGTAGCTTATTGCAGCTTTCTCCTACATTTCTCTCTTAACTATGCATGAAGTAGTTGGTGAAGCTATTTTACCTATCACTTTTTGTAAAACAACTCAGCATCATCTAGAAAGTTGGTCATAAAACTATTTTTAAAAAAACAGCTTTACTAGTGAAGTTGAGCTGTGCCAAACAAGCCCTTAGTTTTTCCTTCTTTTTCTTCTTTTTGTCCTTTCTTTCTCTTTTTGCTTTTCGTTAAACCTTTGTAAGAACCTTTTTGTGCCTGTAGGGGCTTTTAGCGCCTCCAGTAATTTCATCAAAGAAAAAATCTAATACAGTCTTGCTGCAACGCATCGTCGTTGTTTCTCATGTTGTTTTGCTTGGCGTGACCGTGATCATTGTCTATCGATCGGCTGCAGAGGAGGACAGGGACCCTGGGCGGGTGCCGACGCGGGAGAACCTGCTGCGCGCGCTACGGTGGCTGGTGGAGGGCACCAGCGCTGGGGACTCGCTGGTGTTCTACTTCTCCGGCCACGGCGTGCAGAAGCTGTACATGGACGGCCACACGGTGGAGGGCTGCGACGAGGAGCTGTGGCCCGTGGACTTCGATGGTGGCTCCCGCGGCGGCGTCATCCTTGACGACGAGATCAACGCCACCATCGTGCAGCCGCTGCGCAGAGGCGTGAAGCTGCACGCCATTGTGGACACCGGCCATAGCGGGACCATCCTCGAGCTCCCCTACGTCTGCCGCCTGTCCAGAACCGGCGGGAACTGGAATTGGGAGGAACTGCAGAGCCGCCTCTCCGCCGGCAAGACCGCCATGTCCACCAGCGGCGGCCTCGCCATCTCCATCAGCAGCTGCGGCGGCGACAGCCAGACGTCGCAGGACTTGTTGTTGGGATCTGCCTACACCAGCGCCATGACGTACAGCTTAATCAAGGCGGTGGAGTCGGAGCCGGGCACCACCTATGGCCGCCTGCTGACGGCGATGAGGGCTACCATCCGCGACAGCGGCAGGGAGTTCGGTGGCATGGGCCCCATCGGCACCTTCTTCCGCCGGGTAATCACATTCAGCCGTGCGCAGCAGGTACAAAACTCTGAAACGAAAACGTACATCCGTGCACTATTATAGGAGTATAAGTATTGCTGCTGTGGTGTGCCGTTTGATCGTACATTGGATTTTGGTTTGGCAGGAGCCCCAGCTGTCCGCTTCACACACGTTCGACATCTACAAGAAACCCTTTCTATTGTGACTCGGTAAAGTTTATTTCACGCTTGAGTACATGTGCCCTCACTCTCCCATCCATTATATTAGATTTCGCTTTGAGAAGGGTGGAAACACACATCTCAATGCGAAACTGCTTTGAGATGTGTGTTTGCACACTTCTCAAAGTGGGAGAGTGAAGGGATGTGCCCTTAAGAGCAAAAAAAAAAAAAAAAACCCGCCTCCATCGTAACTCCTTCACTTTATATTTGCTAGATTATAGCTTTGCACGGTATATATGCAGACAACGCGAGTGTATCAATATCATTGACACGGTTCGTAGTACTAGTAGGAGGTGTGTCCTTTTGTCTCTTTTAGATATAGGAGTACCTGCAAGTGATGTACTCTGTAAACCATAGGCGTGAAGGAGATATAAGGCATACATGATTTTGATACCATCTGAGTAGAAAATTTTGGAGCTGAGATGTTGGCGATGCCATGTGGGGAACCACAAGCTTCTTGCAGCTGCATGAATGAACTTAGTTATGATGACAAAGGAAGATGGAGACGGTTCACTGATAAAGTTGAGAATGCAGTCCGAGGCATGGCAGACCGGCCGAAAGCACGATTTTTTGGCCTCGCTCAAGCACGGCACGCACTGGTGGGCCTAGGCCGGCACGACTCGGTACACTAGCATGTGCCTGGGCCGCTTCCTAGACACAACACTTCCCGATAAATCTCTGCCGGCCCGGTAGAGGCCCGATATAGATATATATATATATATATATATATATATATATATATATATATATATATATATCCCAAATTTTCCTATTTCTATTTCTTCCTATCGATCTGGCACAACTTTTCTTCGCACCAGTCGATGCTGCAGCTTCCTTCCGAGAAAGTAGCGGCCCACTTCGTCCTTACGCGAGTGTCACCACCTCAACACCTTCGTGCCTTAGCTTGAGCACCGGGCGAGGATGCGCCGCCACCTCTGTGCCCGACGAGAGCACGCCGGCATGCCGCCACCTTTGTGCCCGATGGCCACGGACGCGCCTCCTCCTTCACAGTTCATGGCGCCCAAGCTGCTTGCCCACCGAGAAGGCTGAGCTGCGGGATCCGGTGTCGAGCTGCTTGGGTGGGAGCGCGCCAAGCTTCTCCACGCGGATCTGGTGTCGAGCCCCCTGCCTCCCCTTCCGGGCTTCCCCCCTCCCTTTCTCCATGTGCATGGCATTTTGGGCTTTGGGCTCGGCACAGAAAGCGGCCTGACATGCCTTGCCTGGGCCGTCAGTTAAGCATGGTGAACTGAGGCGGCTTGGCCCAGTAGCATGACGGCCCTACCGTGCCTGCTGGCATGGGCCCGTGCCGAGCCAGGCTAGGCCGGCCCATTGCTCATCTTTATTCACTGAACATAGTCTTTTGACTGAAATTTTGCTGATAAAAATGATGATATATTCCGTGTTGACAAATCGTCCTATCGATCCAAGTACACACACAGAGCAAATGTAAACATACAGGAATAGTAGAAATATAGAGCTCTTTTTTTCTTTCTCTGTAGAACATAATCATCGAATCTGTTTACCGGGCTCCCTTGTGTCTTTTATCTGCCTCCCACATGCTCCAATATCCACGTGTGACTCACACATAATTAACAGGGTGTGTTTTGTTTGACAAATAGATTGGCCCATGATCTTTTCAGCCAGTTTTAAGCTTGGTTTGTAGAATGAAATAATTGACCTACACTGCGTTACCTCATTCCACACAAACTAATATTTAGTACTAGTCTGAGAAATAAAGTCATTTTATCATATTTGATGAATGGACTCAACGTACAATCTCATCTAGAATAGAGTTATTCCTCAAACTAAACACCCTATAAGTGTGTTCAGATGTTTAAATTGTTCTTTCTTTTCTTAGGCATAAATCATTGGACCCTGGGCTTGTTTGGATCAGAGGAATTACAAAGGAATTTCAAAGGAAAGCATTTTTATGGAAAGTTTTTGAAGACTGATATTTGGATTGGAAGAAAGATACATCACCTGAGTTGTCTAGGAGTATGAACGTATAGGAGTATGTTCTAATTTGGAAAGTTTTTGAAGATTGATGTTTGGAATGGAAGAAAGATACATCACCTGCGTGACCGTTGTTTGAAGATTGATGTAGGTGTCCAGCTCTTCGATGACTGTGTCCACCACCTGCGTCGTTGTCTTGGCTGTGTTGTTGAAGCTCCTGCCGTTCCGCTCCATCCAGATGACCCAGGTGACAAGAAGCACAATGGAGTCCAATGCCCGGCGAATGTCCTCCAGTACCGTATTGCGCGTCTCCAGCCACCAATCGGCGAGCATGGAACTGGTGGTGCTGATGGCCCACCATAGCGAGCAGTCATGCCCAAACCTCTCGCATGAACAGGCACGTTGGCTCTATATGCATGTTGGCTCAGCATCGAAGTTATAGAGTCGCCATTTGTGGAGCATATGTCTTGCTTGCGCCGCCAGGACATGTCAGACCTCGGGCGGCCTCCAGTTCGGGGTTGTTAGCTCAGCACCAATGTTGACAATGATGTGGTCTCATGTGGCTGCATCTTGCTTGTGCCATGGGGACAAGTCGGGTATAGTTTTCCAAACGGGTGGCACTAGCACTACATGGCACTAGCACTATCAGGCA
Source organism: Sorghum bicolor (assembly GCF_000003195.3). Taxonomy (NCBI): domain Eukaryota; kingdom Viridiplantae; phylum Streptophyta; class Magnoliopsida; order Poales; family Poaceae; genus Sorghum; species Sorghum bicolor. Next base: position 61,675,444 of record NC_012877.2, read on the forward strand.
CGGTGCCCTACCGTGTCATATCATACATGTAGTGCCACCGTGTCCAGACTCTGGCCCAGGCACGACACTAAGGCCAAGAGATAGTACCGTGTCAGTAGCCCAGCGGATTAGTGCCGTGCTTTGGCATTAAAACCATATCACCACTTCAAAAGATCAGACTCAAAAGAACAGTTCAAAAACTAACTTGAAATCTAAAGAAATTGTAATCAGAAAGAAGAAAACACAAGGTAACAGAAATGTCCTTGGAAGCAGCAGTATATGACAACCAAAGAGCTCCTTAGCATCCCTAGTGACATCATCCTCGTCATCTCCAGTCATCCCACAGAGGCGTTGATGGTCATGGAATGACCGATGTCCTCCTGCTCGTCTGACATCTCGCTATCGCGGGCCTTCGGTCCCTCAATGGCTACCAAGAAGAAAGAAGTAGGGTTAGTAACAGATCTAGGGTTAGAGTTCAAGAAGAAGTAGTAGTAGAGTTAGGGTTAGGGTTAGGGCTCACCTCTATGGCCGGAGCTCCAAAGATGCCAGCGACAACAACGACGTTGTCGTCGCACAAATCCGGCACCATAGTACCACAACGAATTCGACTGGAGCCCCAGAGATGCCAAACTCTAGTGAGGTCGATGAGGGAGACGAGATAGAGACGATGAGGGCAAGATGTGTAGGACGAGGCTACATCGCTAGTCAGGGAGGAGGAAGAGTGGTATAGAAGGTTGTGTTGCCGTGGCGGCCGCCAAAAAGCAGGAAGAAGAGAGGACGGTAGGCGAGGAGCTAGGGTTTCCACTGGAGAGCGGAGGAGCTGAGGATCCGCAACAAGTGAGGAGAGAGAGAGGGTGAAGACACGAATGAGCTAGGGTTCTAGGGAGTGGGGAGTGGTGAGTGGCACTAGCTTATATAGCCGTCCCACCCCAATGCTTGATCCAACAGCCAAGATACGAGGGGGCGCTCCATCCAACAGCTCGAAGTCGTGCCGTCGCCATGCCATCGTCGTGCCGCACATTGAAGCGGGTCGTGCCCATGCCGTGCCATCATGCTTACATTGAGGCCCAGGCACGGGCATGGGGTTGTGCTTGGCATGGGCACAGGAGAGGCAGGGCTGGGCCGTTTTCGTGACAGACCAAATAGTGGCTTGCCCGTGCCAGCCCAGCGGGCTTAGCCGGTTTGGAAATCTATAATGTCGGGTGCTCTCCATAGACTCCAACTCGGTGTCGGCCACTCAACATCAAAGTTGGTCAAGTCGCGAACCTACAGGGTCCATGCCTCGCTCGTGCGACCGGGACACCTCAAGCAGGCTCGATGGAGGCATGATGCATGTACCAAGGTGCAGCATCCTTCTGCCGGCTTGATAGAGCTGCCCCGGCGACTAATCAAGGGCTCAACGTTTGAAGTTCCCATTAGGAACTTCTCTGTGCATCCGTCAAGTCGTCGAAGCTGCAGGTAGAAACCAGAAAAGGAAAAAAAACAAAAATGTCCTAAAATATAAGGACCAGCCTAGGGCTATAATTAGGAGCCTCTCACATCAATAGAGGCACAAAATAGCACCATCATGATCAACACTTTAGCATACTGGAGAAGACATGAGGCTGAAGATGACGACCATTCTTGCGCATTAAAGATAGGAGGAGAACCAGGTTTCACCGCGCATGCTAATTTGTTTGGACAGAAAAATATAATATTTCTCCATCCACTATCGGAATCCGGCTTTTTGTCGAGTGCCAAATGGTTTACCGAGTAATTTTTATCGGGCACTCGGCAAATAAGCTCTTTGCCGAGTACCAAATAAAAATACTCGGTAAAAAATACTCAGCAAAGAAGCTCTTTGCTGAGTGCTAAAAAAACGCTTAGCAAAGAAGCTTGTTTGTCCAGTGCAAAAAAAAACACTTGGCAAGAAGCTTGTTTGCCGAGTGTTTCTTTGGGCACTCGACAAAAGACTTTTTATCGAGTGCTAAATAAAAATACTCTGTAAAAAAACACTTAGCGAAGAAGCTTCTTTGCCGAGTGCTTTGTTTGGCACTCGGCAAAGAGCTTCTTTGTCGAATGTACGTTTTTCTTTTGGCACTTGGCAAAGGAAATTTCAAAGTACATTTGAAGTAGTAAATGAATTCAAATGAAAAAGTTTTCAACTACATAGTTGTATAAGTCATCAAGATGTACAATGTTTGTTTTGGTCTTTTCTTCACAGACAAAGTGAAAGTAAATTTGTTCACAAATCTCAAATATCTCTCTTGTACTACAAGAGATATATTTAAGATTTGTAAACAATGTTAGAACCACCATGTCAGATGAACATATGATCAAATAACCAAAATAAACTTTGTAGATCTTGAGAAGTTATGAAACTTTAATTTGTAGTTGACAACTTTTTAATTTGATTTCGTTTAAGACCTGAAACAAGCAATTTACACTTGGTTTAGTTTAATATGTGGGAAACCGAAATGACGTACAAACACATAAGAGTGTGTAGTACAGTGGTTAGAGGAGGGACTTTGACAGAGTCCTGGGGGATCCTTCCCCAAATATTTTTTTGGGTTTTTTTTTTGTTGGTTTGAACTATGCACAAAAAAATACCCACTACGCGAATTTGACGGAATCCGGTGGGCTCCTCGAAATTTTTTGGGTTTGTTTTTGTTTTAACTTTGCTGGGCTTTGTTGGGTGCTCGACAAAAAACAATCGGCAAATAGCTCTTTACCGAAGGTTATTTGGCCGAGTGCTCTTTGGCAAGTGTGTAATATGGCCATAGTGGTAGTAGATCTTCTTCAGTCCATATTTTTGTTCGAAACTACTATATTATATATCGATGCTTCGATGGTGCACGAAATCCGACCCTGATACATAGGAGCATACAAATACATATGAGTGATGCATGCGCGATTTTCAGGATGGTCCTTATTCTCGATCAGCAAGATAATATAGATACTATACCCACTCATGCAATACTCTTACATGGTAACATTATTGCATGAACGGGTTCATGCCATGCCATGCTTTATATATATGTAACGCATGCATGCGTCGTCGACCGAACACACCGGTGTGCTGCCTCATGGTAGCTCATGGGCAGAAGGTGACCTGGTAGTTGCTGTTGCCGGGGCAATGATGGAGCTTGGAGTTGTCATCTGGAAACAAGTACGCCTGAGGGCACTGTGACCCCGTGCACACGATGCGGTCGCCGGCGCTGCAAGCGAAGGCCATGGCCAGGTTATAGCCGTCGATCACCGAGATGTCGTAGAAGTCCTGGTTGCCGCCGCTGGTGCCGAGCGTGAACTCGGCCAGCGTCAGCGGAGGCTGGCCAGAGAGGGTGCAGGAGAGCGCGCCGGCACAGTCGCCGGTCTGGCAGCTCCCGCTGCCGCCGTTGAAGGAGCATCCTGTGCGGCCCCAGACCCGGCCGGAGCTGGTGCCGGCGGGCACGGTGATGGTCCACGTCCCGCCGGGGTTCAGCTGCGTGCCCCCGCCCACTGGGGTGGCCGCCGGCCACACCGTGTACCGGCAGTTGTTTGTGATCGTGAAGGTGGAGGCGCTGGCGCCGGCCACCAAGGCTGCTGCGAGGAGCACCAAGAGGGTCGAGGAGGCCGCCATTGATGATGCTGGGCTAGCTAGCTAGCTCTACTCTCTTGTTGAGCACTCGAGTGGCTAGCAAAGCTGCTTGAGGAAGCTTGGGAGGGAGAATGCGTATATTTATACACTACTACAGTCAGGTACTGCAGGGGCGGCTAAATAAGCTCTGTAAGGGCGGCTGGCCCAGCCGCCCTTATGCAAACGCTCTTACAGTGTAATTCACTGTAAGGGCGGTTCAACACCAGCCGCCCTTACAGAGGCCCACTGTAAGGGCGGTTGGAAACAACAGCCGCCCTTACAGTGGCCTACTGTAAGAGCGGTTGGTGCTTCCAGCCGCCCTTATAGTGAGCCTTAGTAAGGGCGGCTTGTGTCTCAGCCGTCTCTATTGTCTGCATTTGCAAGGGCGGCTCTATCTAGAACCGCCCCTACAGTTATTTTTCAAAAAAAAAAATAAAAATTACAATAATCGAGTTGACAGCACAGCACAGCACCACATACATATATACATATATAATCAGAGACAGAAAACATCACAGATTCACAACATAAATATCCATACATATACACAGCACCACATTTCAAGTCCAAAATGTTTCCATGTCCAAATCCATCCAAAAGAGTCCGAAATTTTTCAGGTACTAATACAAATCGATCACAGTCCATTCCAACAAGTTCACATGTAATCAACGACCTAGACATAGCCTATCCCACTGACGGAGGTGCTGGTAAAGAGGATTGCTACCTAAGTCGGACTGTGGGTTATGGTAATCACCTTTGTAATAAACAACATGGTCCATTATAAAGTTGCAAAGGTCACCGACAATCTCTAAGAGGTCATCATCCCTGTAGACATCCCTTTTTAGTCCTTTTTCTTCTTTCCACTACAAGATCGTAAAAGACAAGTTTAGGTCTAGTGTAAAGAAGAGATTGCAAAGCTAAGTGAGAAATACTATGTTTTCATACTACAACCCACTAAGAGATTCAAACTTACCAATTCAGGGTGTCTCCTGTAGCCTTTTGTGTTACTGATGAAAGCACATACATAGTATCCACAATGCAGACTCCCTGGCCTTTGCTTGGGAAACTTTGTTTCAATTTGCAAATGGAGATGTGTCAAGTATAAGTACTGAAAAAATTAGTAATTTTATGCCAAACTAAGTCGCACTTACCGAACATAGAGATTTGAAACGCAAGTGGCTCCCCAGACCTGGATCATGCCTTCCTTTGTGATTCTTGACATAGGCCCTGAATGCCCTGTTTGAATGAGAATCGATGTGACTTGTAGTATGCAGAAGTCGATATTAAAGTGAATCATATAAGGTTACTAGGATTACAAATTTGCTTACGTAATGAGAATTGACATGAAGTCTTTATATGTGTGGGGGTCAAGATCTGCAGAATCACAAATCCATGCCATGTTCATCCCGACATCGAGACCTATGACTATCCAGTGATTGCTACAACAATTTTAAATAAATACATAAGTACCTTTGCATCAAAATAAGATAAACCGAACAATCGTTAAGTATACAATTAATCGAACTTACTTGAAGTGGTATGGAATCCATATTGTTTCGAAGTGTTGGAGATTCTTTAAACATACGGCAAGCCATGCCGCAACCTTAAGAGACTCTTCTCTTATTTTGGCCGCACGGATCTTTTCTTTCTCCGCCAACGTCCCTCCAGCAGCTAGCTGTGGCGCATCCAATTCCCATCTCGATGGGTAATTAAAATTTATTTGTGCTATAGGCATAGGGTCTACATACCCGGCTTTCGTTGAGCGTGTAGATTTCATAAAGTTTGCTTGCATTCTAAAAATCATGACGTAAGTTAGTTTTAGCAAAATCCAACTAGGTTACTTTCAAATCATATCAAGAGGAAGAGGACTTACAGGCACCAAGTGCGAATCAGATTCATCGACATTGAACTAAGGTGAAAGCATGATTGGATGTCGCTGAAGTCAAAGGCAATACCCGAAGCAGGGCCTCCAAATGTGCGAGCAGGTATTACTGCTTCCAACACATTCAGTTCTGTACGTGAAACATGCAAGTAGTACCAATCATGGAACCTTCTCATTCCATATGGCATCTTACACAAGACCCGGTTTGGTAGGAAACGTTTGCCTTTTACATATTCTTTCGGGCAATCCTTTGACCACTTGATGGTTTCAACATCTGGATACTTTGTTATCGTTGTGTAGTCTGAGGTGTCTGTGGGCATCCTGTAGGCAAATTTGTTCGGGCCTTGGTTCTCAGGCTTGAACTGGTCATGAGCATACCACTTGTACATACCCGAGACATTCATATCCACAAAAGATTTTGACCCTGTCGACCTTATCATGATGGGGATCTTTTCACGAGCTTCACATACTAGAGGGAGTAGTTCTTCATGTGTCGGCGGTGCTTGTTGAAAAGTCTGTGCCATCTCATCATGGCCTTGCTCGGGGCGAGCTGGAGAATGTTGTGGCTTAGGAGGCACATGTGGTGTCTCGTCATGCTCTGACTCGGCACGAGCTGTAGAAGGTTTTGGGCTATGAGGCACATGTGGTGTCTCGTCACGCTTTGGCTCGGCACGAGCTGTAGAAGGTTGCGGACTCTGAGGCACATGTGGCATCTCATGCTCTGGCTCCGCACGAGCTACAGAAGGATCACCTATTTGAGGCTCATGTGGCGTCTCATCATGCCCTGGCTCGACCCCTTGCTCACCAGCGGTTGGAGAAGCCGGTACCCTCTCATGCATCAAGTGGTCCTCATGAGACGGTGAATACACCGCTCCATCCTCAAGGTGGACTCTCTCCAGGTGTACATCACTTGGAGTTGGCGAGGAAACATTCAACACAATATCCTTTTTGTACCATAGGATGAACTGTTTCATGAGTAGTCCAAGCTCACGAATCCCCTCGCTAGTTGGGTGTTCAATCTTATGCTTCGCGTACTCGGGATTCACGGTATGCACCTCAACCTTACTATAGTCGGCCGGGACCGGTTTATGGTGCCAGATGTCGCCTGGAATTGGAGGATGTGCCAGACCCGTTGCCACCTCAGCCATCTCCTGTCCCCTACCGATGGGAATCAACAGGATGCAACGAGTTGGCACCCGTATGTGATCGACTGAGGCGGAGGCTGCATTGGAACCTTGGCTGCTTTGAACATTTGGAGGGCTACCAACTAGAACCAAATCCCTAGGCGGCTCCATTTGTGACCGTCGCTCAGTAGACAGTCCTTGCTCCTGTAGTTCCTTGGCAACTAGGGTCTTCACTAGGGTGGCAAGACTCTCCTCCCGGTTTCTACCATGTTTCTTGTACATCTCCACATCCTCTCGAAATCCTTCCTTCCAGGTCTTATGTTTCCCTAACCCCCTGACACGGCCTGGGTGCTCGGGGTTTCCCAAGCCAAGGCTAAGCTCGTCCTTCTCTCTAGAAGGAGTGAATGAGCCCTTCTCGATGTCTTCAGAATATTTCATTATCCTTGACACTGCCTCCTCGGTCTCTGGCTTGGCAAATTTCAGACTGCTGCCTGATTCTTCAAGATTCCTGGCAAAGAGCCAACGCTTGGTGCGTGGCTTCAATTTCATTACTTTTGTATTCCCAGCAGCTACGGCCTCCTCTTCCATCTTTCTAAACATCTCTTCCTTGCCCTCGTAGCCACCGGGGCCTAGACGAGGGTGGTGGATGTTCTTCTTCGCCTGCAAGCTGTTCTTTTCACTTAAGGCCAAAGATTCTGGTGCAGTCTTCTCAGCCACGAGCAACGCCCAGATAGCAGGAGTGATGTGTCCATACTTATGGTACGGAGTTAACCCCTTTTTGATGTACTCGGTGTTCAGCTCATTCCTCCAACGTCGGAAGGATTCTCCCATCATCTTCATAGCACGTCGTCTTACTAGGGGTAGCTTCTCTGCCGGAATCCTAAAATTAAAATTGACCAACAGATGATTTTTCCATAGGTCATCCTTTATGTCCTCTGGATAGTCGTGCCAATTACGGATTGATGGGTTCAACTTGTCTCTGACTAGGGCCCCAATTGCATTGCGGAATTTTGATTGGAACTCCTTTGGCTTAAGGATCTGCCCTTCTTCCCCAACCTCATCAATCACATAAACCATTTTTGCATTTGGATAGTGGTTTGGCTTTCTGACCCCTCCTTTCCTTTTCACTTTGGTAGTCGAGGCCGAGGTTGTGCCTTCAGGTTGCGGAGCAGAGGCCACAATCGTAGTCTCTGTGCCTGTTGCCTCTGCCCTCCTTTCCCTTGCCCCGTCGTGTCCGGCGAAACGTGTCGGACGCCGACGTGGTCTTTTTGGAGGTTTAGGAGGGACCTGTATAAACAACAGGTCAAAGTGTTAGTAGAGGTAACACAGCCATATCGTTACCAAAATTTATGGTTTACTAAGTGACCTTCATATCCCTACCTCCTCGTTTGGGTCAAAGTCCTTGTCCAACTCATCCGTCGTTGGCTTCCGTCTAGGTTCACATGGGTGTGGATCCTCAGGACTTTCATATCCCGAGGTTGAGTCATCGTCCTTGCTAGATCCTTCATCAGTCTCTCCTCTTCCCGCTTCTCCCCCTTGCTCCTCGCCAGACTCCTCCTGAGTAAGCATAAATGCTACACCATTGCCCACTTCTTCATCAAACTGTTCCTGAGAAAACTGATCATGTATTTCTTGCTCTCTAGGGCTAGGGTGCTCTTCATGTTCGTTGGATCGGGCTGCATTGCTTGTTGTCCGTGTCATTTCGTGATTTGTTCTAACAGATGAAAGGAATAAAGTGTGCTTTAGTAGTAGTAGTAGTAGCAGCAGCAGCAGCATTAGTAGTAGTCGTAGCAGCAGCAGTGCTTTAGTAGTAGTAGTAGTAGGTTGAAGAGAGGAGAAGAGAGAGCAGCAGTGCTTTAGTAGTAGTATTAGTAGTAGTAGTAGTAGTAGTAGTAGTAGTAGTAGTAGTAGTAGTAGTAGTAGTAGTAGTAGTAGTAGTAGTAGTAGTAGTAGTAGTAGTAGTAGTAGTAGTAGTACTAGTAGTAGTAGTAGCAGCAGCAGTAGCTAGGACTAGTAGTAGACTAGTGCAGCAGTGTTGGAGAGAGGATGAGAGTAGAAAATAGAAGAGAGACAGAAAGAGCAGAGAGGAAGGAGAGGTGAGGAGAGGGAAAGGTTTAAAAAAGGCCTTAGAAATATGTCTACCATCATTTGATCAAGAACTTGGAGCATCAAGGCATCAAAACAGAGAAGTAGGTTGAAGAGAGGAGAAGAGAGAGCAGCAGTGCTTTAGTAGTAGTAGCAGCAGCAGCAGATGAGAGGAGAAGATAGGAGAGAGAACACACAAAGGAGACAAATTAGTTTGGTAGTAGTAGTAGAAGAAGAAGAAACTAATGTGCCCTCAAATTAGCGGGTTGCTGCTTTATAGAGCCATCCGCTGCTCTGTGGTGATCATAGATCATAGACTTATATGACAGTCAGTAATAGGTTAAGAGAAAACCCATTTGCACTACAAGACCGAAAACCTCTGGGGGAGGCTAGTATCCAATGGCACTCCATTCGAGACGAGTTTCCCCCAGAAGCTTTCGGTCTAGGAGAAGCTATGGGTATTTGACTGTCATGTTGTCTCACTACACCTTTTGTATCATCGAGCAAGAAATTTTGAAAAAAAAAGTAGTACAAGTAGTAAAGGCCTCAGTACCATGTCAATCATCATTTGATCATGAACTTGGAGCATAAAGGCATCGTAATAGAGAAGATGAGGTCATATAGGGGCCGCTGGTAACGATGCCAAGTTCCTCACAAGTTCCTGATCATCAGCTCATATTCCATACAATGAATGGACTTAGACAATCTCATCATCGGCAAAACAAAGGAGAGAAGAAAAATAGAAGAGGAGAGTAGTAGTAGTAGTATAGAGGAGCACAGTTTATAAAACTGTCATAGAGAGGGTAGTAGGAGAGTTGGGCACAACAGCAGTAGTAGTAGGATTACAGTAAGCCCCAACAGTAGTGTAGTACTAGTAGAGTACTAGAGTAGAGCAGCAGCTAGCACTAGTAGTAGACTAGTGCAGTAGTGTTGGAGAGAGGATGAGAGTAGAGAATAGAAGAGAGATAGAAGGAGCAGAGAGGAAGGAGAGGTGAGGAGAGGGAAAGGTTTAAAAAAGGCCTCAGAAACATGTCTAGCATCATTTGATCAAGAACTTGGAGCATCAAGGCATCAAAACAGAGAACAAGGCACTATAGAGGCGGCTAGTAATGATGCCAAGTTACTCATAAGTTTTGGATCATCAGCTCATATTCTAAAATAATGTATTGAATTAGACAATTTCATCATCGGCAAAACAATAGTAGAGGAGAGAGGGTATAGTAGTAGTATAGAGGGGCACGGTTCAAAAAATGTCACCAATTCAAAATTATGCCAGTAAGCCACCACAACAGTAGAGTAGTAGTAGTAGTAGTAGTAGAGAGGAGTGGCATATAAGCAGCCTGCTATATAAACAACAGTAATTATGCCTCAGTATATAAAACTGTCATAGAGAGAGTAGTAGTACAGTTGTAGTACAAAAGCAGTAGTAGTAGGATTACAGTAAGCCACAAATTAAAATGATAGTAAGCCACCAGAACGTAACCAGTAATAGGTAACCAGTGACTAAACTATGTAACTTGTGGGAGAAATAAGAAACAGATTGACTATCAAATGATAAGCTAATGCAAGGCATAGAAGTCAAAGTAAACAGATTGACTATAAAATGATAATGGAACAAACTAGAAGTCAAAGATCATACAAATAGAGTTCAGAGTCAAACATAAAGATAATAGATGATTGAGGGAACATTTCCTGAATCTATAATAATATTCATGTCAAATATGACTCAGGCAAAAGCATCATTAACCAGAAATTAATTTATAAACTAAAAATTAATAGACCTATTTCAAGTCACAAAGCTATTAGCAGCCAAGGCCCTCCTGAGCTTGGTGTAGCAGCAGTAGCAGCCAACGTTACATCTGCATCGCTAATTACACTGACAATAACTGTGTTCATATATGCAGGCAACATAGCTCTAAAAGACAATTACAGTAGTATGATCGACATCGATTATGACATCAGAGCCCCGGATTATAGCTATCTACTGATAGCAGAAATGAAAGAGACTTCTATTACCAAAAGTTTGATATATTCAGAACGTGCAAAGGTAAAACCATCCAGCTGCTTCAACTACTGCAGCAATGTCTACAAGACTTCAAACACAGAGCTACCAGAATTTCAAACATAGTTACAACCCTCGCAGACACCAGTACAGACAACAAGTATATATACCTTTGTGACTTTGCTAGGCACCTAAAATCTACTGCAGATCATGCATATAGAAACTATGCCATTATAGGCGATCACATACTATTGGTGCAGAGGCAACCTGAGCAGCCTATGAAACTAGATGGTTTCAAAAAATCAAAATCCCACCATTGTACGAGGTATGCCACTATAGTAAAAAGAACAAGCTCCCACTGCTGCCACACGAACTCTGAAAATAATTTGCACCACTTACTCAGAACTAACGTGCACACAAACCACGCAGGTACCAGTTCCGCCATCATATATTACCAGGCTTAAGGTTATCTACGCTGCAGCAACCAAGATGGTACATAAAACAGAGACTACCATTACTACTGCAGAGACATCTACAGGTCAATTCGAAGCCTTTGTGACCATGCAAAACAAGACACATAAATACAATGATGTCCCCTACAAAAATGAAGCCTCAGTGAAAGCAGCAGCTATCTATTACTCACTAAAACAGATGACAAACATTCTTGGATACCAAATTATTGATCTCAACTATCCAATCCTATCACAGCTAGTCACTGCAACAAATGATCTAACCATACACATTGGTCTACTACAGTGATGTGTATCCTATATCACCGCAGACATAGGATTGGATAGCAAAGTGAGCAAACTCACATACCTTTGGAGGAGAAGGAGAGAGTCGCGGACGGGCGGCGCCTAGGGTTCCTAGCAGGCGGAGTGCCCAGGCTCACCGACGGGCGGGCGGCCGCGCGTGGATCTTCGGCCCTCGGCGACGTCTAGGGTTCTGACAGGGCGGAGCGCACGGGCTCGCACATGGACGGAAGCAGGTCGCCGAGCTCGCGGAAGAAGAGCTCGTGGACGCGCCGAAGAAGAGCTCGTGGACGACCGAGGTCCTCGGCCAGACTCGCCGAGCTCGTGGAGGCGCGCGTGGGCGGGCGGCCGTGTGCAGATCTGGCTCCCGGCGGCAGCAGAGTGGTGGCGTGGCACGGGCACCAGCGAAGGGGGAGGGGGAGGAGAGCGCGGGGAGGAGAGTGGTGGCGTTGCACGGCACCGGCGAAGGGGGAGGGGGAGGAGAGTGGTGGCGTGGAATCGGGCGGCGGCGGCTAGGGTTCCGATCGGGGGGGAATCGGGCAGCCTGACGGTGTCCAACTGCGAATGAGAACGCCCTGGCTTAGGCGCTGCGAACGGAAGGGGGTTTTATGGAGGGCAGCCCCACTGTAAGGGCGGTTCAGATGTGAACCGCCCTTATTGTGGTTTTCTTGAAATTTAAAATCATTTTTTTAATTTAGTTAAAGTTCAAAATGTATTTATATAATAATTTTAATTTATTCCATGTATTTTTATATTTAATTTATATATATTATATAATTTCAAACTATTCCAAGTTTTTGTATCTTTAATTTATATACATTATATAATTTCAAACTAAATTGGTTTGGAATTAAAAAATAAATTTGTGTAAACTTAAAAATTCTTTAGTGCCTCACTTGACCTAATATGTAATAATTTTGAATTATTTCATACATTTTTATGATTAGTTTATATATATATATATATATATGCAAAGTTTATTCATTTTTGTCTACTTTGACCAAGTCAAACATTGGATTTTTGACAAAATACACTTTGACCGGACCCGAGATGGTCTCAGAAGCAAAAGTCATGAATACAAAGTTTGTTCCCCTTCTCAAGATACACATTTGGTGTAATGGTCAACTTTTCATATGAGATGGTTTGGACCACTCAAATTTTGAAATTTCAAATTTTTACTGCTACACGCACGTTTTCGGGACCCTAAATGGCCCCAACTCCGAAAGTCATGAATAGCAACTTTGTTCCACTCATCAAGATTTACATTTGATATATAGGACATTTTTGCATTTGACAAAGCGTTAAGAAAGTGCAGTTCTAAATCTACAAGTCCCGCATGTAGTTTCATAAAGTCTATGTGTGATTCAAGACTTTGTGACTAGAGTTTACAAATACTTTCTCAAATGCAAAAATGTCCTATGTATGAAATGTGTATCTTGATGAGCTCTAACTACCTTGTATTCAAAAGTTTTTCATTTGAGGTCATTTACTCACTCGTTTGACCAGGTTTGACCAAGCCACGCTTTGGGTTTTCAAAACATGTGAACTGAGTTTTCTGTAACTTTTCCAAATGCAAAAATGTATTGTGTACCAAAGGTAGACCTTGATGAGATCTAACTATGTTGTATTTAATTTTTTTTCATTTGAGGTCTTTTATTGCCTAGTTTGACCTTGTTTGACCAAGTCAAACATTGGATTTTTGACAAAATACACTTTGACCGGACCCGAGATGGTCTCAGATGCAAAAGTCATGAATACAAAGTTTGTTCCCCTTCTCAAGATACACATTTGGTGTAATGGTCAACTTTTCATATGAGATGGTTTGGACCACTCAAATTTTGAAATTTCAAATTTTTACTGCTACACGCACGTTTTCGGGACCCTAAATGGCCCCAACTCTGAAAGTCATGAATAGCAACTTTGTTCCACTCATCAAGATGTACATTTGATATATAGGACATTTTTGCATTTGACAAAGCGTTAAGAAAGTGCAGTTCTAAATCCACAAGTCCCGCATGTAGTTTCATAAAGTCTATGTGTGATTCAAGACTTTGTGACTAGAGTTTACAAACACTTTCTCAAATGCAAAAATGTCCTATGTATGAAATGTGTATCTTGATGAGCTCTAACTACCTTGTATTCAAAAGTTTTTCATTTGAGGTCATTTACTCACTCGTTTGACCAGGTTTGTCCAAGCCACGCCTTGGGTTTTCAAAACATGTGAACTGAGTTTTCTGTAACTTTTCCAAATGCAAAAATGTATTGTGTACCAAAGGTAGACCTTGATGAGATCTAACTATGTTGTATTCAATTTTTTTTCATTTGAGGTCTTTTATTGCCTAGTTTGACCTAGTTTGACCAAGTCAAACATTGGATTTTTGACAAAATACACTTTGACCGGACCCGAGATGGTCTCAGATGCAAAAGTCATGAATACAAAGTTTGTTCCCCTTCTCAAGATACACATTTGGTGTAATGGTCAACTTTTCATATGAGATGGTTTGGACCACTCAAATTTTGAAATTTCAAATTTTTACTGCTACACGCACGTTTTCGGGACCCTAAATGGCCCCAACTCCGAAAGTCATGAATAGCAACTTTGTTCCACTCATCAAGATGTACATTTGATATATAGGACGTTTTTGCATTTGACAAAGCGTTAAGAAATGTAGTCTCACACACATACATAAATGTAGTCTCACACACATACATAAATGTAGTCTCACATGGATACATAAATAAAGTCTCACACACATACAAATGACTATTTATTAGTATCCGCCGCCGTAACAGTTTTCCACTTCACACCTTTTCGTTCCCATGGCAATACATCTTTGGGTAGGCTTTTTTCCACAACACCGATCTTGTTAATAAAGTCTGTGAATAGCGGCATCTGATCGCACTTATTGTAGGCTTCAACATCATCAACGCCATCAACTCCAATAATGTGCTGTTTTCCAGGGATAACCACATGCTTAGGTTTCTTCTTTGGGGGGACAATGCTGAGCGGGTCGGTCATATAGAAAACCTGTGTAACATGTGAAGCAAGGACCCATGGATCATCCTGGTAGCCTATGCTGTGAAGGTCCACGACCCTCAATCCGATTTCATTGAATTCATGTTGCTTGATCCAGCAACATCGAAATAGGGCCACATTTAGTGCCTCAGTTCCATAGTCAAGTTCCCATATATCTTCAATTATGCCAAAGTAGTCGATCTTTTGTCCCCCTGCGCCGATAGCCACTGCTCGAACACCACTGTTTTGGTTCACACATTTACTATCCTTTGCGTGGGTATAGTATGTGTACCCATTGATCTCATAAGAACTCCAAGATGTCACCTGTCTTGATGGCCCCGCTGCCAACTTACTGATGGTAATAGAATCTATGGTTTCTCCAGGCTGTATGTTTTGGTCCTTCAACCATGAAGTTAGGCGTTGCTTGTGTTGTTTCATGACCCAATCACCTGTACGACCATTTCTCTCTGATTGGATGATCTCCATGTGTTCATCAATATATGGTTCCATCAGTTTTGTGCTCGCCAAGACAGCGTAGTGCGCCCGACTCACTTCAGCGTATTCATTGTCGATGAAGATTTTTCTACCATTTGTGCCCTTCCCGGCCAGCCTACCCTTGTAGTGAGAATCGGGAATACCAATCCCTCTCTGTACTTTTAGGTACTCTTGACAGCACTCGATGACTTCTTCACTACTGTAGCCCTCTATCATAGAGCCCTCTGGGTATGCACGATTATGCACATATCGACTTAGAACCGACATGAACCGCTCATACGACCACATTTCATGCAAGTAGCAAGGGCCCAACGCCTGTATCTGATGAACCATGTGAATCATGAGATGTACCATAGGGTCGAAGAAAGCGGGAGGTAAACACATCTCTAGTTGGTTTTGGGTCTCTACGACAAAATCATGTAGGTCACTCAGCTCTGTCTTGCTAATCTTCTTCTGTGAGATCTTCGACCAGAAGTAGCACATGCGGGTGATAGCCATCTTCAAAAACTCTGGCTTGATAGCCCTTATTGCGATTGGTAGGAACACCGTCAGCATCATATGACAATCGTGAGCCTTGCAGTGTGGAAATGATAGGTCCTTCATCGACACTAGCTTCTTCGGGTTTGCCGAAAACCCAGTCGGGACTTTGATCCCCTTCACAGAAGTGCATAAACCTCTCCTCTCTTCTAGGTCCAGGTTGTAGCTAGCCGCGGGTAGGGTGTATTTTCCAGTTTTTGTCTCAAGTACCGGGTGAAGCTCTGGCATCACATGTAGCTGCTCCATGTCTCTCCTTGCTTTGAGACTATCCTTTGACTTCGGTGTGTCCATCAAGGTAGCGATGAGACTCTCAAAGACATTCTTCTGCACATGCATAGCATCAATGGCATGGGGGACCTCCAATTGTTGCCAATATTCAAGATACTGAAAGAAGATTGACTTTTTCTTAAAAGGCACGCCTTCAATAGGAGGTGTGCTTCTATCTCTAGGTGTTCCATCCATTTTCTTCTTTCCATAGATGACACTTATATTTTTCACCATTTGGAACACATATTGTCCATCATGACGTCTCTCCGGAGGTCGATCTTCATCCTCTGGGATGTTGCCAAAATACTTTAAGTACACTTTGCTGCGGTACTTGTGACCTTGCTTTAAAAAGCGACGATTCCTGATGTAAACAGTCTTCTTAGATCTATCTAGGTACACCCATTTAGTATCATCCAGACAGACTAAGCATCCTGTCTTGCCTTTGATTTGTCCAGACAAGGCAAACAATGCAGGGTGGTCGTTGATAGTCACAAATATTATTGCTCTTAATGTGAAGGTCTCCTTTTGGAAAGCATCATACATCAGCTCCCCTGTCCTCCATAGTTTCTCGAATTCTTCCATCACAGGCTCGAGGAACACGTCCATATCAAAGCCTGGTTGCTGAGGGCCAGAAACATGAACAGTGAGGAAAAGATACTTTCTCTTCTGACACAACCACGTTGGGATGTTGTACATGGTCAAGATCACTGGCCAAGTGCTATGGTTGCTCGTCCTCTCGTTGAAGGGATTCATTCCATCGGTGCTCAAGGCAAACCGTACATTCCTTGGGTCCGAACTGAACAGTGGGTTGTTATTATCGAAGTCCTGCCACTGACTGCCATCGGCCGGGTGTGCAATCACATCGTCATCGACCTTGCGCTCATCGTCCCACCATGTCATGAGCGCGGCTTCCTTAGGGTTCAGGAAAATACGCCTCAAGCGGTCGGTCACTGGCAGATACCACATTACCAAGGCAGGAATTTTTCTCTTCTTTGCGTCGTTGCCTAATGGGGTTTCCTCTGGAGGTCGAGATTCTTGTACCACCTTTTTGGAACCCTTCTTACTCCTCTTGTTCCCGGTGGAGGCTTCTCCACCACTGTAAAGGTCATTGTCCTTGTACCGACTTGCCCCACAACGAGGACATTTATCCAGACCTTCGAACGTTTCACCACGAAAAAGGATACAATGGTTGGGGCATGCATGGATCTTTTCAACACCCATTGTCAATGGACTTATGACCTTCTTAGCATGGTATGTGTTGGAGGGAACTAAGTTCGGCAGTGGCAGCACAGATGACAGAAGATGCAACAGATCGTCAAAACTGCAGTCTGACCAGCCGTACTTAGCCTTCAGGATGAGTAGCTCAAGCACAAAACGGAGCAGTGTCCAATGTGTTGGACAGCCCTTCTCAACACCATACACAGTCTCCTTTGACGCTGTTTTCACCCGCTCTAGATTTTCTAGACCCTTCTTCTGTTGTAGTATTTCTGGTCCAATGGCCCGAAGCATTTCCTCTAAGTTGTCAAAGTTTTCTGCATCCCCCTCACATGCTCCAACATCATTATTGTCAACACCGCCAACATCCCCATCATTATTGTCGACACCACCGACATCATCACCACGTGCTTGTTCATTTGCTGAATCATGTTGCATTTGTGCTTCAAACATGTCTGCGTATTGGGACAACAATTGGCCTTCTTCAGCATCGTCTTCTTGGTCATCATCGTTGCCATCAAGAAACATTACTTCACCATGATGAAGCCATACTGTGTAGTTCGGGACAAATCCTCGCCTAATCAGATGTGATCTGATGATTTCCACATCATAAGTTGCTAAGTGGTTCTTGCAATCTTTACAGGGACAAATAACTGAACAATTATTTCCTGTTGACAACGTCTTTGCATGATTCACTGCGATTGTAATAAATTTGTCCACCTCATCAGCATAGGCTTGTGAGTACCTTGGCAAACCATACATCCAAGTAGCCCTATTCTCCATCTTTACATAAATAAAAAAATTAATTAGTTGAGAATAATTATTAGCAACAATTAATAAGTAACAATTATTATCTACCATTATTAGCAACAATTAGTAGCTATCATTATTAGCAATAATTGTGTTAGAAATGATTATTAGACATAATTAATAGTACCAATTATTATCTACCATTATTAGCAACAATTAATAAGTAACAATTATTATCTACCATTATTAGCAACAATTAATAAGTAACAATTATTATCTACCATTATTAGCAACAAATAATAAGTACCAATTATTATCTACCATTATTAGCAATAATTAATAAGTAACAATTATTATCTACCATTATTAGCAACAATTATTAGCTATCATTATTGGTAATAATTGTGTTAGAAACGATTATTAGACATAATTAATATTACCAAATATTATCTACCATTATTAGCAACAATTAATAAGTAACAATTATTATCTACCATTTTTAGCAACAATTATTATCTATCATTATTAGTAATAATTGTGTTAGAAACGATTATTAGACATAATTAATTTTACCAATTATGATCTACCATTATTAGAAACAATTAATATTAACAACAACTATTAGTTTACCAATAACTATTCATGCCAACCACATTCCAAATTCATGAAACAAAAACAAAAAAAGGAAACCCTAGATCTAGAATGCCTTTTCTCTCCATACATGAAACTACAATTAATCTCCAATAAAATAAAGCTATATCACCTAATTGATGGTGCAAGGTGGTGTCTCTACCTATTCTACACTAATAGCATCATAGATAAGCTCTAATTTGGTCAACACAAAGCTCAAGCTCCATGGAAGAGAGAGAAAACCAAAATGTAAATTGCTCACTAACCAACCAATAAAACATGGATTAGAGGGTGGGAATAGCATTTTCTTACCTTAAACAAGCTCCCCACCAAAGGATTTAAGTTCAAAACCTCCCCCCTTCCTAGAGTGATTTTAAGGAGGTGCCCAAGGCCTCCCAAACCTTTTTTTGCGAGTGGAAGTGAGTGGCTCGGGGAGGAAGAAGAGTGGGCTGGCTACTTATGCTACAGACCTCTGTAGGGGCGGTTGGTGTTACAGCCGCCCCTACAGTGCCTCCCCCACTGTAAGGGCGGCTGGTAACACCAACCGCCCCTACAGAGAACACTGCAAGGGCGGCTGGCTTTGTGCTTGGCTGCCCACCCACTGTAAGGGCGGTTCAAATGTTAACCGCCCCTACAGTGTGGGGAGGGGCGCTCTCTTAGTAAGTTTTTCACGTAGTGATAGGCGGCCGCCCGTGGAAAATGAGATGACGATAGAAAAGTATAAGGGCGCTCCAATGCAGAAACATCGTCGTATCATAGTTTCTATAGATATTAATTGTAGTACCACCTAAGCATTTTGCTGATATGGTAAGATAGTTATTGAAGAAAGAGAGTAAAAATAATAGAAACCAGGTCTAAGAGCAGGTACAATAATAGACTTATAGTCAAGCTAATGCCGATGTGGAGGAGAGAAGACAGAAGAGATATGATAGTTTGTCTCTCATGCAAACATCAAGCAGGGCACAGATGCATAGTGGTGGACTCAAATAGCAGTGTTGTGAGGAGGATTAGAAAAGAGAAGGTGTCTTGAGACAACTTATATTGTATAACTTGACTCTAATTACTTGCACCTTGCTCTAAGTTAGAAACCATATCTACTCGAGATCCAAGACATGAAGTGATCGATTGAAAATGGAGAGAGAATGAATGTGTTTGATAAAAAATTATTCTATAGAAACTATCCATTGGGATTATAGTTTCTATATATATATAGTGTCTATAGAACTTAATAAGTATAGAAACTACATATAATTTCTAGCAGTGAGACTGCCCTAAAGGCCTTTGGAATGACGAAAATGACCTTGATTGTTGGATAGGACAATAACACGAGGGATTCATAGAGAAATGACCGGTGCCAAATTAATGGCCTATGAGAAAGAGTGCCAATATGGATGCACATGATGTAGCTTCCTGAGAAAGCGAGAGATGGAGCCGAGGGATGTGAATGGGGGATAACGGCAGAACCTGCTTATATATGCGAGATTTGCTGCTAGACGAACGTAATCAGTGAGGCAGTTGTTTACGTTAATAGATTTTTAGAGGCGGTTGTCTTCTGAAATGAGATGTCGACCAATGAAAGCTGTTGGCTATATATTTTTGGAGATCATATCCCCAAGATGCAAGCTTATAGTTACAAAAGGCATGGGAGGGCTAGCTGTCTGCCATAGCGTCTAGTAGGATAACACTGCCATCATTAGTTGTGTGTAGATGCCTACTTCATTTGACTTGATGAGGAGCTAATAACACTCGGTAGCAATTTGTTGCATTGATTGCAGTAGTGTTACATTTGTTAGAATTTTTATCAGAAAGATCATCTAGATGTGTTTAAAACTTAATCCAGGTTGACGAGAGGACAATGCATTATTGGTCATACAAGGTATTGCTTGTTCAATTTATAACTTAATTTGTCTTGAAGGCCTTGCTTGAAAACATGTGCAGTGACAAGCATCTGCACATGCCATTATGAAGCGAGTGTGCTTGCATGCAATCGAACGAATCCTTCAAAACCAGCTACATATATTAAAACTGACGGTGGTGGTCGACCCGCGTCTCGTTTCAGCTGCCGTGCCCTATATAGAACTGCCGAAATGAAGAACTGGAGGACAACCTACAAGCTGCCCAGAGGAAGTACATACAGCAGACTGAAGATTGTGCTATGTTTGTCTAGATACACGCTGATCCAAAATAGCCTTCAATTTCCGCACTGCTGCCAAATTCTGTCACTGTGCAACCTGAATTCCTGATGGTCATTGCATGACGAAATCTTTGCATGTACAATATGTGGTTTGCGGGCAAGTCCACGAGTTTGCAGACCTACATAGTCACCGCACATGTATGTATCAAAATTGATTTTTCCTCTCTTTTTCCTCGGACACATATGCAAACATTTTCCATAGGATGTATGTATAGGAGAGCAAGTACTTAGGCACCAATCACATCGACGACGATGACACATATAGACATGCATGTATATTAAAAATGAAGATCTTGGTTATTCTCTAGAAAAAATGACGATCTTGATGGTGCCTAATTACGTTGGTATATAGTAGTCCTTATGTACTCTCACAAAGGAAGCAGTTTATGACAACGACATGATCTCCAAAGTCTAACTTTGACTCCTTTTTCATAAAAATATTAATCAAAAAGTGGTAATATATGTATATTATTATGAGAGTATTTTTCAAGATAAATCTATTAATTTATATGGTTTTCATATTTTCAAACTCAACAAGTTAAAAGTTATTTATGATTTATATTCCTAATGTTTAATACCTATCTTGTCCAAAACAATTTTATTTTTGAGTACGGAGGGATTACACATATATTCAATCCAGCTCCAAGAAAACAACATGACGCTGGAGAAGACACCTTGTTAGAATGTACTCTTCCCATATTAGGAGACATAGATCATGTGGATACGGCAAGCGGGCAAGGGCGATCAAGTCGGTCACCAGAGGACGCAGAGCAAAGCCTGCGGGTGATGGGGCCATGCATTGCGCCGTGCTGCAACGCCAAGAGGCGCTGCATGTGAGTTAGCAAGACCGGAGAGCATGAGGCCAGCATCCAGCGTAGGGGCAGCGGATTCAGAGAGCCAACAGATGTTCATGCTCTTCATATATCTGTGGGAACTTGGTTAATTAGTGGCATATTTCACCGCACCTGACACCTCCCATACCTATACGCATCAGATCGACCACGAAAAGGTTTCCTATCAAATTTCTCCTACTGTGAGCTCAAGATATAGTTTCTGCACTTTCATTGTAGCTAGGAGCAAGCTTACCTTCACTGCTTGAACCCTGGGTCTCATACATATATATCACCTAGGCAAGACTGCCCTGGTCTAGTTGGTGTGCGGCATTATTAAACTCAGCGTGCATGGAAGCGGCACGTGTCTAGGACACTCCATTGATTAGGAGGATAAAGCTGTATGTGCAAAAGAGAGACTCGCACACTTTCATGATTAGGAGGATAAAGTTCTAGTTGTAAAGTTAAAGCGATTTGTTTCTTTGTTTGCATTCCATATAGTGAGAAAACTAACATATGTTCATTTATGGGAGGATAAAATGGCTCAGAAACGCAACCCACGCTACAAGAAAAATACGCGCACTTGTTGATCTGATACAGCCAAACCCAAACATGTCACTATATCAGAAGTCTTTAGCACCTCTCTGCCATACCTCTCATCAAACAGAGATATCACATCGAGTTGGCATACGAGCATGACGTGCTTCACTGGTATCTAAACCAAGTGGGAAATTCTAGGTGAAAACATGTTACCAGGCACCAATTTGCATGCATGTTACTAATACTAACAAAGGTTAGTGCAAGTGGAAGGCCATTGAACATAATGTTTTCTCATGGTAGTACTTGTGTAAAGGAGTTGGTGTTACAAAAGATAATCTAGTCACAACTCACAACTGGTGGGTAGGGTAAATAATTAACATGTTGCCTCTATCACCTAGGGCAGACATTTAGGCATATGCTCTTTACAACATTGTTCCTTCTTGCAGTTTGCGTCATGGCATCATCAAAGATGATGACCACCGTGTGCATCATCAAATAATTTAGTTCTCTCCCATTATTCACCAAGAAATGTTTGGCCCCGCTCTTATGCATTTCTATTGCTGGATAGTTGGGATATTAATTATAAACCATTTATTCTATTATTTTCCCCCACATATTGTTATTTTAGAATCCTTTGTTAGCTAGAACATTACATTGCAAGGGGAAAAAATTCCAAGCTTCGAGGATGGATCATCCCACTACTGTAGAAGTGTAGATAGTTATAAGCTATAGAGGGTAAACACTAGAACAAATTCAGACGACTGTCTTTCATTTTGATTAGCTGAGTCGATCCGGTGATCGACGTAGGCTTGCTGCATAGATCTCTTGTTTCCAATTGAACAACGGAGTTTCCATGTGCCCTAACAATAGCCTAAATCCTGTCAAAAAATTCGTGATGCTTCTCATGCCTATGCACGGTGTCGTGCAATGTGTCTTCGCATTCATCTTATGTGGTTATAAGCTAGCTAGCCTTTTTATTCAAGAATGTGATTGACTGACGAGTTTTGTGCATGCCCAAGCATATATATTTCATGAGTACTTCAAGCCACACGCATGCACTGGAAGCATAGTTCATATATGTGTGATCGATATGATTGGTGCGTAAGTACTTGCTCTCCTATACATACATCCATAGGAAAATGTTTGCAGATGTGTACGTGGAAAAAGAGAGGAAAAAACTGTTTTTTTGATGCATACATGTGCGGTGAGTAGATGACGGTCGTCTGCATATATAGGGTGGTTGGACTGTAGACTTGTGGACTTGCCCGCAAACCACATATTGTACGTGCACAAATTTGGTCATGCATTATCAGGAATTCAGGGTGTGGTGCACAATGACAGAATTTGTCAGAGTGCGGAAATTGAAGGCTGTTTTGGATAAGCGCGTGTATTGTCTATACAGACATGCATAACACAATTATCAGCCTGCTCTATGTACGTATAGTATATTTCCTTTCGGTAACCTTTACGAGTGTTCTGAAAAAATTATCATCTTTCGTATGTTCGGTAATTATAATGGCATACAAGTAACACCGTGCATAACCAATGTGTTATCTTCGTCAACTTGGATTAAGTTATCTTCACATCTAGACGATCTATCTGATATGGTCAAAATTCTAACAAATGTAACACGGTAATGCAACAGATTTTCTACCGAGTGCTATTAGCTGATCCTCGCCAGATGACACTCTCCTAGTAATGGAGGCGTCCAGTAGGCAACTGCTAGCTCTAAAAGCTCTTCTCTACTCCTTTGGGGAATCAACTAGTCTCAAGGTCAACTACAATAAATCTGTTATGGTACCAATCAACATCAGCCCAGAGAAACTGCAACACCTAGCCAGAACATTCAATTGCGACACAGGCTCTCTCCCCTTTACATACCTAGGCCTTCCTCTAAGTATATCAAGGCCCAAAGCAATAGATTTTTCACCACTGGTGACAAAGTGTGAGAGAAGGCTAGCAGCAACCTCAACCTTCCTAAACCAAGCAGGGAGACTTGAGATCACCAATTCAGTGTTGTCTGCAATGCCAATGTTTTGCATGAGTACCTTCTTACTGCAGCAGACAGTAATTGAGAAAATTGACAAGTTCAGAAAGCTATACCTATGGAGAGGTGCTGACATTAATGCTAAACAAAGACCCAAGGTAGCTTGGAAAGTGGTATGCAGGGATAAGAAAGAAGGAGGGCTTGGAATTATTGATATCAAAACTCAGAATGAAGCTCTACTCATTAAACAACTTCATAAGTTCTTTAATAAGGCAGACATATACCATGGGTATACCTCATATGGGAAAAGCATTATGCAAATGGCAGTTTGCCCACCACAAACAAGAAAGGCTCTTTTTGGTGGAGGGATGTTTTAAAGCTTCTGGACAAGTTCAAAGGAATGGCTCAAGTGAACATAGGCTCAGGCAGTACATGCATGCTATGGGAAGACCAGTGGGGACATGGTGCACTTCGTAATGTTTTTCCAGAGCTTTTTTCCTTTGTTAGAGAAAAACAAATCTCCTTTAGGAAAATGAAGGATGCGCAGAATTTTGAATCCATCTTCTTCCTCCCCTTGTCCCAGCAAGCCCATTACCAGTTACAACAGCTGCTACAACTAGTACAAGCAGAGGGTAGCAATGAAGCTCAGGATACCTGGAGATACATCTGGAACAACCAATCTTTTTCAGTTAAAAAAGCCTACAAATAACTCAGTGGTCACTCTACTATTCCCCAAGCATTTAGTTGGCTATGGAAATCTTCCTGTCAAAATAAGCATAAGGTGTTCTTTTGGTTGGTAATAAAGGACAGAATCAGCACCAGACAACTCCTCAGAAGAAAACAGATGCACCTTCCAAGCTACTCCTGTGTTTTATGCAACAATGCAGTGGAGGAATCAGTAATACATCTCCTTCTGGAGTGCCCATTTGCCTCTCAGTGCTGGCAGCTCATCAATGTACAGAGTGACACCAGTAATGAATCCTTCAGAATTCTACAGAGCTTCAAGGTACAATTGGGGGTACCTTTCTTTATGGAAGCCATCATCTTAATGGCGTGGACCATCTGGAAAATGAGAAATGACTTGATCTTCGATCAGAGGAAACAACCCCTCCTTGCAAGCAGCCAAGAACTCATTCTGGGATGAGTGGAAATTGTTCCTGCTCAGAGCAAAAAGAAGCTACTTTCCCTTAATAGAACAATGGACTGCAAATCTTATGTAGCTTGGCTTTCTGCAGTAGCCTCACTGCTCTTCTTCATTTCATTCTTTGTATCCTGATTCCTCTTCCCACCCTTCCCCCATGCTTTTTCTTCTTTCCCTTTTCGTTGTTCGGTATTGAACCCTGTTTTTTTCTTTAATATATTCGTGCTGTAGGGGTGTAAACCCCTCCAGTTTTCCTAAAAAAAAAAAATAGGCAGCACATATACCACAAATGATGGCAAATGTTATCCTACCTACACGCTATGGCAGACAGCAAGCCATCAGATGACTATTGTATTTATAATCTTGGATCATAGCCTAGCTAACGTTGCCATGCATATATGATATATATAAACAAGACATTTTCATTTCCGCTAGTGCCTTGACATCACTACTATATATAAAATCAATTTTTGGAGAAATTGGGCCGCGTTTATATTAACATAAGCATGGAAAAATTGGGCAATCTCCAAAAATTGCCAGCGGCTTTCAGTGCTGGAGCATGGGCCCTAAATTCTTATTAACACCCGCCTCACTAAATACGTCCAAAGGCGAGGAGGCCTGACCAAATTTAATTATATCCCATATAAGCACAACGGGCCCGTTTGGATCCTTAGAATTGAATTCATTCTAATAGTTATAATTTAGACATAGACTAATTAAACTAATATAGTTGTATATATATATATATATATATATTGTTAGGCATACAAGGGACCACTTATACGTTGTATTTATATATTGTAGGGAAGTGAGTTGAAGAATAGATCATTACAACATAGTAATCTATGGAATCCGTTTCGATCTCCCACCCTATAAATTTGAGATAGATTTATTTGTGAGCTTACAAAAATTATGAAATATAATTCAAACCAAATAACATAATTCATTATATATATTTTAATTCCTTTAAAACGAAGGTATCCAAACGGCCCCTTAGGGTTTCTCTATTCTCGCCCTCTCTCGTCCATCAGAGCTCCCTCTCACGCTTTCTCTAGACTCAACACCAAATCTCATGGCCCACTGTTGAATAAAAAAAAATCTCATGGCCCACTGCTCCAAGCCACCGATCGAGGCCATGCACGGCAGTACGCCCCAGCCAAACCCACCTGACACAACTACCTTCTGTCACCCTCTTTCTCGTCAGGAAACCGATCCAAGGGTGTGGCGCATGGTGGAGAAGCCGCGACCCAAGGAATCGAACTAAGCCCTTACAGAGCTTGGTTTCAAATAAATCACACATTACTCTTTGGGCCTCTAATCTGGCCAGGATTGTGCTGGTTTCAGCCTTCTTGAGCCTAAGTTGTTCCTTAATCCTAATACACAACACACCCTGCATTTAGTGTAAAAATATATGCTTAGAATCTTTAAACAGAACACATGAAAATGCTCTTTTAGTTAAGGAATCATGCATGCTTACTGCATAGTGCGCGCATAGTGTCTCTTATCACTGAGCTGAAGAAGCCATATGCACTGCACGATTGTCACATCCCATGCCACAGATAAAGGTTAGGAGCGAAGTTAAGCACCTATATTATGTCCTTCTAGTAAAATTGAAGGGCAGATGATACTTGACAGTGGATGGGTTAGGGATCCAGTGTGGAAAAAAGATATAACAGAGGCATGGCTTTGACCCTGGTGGGCCAGTGTGAAAGAAAGATATAACATGAAGATATCTAGGATCAGTAAGATCTATTTGTAGATAAGATCAAGGCCAGACAGAGATCTAGGTTTAGTCTTAAGTCAAAGTTTCTGGGAAATTAAGGATCTAGTGACAGAAAAGAAGAATGATGCTTTTACTGCACATTTCAATGAGGAAAAAAAAGTTATAGCTGCTATTTTTGGTTCGGTTGTTATCCTGTGGGAGATAATTGGAAGTGAGAGACATATGCAGGTGGGGGCTGTAGGGCGTGGGATCTGTTGAGCAACAGGAGAATGATACCACGTTTAAAGTGCTTTCAGAAAGATAAATGAGAGATCATCCATATTGTTGTAGTAGCATCACATCGACAATTTGACATTTAGCATGCAGCACACACTTGAACAAGCAATCATGTTTTAGTTCTGAACTCTGAAGTCACCTCTTACAAACGGCACTGCAACGTAGCAAGGTACACGAGCTATGACAGACAAAGGGACAACACAATCTGGATCCAGTACTTATAACTCTTATCGTCCCACCAAGCACAATCCACTTATTATCACTCAATAACTACAATAACAACACTCCTATCTGAACCTTTTAAGTGTCTTGAACACAAACACAGGGACACCTTAGCAGAGGCCAGACAGGAGAGCAGCCATGGTGCTACGTGCAGTCTGCACTCTATGTGGTGAGAATGGTCGGGATGTAAATCGTCTTGTTGCCAAGGACACGGGCACGGGTGTCGGGGAAGTTGTCCATCCCCGGCAGTGCAGTAACAGTGCCATCGGCAGTGACACCGATGGGGTAGCTGAGGAGGTGGCCTGGGAGATCCTGCTCGAGGTCATCGCTTGTGTACAGATCCCAATACTTGTCAGCGATCCTGTTCACCTTCTGCACACACTCCATGCTCTCAGGGTGCTGGAAGACATCATCCAGCATTCCCAGGTGCTCGTACCACAGAGACATCCGGAAGCCGTGGATCTGGCCCCGGGCAGGCTGCTTGGTTGCCAGGTGGTACGGCTGGTACGCGCCCATGGCGATTTCAGAGTCCCTGGCACCGTCCATGGACCTCTGGTTGATGTTGGCGGACCCAACGATGATGTACTCGTCATCCACTGAAATCAAACAAAAGATGTTACCATCTTAGTCAACAACAAATGGACACCCTTCAATCAAAGCAAAAGAGCAATTCAAGCAGTAATTCAGATGTTCAACATTTTGCTACCAAGAGTAACTAACTGTATATCTTGACTTATTTTTACTCGTTTGAAAAGTGTGTTAATTCCTTCAAAAAAAGTGGAATTATATGAGCTTATATAGGACAGTTGTTCCCCTAAAAATTTGTTGTTCTATATTGATGCCTTTCCTGTCGAGCATAGTTATGCTTTTAACTAAGAAAACATGTTGATCCAAACATATTCACATCAGAGAGTAAGTTTCACAACAACTTCAACCATACTCCTAATTTTGGTAGATAAAAGATATGTGGTCTATTAGAAAAACTACTGAAATATATAGTGTAATGCATGGCTATATAGATGTTACTATATACCATGAACAGAAAATCTAACACCTCTAAAGCCAAGAGAAGCAGAAAACAATGTAAGCAGGGTGCCCAATGCTTTGCTATCAAGAGAAACTACCCCTTGGTTTCAAGCTAAAAGAGAGAAGAGCATGAGATCTTTCTACAAAGCAGGATTAGGACAATTTCTTCCTGATATACTTTATTTATCCTTTTAAGTTTTTTTGCTGCTCTCTAAAATTGTTATAATTCTAACTTAAAGTGATCCCTTGCTTCCAATACTGGTAAAGCCGAAATAATCCCTTGCTACCAAGAGTAACTAACTGTATATCTTGACTTATTTTTACTCGTTTGAAAAGAGTGTTAATTCCTTCAAAAGAGTGGAATTATATGAGCTGGTATAGGATAATTGTTCCCACTAAAATTTGTTGTTCTATATTGATGCCTTTCCTGTCCAGCATTGATCCAAACATATGCACATCAGAAGAGTAAGTTTCACAACAACATCAACCGTGCTCCTAAATTTTGATAAATAAAAGATATGTGGTCTATTGCAATATATAGTGAAATGCTATGTAGAGGTTACTCTCATGAACAGAAAATCTGACACATCTGAAGCCAAGAGAAGAAAACAATGTAAGCACTAAACAGGGTGCCCAACGCTTTGCTTTCAAGAGAAACTACCCCTTGGTTTCAAAGCTAAAACAGAGAAGAACATGATATCTTTGAACAAAGCAGGATTATAATAACATAGGACAATTTCTTCCAGATATATACTTTATTTGTATCCTTTAATAAGTTTTTTTGCTGGTCTCTAAAATAGTTATAATTCTAACTTAAAGTGATCCCTTGCTTCCAATACCGGTAAAGCCGAAATAATGCATGCTCTGTATCTAAACAAGACATGCTAACTTAGGTGTGTGAACGTATAAAATATATATTCTATATCACTAAACTTTATCGTTAAAAATTTCAGTAAACTGAAAAATGAAATATAGTGCAATACGAGGGCAAAGTACAAGTGATCCATTACCTATCATCATTTTGCTATGAACATAGATCATAAACCTCCTAGACTCTTGAGCACGGATGTAATCAGTATCAGGTTCTGGGTGTTCCTCGGGTTCATATTCTCCCTCCTGCTTCACCTCACGGTTACCTAAGCAGAAGAAAGTGAGATAGTCCTTGGGGTTTGCTTCGATTCCCTTGGCATGGAGAGCTTGTGTGATGTCAGTGTACATCATCTCCATTGTTCTCCTTTGCCAGTCAAGAATTGGCTGAACAGAAAAACTTTCTGGAACACCCTCAGGCCACATTGGCACCACAACATAAACAGTAAAACGTTCCCCAGCTTCAATCTTGCTGACAATCTTCAATGAGAGCTCCTTCGGAATCAAGTGAAGAGCACCAATTTCTTCCGGCTTGATGCCTTGGGGCTTCCAGCCATATGAACTTCCAAGGAAGTACTGATTCTCAATGTAGATGAAGTTCTTCGCCCTCCGGATAGCATTTATGTATGCATCCTGGATACTCCGGTCGATGATTTGATCCTTTCCACTCACAAGACCAGCTCTTGCAGCATCCTCAGGAGTCTCAGGGAAACCAAAAGCAGCACCACCATCAATGGATCTGAAGAGCTGAACATTCCATGTTTCTCTGTCCTCCGGGAACATCACAGGAGATGGGGGAATAATAATGTCAGAAAGATCCCTGAGACGTACAAGGAGGTCCTTGCCACCCTGCTTCCTCCATCTCTGCTCAAAGTTGTAAAGAACATCCCAAGCAATTGGCCCTTCAAGCCTTGAATGAATATCATGCCATGGCTCTCTTGGACCACCTTTCTTGATTGATCCACCCCCAAAGTTTGGCTGGTTGAAGTCATCATGATGGACAGTGTCAAGTGTCCTAAACAAGGAGTGATACTGGGTATCATACCTTCCATCACAAAGGTCAATGCCACCAATGAAGCTGACTATCCTCCTCCGCTGGGAGCCATGGTTTGGCAGCTCATGGTCAACTACTACTATCTTCTGATGGTGCGTGAACATAGTTGATATCTGCAGATCCTGAACCAAGCTTCCAGAATCATCAGGGTTGCGACCGCACAGAACACAGTTGACGTCCGTGCCATGGAAGTAATTTGCAGTCTCCTCATCATGGGTAGCCATATGACCATCCTTCTTAAGCAGGCCGACTGAAGTCCTATCATCCCACACTAACATAAGGACCCGGACACCTTCACTGGCCTTCCTTTTGAGCAACTCCCCAAGAGTAACATCACCTCCTGGTTTTGGCCTGTTGGTGTCCCTAACCAAGGTGATCTCTGTGTACACAGACCAACCAGTGATGTAAATCAAATGCTGGGCCTTGCTTATGGCATCAAAGATATCCTCCCAGCACCTTTGTGGCTCGTAGTTCTTGCCATCAGCAAGAGGGATCCTAGGAACAAAGTTGTCGGGGACATGAGCGTCCTGGTATAGAGTAACCTTACACCCTTGCCTCTGCGAGAAGAAGGTGTAAGGAACACCAGGGTACTTCTTGCTCTGAACACCCCTCGCCCAATTGCAGTCCTTGGAAACATCAAAGTACTGAATCTTCACATGGATCTTGCTGTGTCCAATAGGCTCACGCTTGTCATCACAGATTTCAAGCCACTTGTCAATCTCCTCTCCTACCAGGATGTCTGCCACAGGCATGTAAGCCCTCCCGATGAGTGAGGCCCCAATGGGGTTGTCGATCTTGACAGTGAAGATTACGTTGGCCGCCCTGTGTGCGCAGTAGATGTGGAAGGACTCGTACCAGCGAGGATTGACGGGCTCGTTGGAGATGATACGTGTACGCCCGACGCGGGTCTTCTCCAGATCAATGGTGGCATATATCTTGGTGCTGCCCTTGCCCACACCCACGCTTTCCTCGATCCCTTCCACAAGCTGTCGAAGCAAAATGAAATGAACATGTCGTATTAGCAGAAGAGACGAATATGGTAGACATACTTCGAAATATGATTAAGGGAACTAATGCTTGAGCGTGCTGTCGTTCTTGAGCAAAATTAGAACAGTACCATGCCAGTTAATTATGAAGTGATCAATAGTAGTAGAGAGACTAATAATATGGAGGCAGGCAGGTAGTGCCATCATTTATGAATCATTCGTTGTCTCTGTAGTCTGTACTAACCAAATCACTCATCACGAGTTAGTGAAAGCGGATTTACTCAACGCAATAATCATTAGATCTCATGCATCATTTATAAATAGAATACACGAAGGCATATGGAGAGGCAAGTTAAGAAACAGAAAACAAGGAAACTATCTAAACCGCGCTCCTCCTAAGATGGCACCGGGTACATGCGCCTGCTACTGTATGGTCTGTAGAACACGTGAGGATTAACACACTAACACGCCCCTACAGTTGGAACATCGATATCAGCTAGGATTGGAGACATTCAATTTGGACCAAAATTCCTTAAAAATAAAGGTAGGCAGCTGCGTCGTGGTAGGCACATGAAGAACTCGGAGTGTAAATCGATCTCAACGTGTTTGGTGTGCTTATGCTATACCAGATTTGTTGAGAGATTTACGGCAATGATGTTATCACAAAATACCACAGTGGAACACCTAATAAAACAGAAATGAAGCTCCTGAAATAATTGACGATGTCAAATGACCTCTGTAATATTATTAGCAACTACCCGATATTCGGTCTCTGCACTCGAATGACATACCGCCAGCCAACGCTTTGACGACCAGGAGATCAATTTTTCACCCAAAATTACAACATACCCTGAGGTAGAATGAGTATCCACATAGCCAAGCCAGTCAACATCAGACTTGGTCATAACTCGATGAACAAAGCAGCTGCAGACCATTGTCCAAGGTGCCCTTGATATAGCGGAGAGAGCACACTTGATCAAGGCCAAATGTGGCTCACGGGGATCATACATATGAAGACAGATCTTTTGGATGACATTATACAGATGTCATAGCAGGTGAAATGAGATACTATACACTACTACAAAAAAATCTTTTAAGACATGTTTTAGAATTATTTTTGGAGGCGGGCAGCACTTTCAAGGTGGAGTGGTCATTTTTTATTAACTGAGGTCCTAAAATCAATTAATCAAGGCGGGCAACGTAAAAAAAAACCACCTCGAAATGGGGTATTAATCGAGGTGGTTTTTATAATGCATCCGCCTCAGTTAATACATTAACCAAAGCAGACTTTTACAAGGCCCACCTCTTAAAATGCTGAACCCCTAGTGGCGCAAACAAAGCCTAATACACGAACTTAGGGTTAGCTTCACTCAATCATTCCTCTCCTTAGTAGACCGAGTTTCTCTGCCTCCCTCCCAGCACCCCATCCTGCGAACCTCTCTGTCTCCCTCCTAGCGCCCCTCTCCCTCCCACCATGCTCTCTCCCTCCCACCATACCCCCACTACTACAGTATTTTTAACCATGGTGGGCAAAAGCAGTTAACCGCGATGGGCAGAGCAATCGCCTCAGATGAAAGGTCACGATTAATCGTGGTCTTAACTGAGGTGGTTGGCCAACCACCTCGATTAATATATATTAACAGAGGCGGTTGCCCTAATTTGACCACCTCGGTTAATACCTATTAACCGAGGCAGTTGCTAGGCCGGCAGCCCGCATGATTAACCGAGGCGGGCCACTAGTCCACCCACCTCTGAGGGCCAGAAAAAAGACCACGGTAAAGATTTTGTGTAGTAGTGCCCTCCGCTCTACCTTCCACCACGCCCCCTCCCCTCTCCTCTCCCCTTCCTAGCGTCCTAGGCAAGCAACATGGGTCATGCGGCAGCGGTGGCAAGCTCCTAGTAGTGAAGGCCGCACGTGCCCCTGGTGGTGGAGAAGGCACTCGTGCCCTTGGTGGTGGAGGCCATACGCATGTAGGTCCCTGGCAGTGGAGGGCCCTCCCTCTTTGCACGGAGCATGTGGGGCCTAGTAGCGTGCGCCCTCCCTGTCTACATAGAGCATGGGGGCTAGCGGCATGCATCCTCGCTCCCTCCCCTAGGCGCACCTTGCTCCCCTTCCTCTCCCACGGCACGGTGGCATGATGATGATGGTGGCGCAGTGGAGTAGCTAGCCATGAATCTAGCCTTGGGCACATGAATCTGGTGGATCCGGCCATGGGCCATGCGGATTCGGTGGATCCAGCCTTAGGGCGTGTGGATCTGGCAGTGCTCCTCGTCATCTCATGTCAGGGAGGGAGGAGTTGCCGGTGGTGCTCATCGTCATGCCGGTGGAGGACATGCTCAGATGGATCTAGCGAGCGGTGGCGCGTGGATGGGCTCGTCAAGCCCCTAGATGGGCTCAGTGGGCCTGTCCATGGGTTTTTGTCTATTTTGGTGTTTTATTCTCTTAACCAGGGCAAACAACAAACCACCTCGAAATAGGTCACATTTATCATGACCTTTGCTCCGAGGCGTTTCTCTTGCCCGCCTCAGAAAATGCTTTTTGCCCGCCTCCGAAGTGTTTTCTTGTAGTAGTGGTAGGGGGCCAACAAGAGCATGGTAATCAGTGGTGTTGGTAACAGGAGTCCCATTAGTAGAGAGCTTA
Organism: Sorghum bicolor; assembly: GCF_000003195.3. NCBI lineage: Eukaryota > Viridiplantae > Streptophyta > Magnoliopsida > Poales > Poaceae > Sorghum > Sorghum bicolor. Next base: position 61,709,260 of record NC_012877.2, read on the forward strand.
ACATTTGTGTGTCAATTGGAGTGGAACAAGATTTTAAACCAGTCATACTAGCATGATCCAAGATCTCAAGCATATAGTGACACTGTGACCGGGACATACCATTAGTACTACGAGAGACAAACATCTTAATAAAGTGATGTTGACTCCCAAGATCCTTCATAGAGAACTCCACTATAAGAGAGCCGACAATATTGCATAGTAAATCTCCAGAAGAGGCAGTCAACATAATACCATCAACGTAAAAGAGGCAAGTATGCCATGTTGGACCCATGCCCAAGAACAAAGAGAGATGTATCCGATTTTGCTTCCACAAAACTAATAGATCAAAGAAAGGAAGCAAACTTGTTGTACCAACCTCGAGGCAGGCCGAAGAGGGACTTATTATGATGGCGCACATGGTTAGGCTTGCAGGAATCAAGAAACCATATGGTTCCACACAGTATACGTTGCTCAAGGTGCCAGGAAGAAAATCATTCTTCACATCCACTACACCACAATCCTTAATCAATCTGGTAGTTTTAGTTTGTGGACTTAGTTTGTGGACTCGAACCTAATGGTCGTAATGGTCGTAATGTTGGATCACTTTTGGATGATGACTTAGCAAGATTATACATTCAGTATGTTGGCTTTCTGTCAACAAGCTTAAGCTAGTGACATGATTATATATGTACTCATTTGATATGGATGAATGAGAATATAATTGATCTACCCATTTGTGTATGTCATTCAATATTGTATTTGTTCTGAACGTGGTCTAGTTGTAAATATATGTGGATTATTTTTTTATTTAATTGATCTTGATGGAGTAGCGATTGCTAAAAGTTATTACTGTGATGGACTATCCATTGCTAAAACTACAAACAACCTGTCCGTTGCTAAATTCTAGGGCCATGGACGGTCAGTCGCTAAAGATGAAGTCCATCGCTGTATAACTACAGCGACAGCTTCAACAGCGTCTACTAGGGTCCGTGCTATAACTTTTAGCAGCGACCTTCTATTGTTGTACACCTCTTACAACAACTTCAAGTCAGTCGCTGAATAAAGGTTATGGTGTAGTGATCCAACTAATGTACAGGCCAATTACGAGATAAATAGAACCATGCGGATGATGGCTTCCTTCATAATGGTACTAAAAGTCTCACCAAAATCAATACTAGAGCATTGTTTGAAACCCCAAAGTACCTAGAGAGCTTTGTAGCAATCTAGGGTACCATTAGGAAGCAACATGTTCATGTAGATCCACTTTTCGGTTACAATATAATGTTGGGGCCACGTGGGCAAGGAACAAGAGTGGCTTCCAGGTCAAAGATCACCCCCGAGTTATACAAAAACATGTTTGCCCTGAGTGACTATAACATGGTCATTGATTATAGTCGAAACTAGAACCTCACCTGATGGTAACTGTGTGCCAGAACTAATTGTGTTGGTTTGTTGCAGCAAAGAGGAGATATCCTAAAATGAGGCTGAGGATGGGTTGTTGTGTGAAAATAGCCTAATTCCCAACGGTCCAATCACCGTTGGAGGTCCAATGACCATCGAAGGCCCAACAGATACAAAGGAAATGGGCTCCACAATGATTGGCCCATGGAGGACAGCTATTGAGGCCAAAGTGTCCAGTGTCCCGTTAGTAATAGTCTGAGAAATAGATTCAACCGGGGCAATAGCAGATGGAGCAAGCCCGACATCACCTAGACTTACAATACTAGTACTTGCAACAACTGGTATACTAATAGGGCTAGACACATAGTCAAACTCTGAGAGAAATTCAAGATTGGATAAAAGGGAGGAAGAGGAAAGAAAGATTCATCAAAAGTAACATGTGAAGAAATAGTGTGATTTGTGGCAAGAAATCGTTGGTCGTACGTTGGGAGAGAGACTGAGGAGGAGAGGATGGGACTACATACCTTGCGGATGAACTTGGGGGCGCGTCCGCTGGCGCGTTGCGGGTTGGAGAGCGACGCCGCCTCGAAGATGGTGGCGTGGAGCGTGCCGTGGAGCAAGCTCATCTCAGCCATGGCAGCTAGCAGGTCTCCTTCCCCTGCTGCTGTCCCTCCTCCTCGCTCGACGCTGTGTCAGCCTAGCAAGCAGCAGGACTCCTGCGGAAGCGAAACAACGCACGCCATATATAATCCAAGCACCAGTCACGACGCACGCGTCGTCTCCATTGTTTGTTCCACATGAGACGAGAAGGAGACGGGACAAGTGGCGGCCTAGATGTGGGTTTGCCGCGGCTGCCTAGTTGCATCGCTTGCCCATCAGTGGGCATATGCATGTGGCCGTCGTCCTCCGGATGCGACTTATTCCTACGAGTACGTGCAACCCCGTGGGCCGTGGAGCATGGTAAGTCGTCGAGTCGATCATTTATAAAATTCAATTCCATCGCCCCTTAATTTCATTCTTGTTTAGATCATCAGACTAAAGAAATTAATAAAGGTCGCCTAACAAGGACAAGGCAAACGAAGCTTTCATATATATTTTTACTAATTCATTCATTCAGACGTCTCAAAAAATAATTTTGTTTGGTCTGCAGCGCTCTTCGAGTCTCGGTTTGAGAGCCTCTGACGGCTGGAGACCGCGGCCGGACAGAAACCAGCTACAGAATGAATTATTTTTTTTCCCCCGCACATGGTTCATCTAATATGACTGCCGATTAATTAATTAATCTGCTGCTTCCGCGGAGTTGCGTCTGAGGCTTGAAACGCACGTGCTTTCTGGGTTGACTCTTTCTTAGTAGCCTCGACCACCAATATAATATCACGACCCGACATCCGTTAGAGCATCTTAAAAGATTAGCTAAGAAAAATTAGCCAAATTTAAATATTGGAGTATACTCTAACAGAGTCTATAAAACCAAGAGGCTGAATGGTTAGTAAGATAGACTATCTAAAAGTAGAGAGTGAACAAATAAGGTGAGATGGAGAGCTACTAAATTTAGAGAGTAATTTATAGATTCTGTTGGAGACATTTTTCATATAAATAATAACCAGATTTACCATTAAAAATATAATTTGGCTAATGTCTCAGAGAATCTCTTAAATCTAATGTTGCTGACATGAACACACATGCAATGCTTTATCAAGTTAAAACTATTAACCAATTATCGAAATAAAAATCCAGTTGCACCTTTCAATAAACTATTCAAAACAAGATCCCATATAGATACATTTAGATAAATTTTATTGACAAATATTCATCTCATGATGATATATAGAACATTTCTTTTTATTGAGTACAATGTTCTAGGTCCATGATAGAATATTCCATCGTTGTCAAACAAATATTATAAGTTAAGGAGAATAATATTTCACATTTAGTACAAAACTATATAAGTTCATGCGAATTGTGTTACAATATCTGTGATAACAAAGGAAAAATGAATGAGAAAATATATACAAATAGACAAACGACATAACATATCAAAAATAGGAAAAATAATAAAAGATAGAACAAGGCATAAAGGATATTTCTCCATCAATATTTGTGTCCCTTTATATTTGTACTAATATGTATGGATCTTGTAATCAATATTTAGACTATTAAACAACCTTAAAAGGGAAAATTTTTAAGTACAAAGTTTAGATCTCATCGAGTACTACAACTTTCATATAGAATATTCCTCCATCCAAGGTCATTTTAAAAATTTGAAATGAAAAAATCTGAGACTTAATTTATATATTTGGTACCCTAAATGATCTGAAACTACAAAGTTTTAAATCTCGTCGAGCTCTACAATTTTGATATAAGTTTCGTCTTCATCCGGCTTCATCTAAAAATGCATGAATTTATTTGTACTGTACAAGTTTTTAAGGATGGTTGACTTAGTCAACCACCCCTAAAATTTGATTTTTATAGACGGTTGACTTAATAAAACTCTCTAAAATCACTCATTTTCAGAGACGGTTGACATAAGCATTTGAGATCATTAAGACAACATATAAATAGCATTTGAGATCATTAAGACTACCTATAAATTCACAAAAGGAAAATTCAGTAATATTCATTAAGACAAAATAAGGTGAATCAAGTACTAGTGTTTCTAATATGCTGCAAAATGCAATGACGCATATACAAAATTCGAAGTACCATATATAAATTTGACAAATGAACATATATGGATTTAAAGTAAAATGACAAGTACTACGCTACACTACTAGAACAACAAGCATTGGCGTTGCATAAGTGTAGGCAGACCAATGCACTTTGCAACAATATTTGACTACATATATTTCTCTGTCGAAATTCTGGTTTCCAGTAGTGAATGGATAATTTGACAGGAAAGGTTTAGGTTTTCTTACAGTTCTTGCTCAATGGGGGAAGTTTGATGTTAGGTGCTTTGGTGTTAATGCCCATACATTGGTTTAGCCCCTCCATTTTTAATCTAAAGCCATACTTTGCTCCTATTCTGTGAATTCTTTTTAAAGGTGGTGTTAATATGAGACAGAAAGACAACACTGTCCCTGTGATTTTGCTCCTGTTTTGTTAGTGTTCTTTGTGATTCTAATCCTGTCTTGACATCAAAAGATTTAAACTTTATTTTTACAAACATGCAGGATCCAGGCAATTGAACTTGGCACACTGTACATTAATTTAAAGTTTGAACTAAATTTGAAAAGGAAATCCTAAAAAAATTCTAGGTAGTCAGAGCTGGGGAGGTAGTGTTCCAAGTCATCTTAAGCCAGCCCTTCTCTTGGTTTGCCATACTGTGCCAATATATCTCGCTCCGTGTGCACCACCCTCGCTCCATCTGTAGAAATTCTCAAATTGTTACTTATTTCCCAATACCTACCATGCCTATACTCATGAATCATCTCCATCTATTGAGATCACCAGTTTCTACAAGTTATCCGTGTTCAAGCTCAACCATCAGCATATATCTCCATCTTTAGGCAGCCAATACAAGTTGTCCTTATATACAGCGAAGAGGCCATAGACGAGCGGATCCCTTTGGTTGGCAAAGTGACATTAATATCATTGAAGCTGGATAGCTGCAACTGAACAATTAAATATCCTCATGCCACTGATCGAGTAGCAAATTAAAGCAGCCAACGCACATCTTATTACTTAGGTCTGTCGGGAGTGTAATACAAAAAACCAAAGAGATCATGCGTGATGTTTTATATTAAACTTATTTTCATATAGTGGTTGTAAATCATTTCTTAAATGAAAAACTATCAGGCCTATTAAGAGCCCACTACTATATTGATCTCCGAAAGAGTGGGAGGCTTAAGAGGTCTATTTTTTAAAATGTCTTCCAACCACTGGGGGTCTACCTCAAAAAAATTGATTTACAAAGTCGAACCTCTACCAATTGGGCCCTTAGATGATTAGCACAGTCAGAAATTTAAAGATCCATGAATAAAGTGCCTCTAGCTATGTTAACTAATAATGCCTTCCTATAGCTGGCCCCACTTGCTATCAGTGACTATATATATTCTCAAGCTGTTCGATATTTTGCAATAATACCACCCATCCGATATCAGCATATTCCTTGATACCAAATACCTCCCATACCTAACTATAATGATGACCAGATTTCGAATACTTCTTACTGGGAAACCTTGGTAACATTTAAATTTTCATGGCAGACAAGACCAAACATGGATCCTACGTTGATGCTTGGATCCCTTTATATGCAAGTCTGCATATACAATGTGTATGGAGACTTCATTGCATACTTTTTCTCCTGCGATTGACCAGGATGGCAAACACCATGGGTGACTGGGTAGATTTTTTTTTATTTTTTTTTTATTTTTGCTAACAAGTGTGCGTAGAAATGCCTGTTTCTCATAGTTAGGCCAATTAAGGATGGGCAGTCAAGTCAGCATGGCATAGTGTATTAGTGGTGGCGTGTGGCCTTCACTACTGCAAAAAAAGATTTACTGTGACCATTTGAAAACACCCTCCAAGGCAGGTAGGAATTTCAACCGCCTCGGTTAATGCCTGACATTAATTAAGGCTGTCATTTTCTATTAACCGAGATGATTACAGCAACCGTCTCGCAAAATATATTAACCAAGGTGTGCACCCTTAAAGTGTCTAGTGGGCATTTTACCCATAACCACCTCGATCGGTAAATCATGTTCAACCAAAGCCCAAGCCCACCACCATGTCAGACCCCTACCGGATCCCAGGCCTTTGCCGAGTGCTTGAAGCGCTCGGCAAAGGAGCAATGGCGCTCGGCAAAACAGTTTGCCGAGAGCTGCGCTCGGCAAACAACCGCCGGCAAACAAACGGACGGCAAAGGGATGTTTGCCGATAGTCCCGCTCGGCAAAGAGTTTGCCGAGCTCTCGTACCAGCCCGCTCGGCAAAGGACGGCTCTCGGCAAAGTTTAGTCCAGTAACGGTCGAAACGACCGTTAACGGTTGTCCGTACAGTACCTTTGCCGAGAGCTGCGCTCGGCAAAGAATTTAGTAAACAAAAAAATTAAAAAATCCGGACAAGTGTTTAGTGAAGGTAATCACCTTTGCCGAGAGCTCCTCTCGGCAAACCTTTTTAATTTGATTTTTTCATATTTTAAAACAAATGCCGAGAGTTCTTTGCCGAGAGTACAGCTCTCGGCAAAGGCGTTTGCCGAGCGCTCTGCCTGCCTGGCTCTCGGCAAATAGCAGGCCTTTGCCGAGCGCTGGCCTGTCCTGGCTCTCGGCAAACATCCAGAGAGGTTTTTGTTATTTTTATTTTTTTGTTTCCAGCTCTTATTCACAGATATATATAACAGATATTCACAGATATATATAACAGATATACAGATAACATATATATATATATATATATATATAACATGTCTCATAAACATCCATCATTCACAAGTTCACAAACATCCATCATTCACAAGTTCACAAACATCTCACACACATCCATCAAACATTCATCAATTTCATTCATCACAATCATCCATCAACAATAAATGTCTCAGTGCTGCCAAGTGTCCCACCCCGACCCTCCTGGAGGCTGCTGCGACGGCGGCGGACGTGGTGCATACCAGGATCCACCTGACGGCGGCTGAAGCGGCGGAAGTGACGCTCCTAAGGGCGGCACCTCATTCGAACCCGCCGATTGAACCTGCACAAATGAGAAGAAACATTGTTATGTTTAGTGAAGTCAAAAAATTCTAGAACTAGTCACAAATATGTAATATAAGCCTAGACACATAAAAATTTCGGCAGCACCTCCCCTGTACCTGGAGATTTCCAAAACCTGCAAAAAGACTCGGCACGATGGCCGGCCACCACATTCAACAGCACGATGCCCGAGACACATATATCAATGGCACGAAGGCCTTCCATCACATATGAACGACACGATGGTCGACATATACACTAAAGAAGTTTTTTAGAGAAGTTGAACTCACGTATGGTTGTTGTGCATATGGTGGAGGAGCGAACAACTCTGGTGGCGCTGGACGACCCATCGTGAGGCCAAGGCTTGCCACGTACTGAGCCAAGGCGTCGTACCTCTGTGCCTGGTACTCCCGCTCCTGCCTGGCCTGTTCTTCCATCCTGGCCTTGTCAACTTGGAGCGCTTCCACCTGGGCCTAATATTTTTCACCGTATTGTTACAATCAATTTCAAGTAATGCAAAAACTAATGAATGACAAATAAAATAGAAATAACCTGTAGTGTGGCAACACGATGCGTCGAAGTGTCCACCCTTGGGCGTACGGGCACGCTCTCGCTCCTGCTGTTTGCCCGGACCTGTGCGAGAGTGGGAGTAGTCGCTGGGTCTAGCGTGCTGTTACCGATGATGTACCGCCCACGCTTCTTGCCTCCTCCCACCCTCATGACGAGGTCACCGTCAAGGTCCGCGGTGTGGGGATCGAACGCCTCTCCATGGACCGTCCTTGCCGCCTCGGTGTACTGACTGACGATCTCAGGGATACTGGAGTTGGAGTACGACTCAGCTGGGTCGTTGTCCGGGTTCCAGTCAATGTTTGCCGTCGCCTTGTCCTTGTGGGACAGAACCCATGCCTTGAGCCGTCCACATGGCTGGTTTTGATGTGAAGCCGACTGCAAGAAAAACAATAAGATAGGTTAATAATAGGAAGGAAAGAATAAGCGTCTGAGATAATAAATGAAGATACACCAAGCCACGTACCCATCTACTCGCGTATTCGTCGATGTTAAGGTTGCCCTGGTGGTGGGATGCACCTGGCATCAACAGACGTCGGTCTCTAAGGGCGTTGTGATTATTCGCCCACTGTTCACTTACCCATTTGTCGACCATCCTCTCCCAGGCCACCATTTTATTGGCGCACCAGCTAGGAGGCACCTGCATGACATGAAATATATTGACAGATATAAATACAATTGAAGCCTACCCAATCTTAGAAGAAATCAACACTGATGTATTTTTACCTTCAGGTACTGCTCTCGGGTCAGATGCATAAGTCTAGCATCTTCTTTCTTTACCTTCCGAACCTCGAAGATGGCACAGTAGTCGATGATCGCCTGGATCCTGGCCTCGTAGTGCATGTCTGTGATGCGCTTCTTACATGACTTGGCCAACACCACCAATGCCCTGTTCTCGTAGGCATCCTCTATTCTGAAGTAGTCCTGGATATAAAAAAGATATATCAGTACACTGGATCAAGAAAGCCTAACGAATGCAATGTAGTGAGCAAAGTAGTGCGAGAAATACTTACATAAAACTCATTCATAATCCGCTCCGCCACATTTTCATACCGGTGGCCCCTCTCGTCCTCTCTATCTTCTGCAGCGAGGTAGTGCTCATACAGGGTGGCCGGCACGTCTTGATCGTTGTAGCGAACCATTCCTGGGAAGTGTTCCCTGCAAAGAAGGCCCAGGATGCCATTGGGCAACCTTCTGTGAGCACCTGGGACCACGACCTTCCATGACCTGCAAAGGTGATTAAGAAAAAAGTATTAGTTTCATTGTGAGACTATCATACATAGTAGCAAAAGAAATGTAAAAGTTGCATACGCTTGCCCAACGGGTCGAGCGACCGGGCGTAGAGCCGGCGGGGGCCGATCAGGTAGGCTCGCCGGACCTCGTTGGTACACACCCGAGGAGGATCCGGAACCTCCTGCAGTGTCCTCCTGCTGTTCGTCGTCCTCGTCCGCCTCGGCCTCCCCTTGCAGAGCCCGGGCCTCCTCGTCGTCTGCCGGCTCCTGCGTGTGCGCGTCCTCCTGGTGGGTCTGCGCGTGCTCATCCACCTGGTCCACCTGGTGAGCGTCCTCGTCCACCTGGTCCTCCAGCCTCTCCGAGGGGTCTGGTGGAGGCGGTGGCGCCCTCGACCGCCTCCCACCGCCTGTCCTCCTCCTCGTCGTCCCCTGAGGCGGTGCCGATGTGCTAGCTGCCTGTGAACCGCTCCTCGTGTTGTAGAATTTGCTGAGCGCCCGCAAACCTCTACGGCCCGGGCCCGACATCTTCACACAATCACCTGCAAGACAAACAATAAGATAGGATTAGCGAGATCATTAAAAAAGAAATTATAGTAAAGAGATGCAAAAAAACTAAAGCATAATTACAAAAGTAAAGAAATTATAGTATTACATGTATTAGAAATAATCATCCCCATTGGGATTATCTGGATCATAGCTCTCATCATCACTATCAGCTAGGTCGAGATGTTCAACACTTTCCAAAGACGCAACGATGTCACCACTACCATTGCCACTACTTAATTGTTCAAGTAACTCCAAGTCTTTCGCATTTTCCACCACATCCCCGTCATCCTCATCAACATGGATTTCATTATCTACTTCCATTTCCATAGCTCCAGTTAAGTCAATCTCAAAAGTCCCCTCTAGACCCTCTACTTGATAGAACTCTCCATCATAAGTGCTTGTGTCAAAGTTATAGTCTTCGGCATTTGGGGTAGGTGCTTTACCATGCGGCGATACCTTGTGCACAATATCCCAACCCTGAAGAAGAGGGTCCCTTTGGCACGCGTATGAGAGATAATACACTTGTGTGGCCTGTTGAGCCACAATATAGACATCCTTTCCACCATAGACCGAATCCTGTCGAATTTCTACTAGACCTAAGGAAGGATTTCGTCTCGTTTCTTGAGGATCTAACCAATGACATTTGAATACGACAAGATTAAGAGGTTTGCGACCACGAAACCTTAGTTCGTATATTTCTTCAATTTTGCCATAAAACTCGACCCCATCAAGGCCGCCGGTAAAAACTCCGGAATTAGTGGTCTTTCGATTGGGCCGGCTCTGCTCGTGTCTTGTTGTATGAAATCGGTATCCATTCACATCATAACAAGAAAATGACTTGACCCTATGTTCAAAGCCATTGGAAACCTGTCTCAACTCTGGATTCATAGTCAAATCGGTTTGGCTCTGCAAGGTTAAGGATAGATCGTTAAAGTGGAATGCACAAAGAATTTGGAATGTTAAACTTAGTACGTGCTAAATTGCATAGTACCTTTTGTTTGAACCAAGAAATAAAATCGAGGACTCCATTTCCCCCAGCCTCATGAAGAATGGTGTCACGTTCTTGCGGGGTAGGTTCCCTTGATAGATGCCAGTTCTCATTAATAAACTCCCTGTAAAAACCAAGGAGGTTGGATGCAGAATGTTGACGACATATTAACAAGTTCGTGCAAGAAGCCACTTACTGCATGTATGGCTCCATTTCGGTCAGATTGGTCAAGACATATATCATGATTGTGCGCCACTCTTCATTTTTCAACAACAATGGTGTCCCATAACTTGCACTTCCAAATTGCCCTTGGAAAAGACTGAGTTTTGAATCATTTTCACCAGCATTGTAACGAGGGGGTCGATTATGCACACTAGGAAGCTTGTCACCATAGTATGCTTGTGTGAAGTTAGTAACCTCCTCTATAACGAATGCCTCTGCTATGGAAGCCTCGATTTTGCATTTGTTTCTGCATTTCTTCCGAAGAACCTTTAGACATCTCTCGATTGGATAGCACCAACGGGCCCACACGGGCCCCCACATTCGTGCCTCATACGGGAGGTGCAAAATCAAATGCTGCATCGGATTAAAGAAGCTGGGTGGAAAGATCTTCTCTAACTTACAGAGCAACACAGGTGCCATTTTTTCCAATTCTGCAATCACGCTACGAGATAACTCCTTGGCACAAAGCTGGCGGAAAAAATAGCTCAACTCAGATAGCGTCTTCCACAAGTGCTCAGGGGCATAGCCGCGGAGCATTGCCGGAAGAAGACACTCAATCCATATGTGATAGTCATGACTCTTCAGGCCGTTGATCCGTAAAGTAGATAAGTTGACTCCCCTCCTCAAATTCGCTGCATAACCATCGGGAAACATTATTCTTTTGGTCCATTCTAATACTTCTCTCTTTTCTTCCTGTTTCAGTCTCTAATCGGCCTTAGGCCTTGTCCATCTTTTGCCGCCCTTAGGTTGCATGTGTAGCTTCGGTCTATCACATATCGTTGCCAAGTCCACTCTCGCCTTTACATTGTCCTTCGTCTTATCAGGAATGTCCATGATCGTTGCCCAAAGCGCCTCGGCAACATTCTTCTCGGTGTGCATTACATCAATGTTGTGTGGAAGAAGAAGATCTTTATAATAGGGGAGCATCATCAATGGTGACTTATGAGTCCACATATGCTCCACACCATATCCCAAGAACCTACCATCATTCGCATTGATCTGGAGAGCATCTATCTGATCATAAACCTCAGCACTAGTCATCATCTCTGGTGCGGGGTCTGTAACCTCGACACCTTTAGTAAAGTTCTTAATGTCTCGTCTAAATGGATGGTTGGGCGGGAGAAACTGTCGATGTTTGTCGAACGCAGAATATTTGCCGCCCTTCGGCAGCCAATTGAACTGCGTACCTGTCTTGCACAAGGGGCATGGAAACTTTCCGTGAACACACCAACCGCTGAATATCCCATATGCCAGGAAGTCGTGCATGGAGTATTGATACCAAACATGCATGTTGAAGTTTGTCTTTGTAGCTCGATCGTATGTCCATACACCATGGTCCCAAGCATGGACAAGTTCATCAAACAAAGGCTCCATGAACACACCCATGTTATTCCCTGGGTGTTCTGGAATTATCAATGATAAGAACACATTCTGTCGTTGGAAGGAGACCCCAGGGGGGAGATTGAGGGGGATAACAAACACAGGCCAACAAGTGTATGGGACAGCAGCCATTCCGTAAGGATTGAAACCATCTGTTGCCAGTGCAACACGCACATTACGTGCCTCTGCAGCTTTGTCACGATGAATGTTATCAAAGTGATGCCATGCTTCACCATCAGATGGATGCACCATCTTGTCAGCATGGTATCTTTTCCCATTCTTGTGCCATGTCATCTGCTTCGCGGACTCCTCAGTCATGAATAGCCGTTGGATCCTCGGTATGAATGGAAGGTACCGTAGGATTTTCGTGGGATACGAACTCTGCCTCTTCTCACCCTCACCAGAGTCTACCTCTAGATACCTAGAGGATTTACACTTTGGACAATACTGTGCATCTTTGTGTGCTTTTCTAAAGAGGACGCAGCCATTCGCGCAAACATGTATTTGCTCATACGGCATCTTAAGTGCACGGAGAACCTTCTGCGATTCGTACATGTTCTGTGGCAGAAGGTGACCAGCCGGAAGGATGGAGCCAATAACTGTCAACATTTCATCAAAGTTCTCTCGACTGAGGTTTAACTGTGACTTCAAGGCCATTAAGCGTGAAATGCCATCAAGCTTTGAAACCTGTGTGTGTTCATGAAGGGGTTTCCCTGCCGCAGACAACATATGGTAATACGCCTTTGCGCTTTCCTCTGGATCTTCCTCCACTCCCTCTCCCTCCTGACGTCCTTCAGCGAAGTGTGCTGCGTGATAGTCATCTAACCAAGCTGCTACCCCGGCATCAGCATCAGCAGTAAAATCCTCGATACGTGGTCTCACCACCTCCTCTCTCTCACGATCGTCTTCACCATGGTGGGTCCATCGGGTATAGTTTTTCGTAAATCCATTCCTAGCTAGATGTGAAGTCATCACCTCCTTTGTTTGCCTTTTTCTGTTCTTACAATTGGTGCATGGACAAAAGATGGCACGTGCCCCTGAAGCCCGATCAAATGCTTGCTTGATGAAAGCCTCGGTCTTGTCGACCCATTCTCTAGTAATCTCACGAGAACTCCGACGGCCCGAATACATCCACTCACGGTCATCCATCCTCTAACATATACATGACCAAGTAATAAATATAACTATAGACTTGCATTTACACGTCCTTCCTACCATCTAATAGGTAAGGATAGGTCCTAATCCCACCCAAGGATGTGTAGATGATGTTAGTTTCCATGATCTGCACCGATCTAGGACAAAATTTCGGCAGCACCTCCCCGCTATTCTCCAAATACACGTCCGGATAAGGAGAATGTGTATCCAGAGAACAATAGAGAGGTGCTGCCGAAATTCTGTCCTAAATCGATGCAGACCATGGAAACTAACATCATCTACACATCCTCGGGCTGTCCAAAAAAACGTGGACAATTCGAAACAGATACGGCTATTGATATGCAAAGATCTGCATATTTCTAACCGTATCTATTTCGAACGGGAGACACCTAACTAGGTTACGTGAAGATAAATGGCCAAGACAAGTAAAGAGTGGTTATACCTTAGGTGGCGGTGACGTCAGGCTAGCGGGGCCGTGACGGGTCGGTGCAGTGGCGAGCCGAACTGGTGCGGGCAGCGAGGAGGACGAGGTACTCCGGCTACCCTCCGACAGACTCCTCTGAAAATCAAAAAGATACACGACCATCAAAATTCAAAATTTCAGCAGCACCTCCCCTATAGGGTGAGGTTTCAAAAACCTGCAAGAAACAAACGGCACGATGGCCGGCGAGCATAAATATATAAATGGCACGATGGCTGGCAACCACAGATACAAAACCAACACCACCACCGCCATCATCAACTAAACCCTAACAGTCATCTTTTTCTATATAGTAATGTAACACACTCCTACTTGTGTGTACTTCTAAAAACATGTACTGGGAGTTCATGTGTATGCAAGCACGATCAATTCTACTAAATAATTATTTACAAATTCACGGATACTACGGAAAAGGACACCATTACCTGAAGGCGCGTAGAGGCGGCGGCGCGCAGAGGCGGGCCCGCGAGGGTGGCGCGAGCGTGCGAGCGCACGGGGAGGCGACGGCGCGTGTGGCGGCGCGCAGAGGCGGGCCCGCGAGGGCGGCGCGAGCGTGCGAGCGCACGGGGGTGGGGGCGAGCAGCCGGGCGCGGAGGCGGAGCCGGAGGGCGAGGGGCAGCGGCCGGGCGCGGAGGCGGAGCCGGAGGGCGAGGGGCGGCGGCCGGGCGCGGAGGCGAAGGGGCGGCGGCGCATGCGGCGGCGCGCAGAGGCTGGCCAGCGAGGGCGGCGCGAGCGTGCGAGCGCACGGGGGTGGGGGCGACCGGCCGGGCGCGGAGGCGGAGGGGCGGCGGGCGGGCTGCGCGCGGCGTGCGCTTTGCCGGCGGCGAGGGCAGCGGGCGGGCGCGTGCGTAGCGTGCGGTGCGTGTGTGCGTGTGCGTGACTGAGCCGGAACCTAAGTATGCCTTCTTTGCCGAGCGCCTGATCTATTTGCCGAGCGCAATAGGAGCAAGCGCTCGGCAAAGAGTGCCGTATTTTTTTCACGGACGCGCGCCGTAGTTTTTTTTTAAAAAAAATTAAAACTTCCTTTACCGAGAGCTACGCAGGTAGGCTCTCGGCAAAGGCCTTTGCCAAGCGTTGTTCTCGGCAAACCATTGATTTTTTTAAAAAATGCAATTTTATTTTGTTTCCCTAACTGCGCCTAGAAATCTAACTTTGCCGAGAGCTGACCAGGCAGGCTCTCGGCAAAGGCCTTTGCCGAGCGCTGCGCTCGGCAAACCTCAATTCCTGTAAAAAAAAAGAAATCGCCGCCGAGAGCAAGACCAACAGCTCTCGGCATAGGGTCCTTTGCCGAGAGCATCCTAAGTAAGCTCTCGGCAAACCATTTCAAAAAGATATGAAATTTTGCCGTATTAGAGCTTATATACTCTCTAATGACTATAAAAAAAGTTTGGAACTGCATAATTAATTAGTTTGTAATAGTGTTTTAAAATTCTTATGAATCTATGGAGCTAAGATTCATCAAGAACCAGGGCCGTCTCAATAATTTTAAGGGCCCTTGGGCAAGTAAGATAGTAAGAGTTTAGTAATCTAATTTTTTAATACGGCGATTAAAACATAAGCACTAATAATAATAATTAACTTGTAACATAGGTTTAAGGAAGTCAGGCCTGTCTCTCATTGTGTGCGAACGAGTGGCGTCGCGTGTCGTGGCTTCACAATATCTCGCCACACAAAGCGATATCACCATATTTGGCAATTGGGAGGCGAAACGGTCAACTAATCTGAATTGATGATAAAGTTCCATTTCAGTATTCCAAATATATATTATAAATACTATATATAGACATATATTTATGGGCCCCTCAGTAGAATGGACCCCCGGCCGTCGCACCTGTTGCCCTCCCCTCTAAGACGGCCTTGTCAAGAACATGCAAAGGAAACAATGAACCTAGTGTCTCCCCGTGCAAGGCTGGCTTCACCGGCAGGCGAGGAGGAGGGGTAGGCTGGGGGACAGTTTACATAGCTCTACTACATGAAATGACAGTTTATATAGCTCTACTACATGAAATGACAATCCATCCTTCTTTTCCTCTCTTGTCTGCACGCCACCAGTGAAGTTTCAGCTGCATGAAATGACGGTTTACATACCTCTACTACATGAAATGACGATGTCTTCTTGTCTTCCTCTCTTGTCTGCACGCCACCAATGAAGTTTGAGTTACATGAAATGACGGTTCAAATAGCTCTACTACATGAAATGACAATCCTCCCTTCTCTTCCTCTCTTGTCTGAACGCCACCAATGAAGTTTGAGTTACATGAAATGACGGTTCACATAGCTCTACTACATGAAAGGACGGTTTACATAGCTCTACTACATGAAATGACACCCATAATGTTAGAATTCTCTTTTGCTGGATCCAGCTTCTCCGCTCTAATAATGTTGCACTTTTGAAGCCGATCACTGGTATTTTGATTGTGATGAAATTCATGAATGGTGATGGTGTACAGGAAGGAGGCCAACTTTGGGTACGCGTTCATCAACTTCACCACATCGGCAGCGGCCAAGGAGCTCTACTGCTCGCTGCAGAACTGCGTCTCGAAAGTACACGGCTCCAAGAAGGTGATCAAGATCGACCAGACCACTGCTGGCTAGCTGCCGCTGGGTGCTGGCGGTGGAGTCAAACGACGATGCATGCGGTTATGCGACGGAGTTGGGAGTATGGACGTTGTTGTTTGTGGTGTAGCATCGGACAGTGAGTCTGAAGTCTGTCAGTGTGCCTTCCCCTTCTTCCTCTCCCCGTGCAAGGCTGGCTGCACCGCCACCAGTGAAGTTTCAGCTGCATGAAATGACGGTTTACATACCTCTACTGCATTAAATGACGATGTCTTCTTGTTCCTCTCTTGTCTTTAGGCTACCGGTGAAATTTGAGTTACATGAAATGACGGTTCAAATAGCTCTACTACATGAAATGACAATCCTTCCTTCTCTTCCTCTCTTTTCTGCACGCCAAGAATGAAGTTTGAGTTACATGAAATATTCTGAGTTTAGTTAGTCTATGTTTGCACAAAGTTTGTCAAATAATTAGAGAGAGGAACACAAAGTTTGAGTACAACAGATAGCATGTGTAGAGATAAAAAACTTTGGAGCATATTAAAACAAATAATTAGAGAGAGCAAAGGAGAAGAGGAACACATATGCACAGCAATTTTGCCGAGAGGAGGCACTCGGCAACACGTTTGCCGAGCGTGGCGCTCGGCAAAGCAGTTTGCCGAGAGCCTTAACGGAGGGGCTCTCGGCAAACACGTCACGCCGTCAGCCCAAGTTACGGCGGCAGGATCTTTGCCGAGAGTACATGTTCGCCGAGAGCGCGGCTCACGGCAAAGTCGCTGTTTGCCGTCGGCCTTTGTTGGCCGAGAGTTGCTCTCGGCAAACCGTCCAAGTTCGCCGAGAGGTTTTATTTGCCGACGTTCTGGCCCACGGCCAATCAAGATTTTGCCGACGGCCTGTCTTTGCCGAGAGTAGCGCTCGGCAAACATTACCTTTGCCGAGAGCCCGCGCTTTTGCTCTCGGCAAACACTGAGGCTCTCGGCAAAGGCCTGTTTTCCGGTAGTGGACTATATAAACAACACCTAGACCCTAACTCACTTCATCCACACTCACAAACGCCTCCACACTCCCTCAGCCCTTAGCCATGATGCCGGTGCAGGAGGGCTGCAGCAGTGTGGTACGATAGGGTTGCTGCAGTGTACAGCGAGAGGTCTACAACTGCACAGCGCAGGATTTAGCATGAAAATGTGTGAGGCATATTTTTATGTGTCATCAGATTGTGTTTGCACGCTGGATGCTGGCACAAAAGTTACGCCATGATCGACTTGCCTGAGCAACGTTACTAAAACTGAGACCGGTGGATGTACAATATGTGGTACGCCGGTTGTTGGTCACATGGCCAGTTTTTTAATCTTTTTTGTATTAAAAACGTTACACAGGATTGTACTACCATTTAAGTATATTGCTGATGTGGCAAGGTAGTTATTAAAGAGAGAGAGCAAAAATCATAGAAACCAGGTCTAAGTTAGAAACCATGTCTATACGTGAACCAGGGATGTGATTGGCAGAAAATGGAGAGACAGTGTACGTGATTAGACAAAAAATTCTACAGAAACTATCCATTAAGACGATGATTTGTATATGTAGTGTCTATCAAAACTAATAGCTATATATACAAACTATATGTAATTTCTAGTATTGGGATTTACCTTACCACAACTCTTAATCGGCAACTGATTTGAAGTTGTTGTAAGAGGTGTACAACGATGGACGGTCCGTGGCTAAAAGATATAGTGACGGACTCTAGCCGTTGTTGTTGAAACCGTCGTTGTATGTTTACAGCGACCGAGTTCATTTTTAGCAACAGACCATCCATCGCCTCATCATTTAGCAACAGACAGTCTATTATTAGCAGTTTTAGCAACAAACAATTCATCGCAGTAGTAACTTTTAGCAACTGACAATCCATCGAGATCAATTAAATAGGTAAAAAATCCACATATATTTAAAACCGAACAACATTTAGAACCAATACAATCCTGAATGACATACACAAATGGGCACATTAATCATACTATCAGTCATCCATATCAAATAAGTACATATATAATCATGTGACTAGCTTATTAAGCTTCTTGCCATGAAGCCAACATAAGCATGCGGTCCAAACACCGACACATACTGAATACATAATTTAGCTAAGTCATCATCCAAAAGTGATCCAACATTATGACCATCAGGTTCGAGTCTACAAACTAAAACTACGATATTATAGTCCAAAAGCATTCAAGTTTACTCTCAGCACCCTTCCTGCCAACAAGCTAGCACTGTCTAGCGTCTCTGAGATGATCTTGTAGCACCTTGAGATCGACTGACCTTATTGGACATTATTGGACACCATAAGATGATCTTGCCCAGCTATATATAGAAACTATACGTAATTTCCAAAATTGGGACTGACTTTATTGGACATTTGAGTTTCCAATTCGCTCAGCTGAGTCCTGATCAGCCTTCGTCTTAACCCTATCTCAAATCTTAAGTTGTCCCGAAATTCGTGATGCCTCACATGCCTATCCGGGCTTGTCTTAATAGGAATCCTATAATCACATGAATAAAAGGCTAAAGATCCGGCAGAGAAGGCCGTTTGTGTTTAGAATGCCATGATGTACATAGAGATAGCAGAATCATGTGCCAAGTGTGTATATATACACACAGGGCCGGCGATGCGTTTTTTCCAGCTGTGAGCACTTTAAGCCATGCAACGCTAGTGCAGTGTCCACGTGTAAAATACTATAGAAAAAATAAACCTGTGGTGAATGCTTCTGTAACACCCAAAATTTTGCTCATTTTAAAAATAGGTTAAAAATGATTTATTTATGAACTTTTGTGCTCATGAAACATAGGGGAATAATATTTTTCATTAAATTAAAACTTATCATAGGAGTTTAGCAATATGTTTGAGAATTCATGCCTTTGCATTTGATTTATTGATGTGTGTGTGTTGGACAAAAGTTCAAAGTATTTCAAAAAGATTTAAAAAGGATTTTTGAAATGAGTTTGAAATGGCTTTTGAACTAAAAGAAAAAAAAACAAAAACCTCTCCATCTCTCAGGTTTCGGCCTGAAGGCCTGTTTTCCCCCTCCCTCGCGGCCGCGGCCCATCCGCGGTTCGGCCTAGCCTGACCATTCGGCCCTAGTTGCGCAGCTTCCCCCTTTGAGTCACTGCCAGCCCGGCCCCATCTCCTCTCTCGTTGACCGGTGGAGCCCACGCAGCAGTGCCGTCCCTTCCTTCTTCTTCGCGTGTCCAAGCAGGATACGACACCCGAGCGAACGGGACTCCTTGATATCGAAATCCCGATTCTACCGGGATTGATAGCGTAGGAGATTTTCTCCTAGGCCTTTTTAGCTTCGCGTTCCCCTCCCGCGACTCCGTTTCCATCTTCACGCTCGGGAGCTGCTCCTGGCCGGTTTGGATCTCGCCGAGGAGTGGACAACGGCGCCTGATCGATTCATCGCATTGTCGCGCTTGTGAGCATGTTGCCGAGCTTCGTTTCACTCCTGCGGAGATGCCGAGCCCCTTCTCCATCTTTAACTCGTCTCGGTTCGATTTCTAACCAACGCCGAACCTTTTACAGGAATTCCTGTCCGCCATCTCGCACGGCCCGCGTTATCCGAGGTCTCCCTGGTCGCGTTTAGGGCTCAGGTGAATTCTTCTCCTCCTTCTCGACCCCCTGGTATTTTTTATTTTGTTTTTAGGCGCCCAGAATCGCAAGAACGCCAACTCCGGCGAGGTTCGGCCTTTTCCGGCCATGGAACCGCCGTCCAGGCCACCGGCGTTCAGCTAGGCAGTATCCATCTCTCTCCAATTCGTTGTGAACCGTTCGATCGAGATCTAACGGACCAAGATGGCTGATACCCCTTCACTCGCACTTTTTCTAAAGAGTGCCTGGAAGATTTCATGCTTAACCCGCGGTCCAAAGCGAACAGATGGAATACGCCTTTCAGTTTTGGAAACGTAAAATCCGCTGAGTTGATTCAAAATACGTTTTCTGGAATTTACAAAATTGCCACTGATTTTCTTTTGCCCATAAAATATTCGTTTTAACTCTGTTTTATCCCATTCAAGTTGCGTTAGATTCGTAATCATGAGCTCTACATGTTAGTAACTTTATTTTCCTAGTTTGAAACTTTTTAATTTCGTGATACTATTTAATTAATTACTTTTCTATATAAAATCCTAGAAAATTCATAACTTCTCCGTTTTAATTTCGATTTTCGTGATCTTTACGTTTGTGTGATCATAGCGCTGCGTAGAATATTTTGATAAAATTTTATATTTGTTTTACCACTGTTTGGTGTATTGTTCTAATTATAGCTTGTTTGCTTCGTGTATGATTATCTATATTGGATTGTGTGTTGTTGATTGATGATCGGATATAGACGGTGAGCGATACGTTGGTGATCAAGGTGAAGCTTTTGAAGATCAGCAGCAGGCTCAGGAGAGCTTTGATCAAGGCAAGTATAACTTGGGATCATCCTTGTTACCTACACACAATTAATACAATATATATCATATGCATGTGTCCACCTTGATGACCTTAGCAAAATCATAGATGATTGTTATCCTAAATTCTTTGTTACCTATTTGGATATGCATTTGGGTAGTTTTTGCTAGTGCTTGATTATAATCCATGATCTTGTAACATGAATGTTTGGATATACAATAAACAATAAAATAAGCTTTCTAGCAACTTGAACATAAAGGGTGGAAAGAACTCTAGCTTTTGCTGGATTGATCTTGACTCTCCATAAGGACTTATCCCTTGGCAAAAGCTGGGACAACTCGTACAACCATGAGGGCAATATGGCTCTGGCTTTAGTCAAGTATGAGTAAGCTTTTCTAGCTTGTTAGAGGTTACCCGAAAGGGCGGAGGGGCTGAACCGTTTTGGGTATAGTGCGAGCCCCTATCCTTATGTGTATAGGCTGCGCGTCATTGTGCCATTTGGAAGAGGGGTATCTATATCTGTGCGCAAAGGAAACCTTGCGGCCCTAACTTGTTAGACGAACCTTTGAAAGACTTCATAGTGAACCCTGCCGGCTTTCCTTGGAAGTGAGCTAAGAGGTCGACGGGCCTCGGGCGAAAGGGTAAATCATGACTCATGGGTAAAGATGTACAACCTCTGCAGAGTGTTAAATCTGGTATACTAGTCGTGCCCACGGATACGGGCGGCCCGGAAAACTGACGGAATAGATGGACACTGGTGAACTTGATTAATGATGATAAATGATAGTTTATTATGTTGTTTATATGTGTTATTCTTAATTCTTGTATACATTGATCATGTGGTTACGGGATTAATTATGCTACCTTGATATTTGCTATCCGATGATTAAATATGCTATCTACATATAAAAGCTAAATGCAGTCAAACCAGGGTCAGCTATTTGAGCCTCATGAACCCCTGGTTATACTTGTTGAGTACGATATGTGCTCACTCTTGCAATTTTCCCCACACCTCAGGAGAAGTTTTGGGCTTGTGATCAATCAGTCCGTTGGATCCTGTGGAGAGAAGTTAATACCCAAAGTTTAGAGTTGTCATTCCGCTGTTTGATACTAAAGGTTATCTCTTTTACACTAAGTACGTTATATATTTACGCATTGTCTTTTGATATTACCCCTTATTTGTAGCTATATGTGAGATTTGACTTCTAAAGCTCACATATGGTGCATATCTGGTTTTGTCCTTAAAATCGGGTATTACAGCTTCAGATCTTGTTATTATTGAATATATACATATGCCTGTCGGATGGAATGCTCACTCTAAATTAATATTCTTGTTTCGAAGAAACAAATATTGCTTTAAAATGAAAATTCTAGGAAATATCCAAAATCCCATGTATTTATTAATTTATGATAATTAAGTAACCATTACATGAGAATAACTTTGTATAGAATCCAGATTTTAGTGATGGCGATTAACCATATTGCTTGGACTAATGTAAAAACAGAGAAATAAGGACAAGTATTAACCAGAAAGCGAAACTTGCTTGATATGTCTCTAATTTTTTCTTGAAAAAAAATGTGGAGCAGAGGATCCACGTAAAAAGCTCATCAGAGTATACACCATCTTCTCTCTTTATTACCAAACTTTTATTTAGTATCATTAGCTATCCATCAATTTATTAAATAAAGCCACTTAGTACTTGGATGATTCCATGTTCAAAAAATTATATATGGAATTAAGAAAGGAACATTGATGTTATTAGCCATGCTGCAGGGTTGCATCCATACATTATCCCGTAGCATTATTTCTCTTTATTCAACTATAATGTGAGGTTGCTAGCATCATAGGACTGTCTTGTCGTGCCACCCCAATCTGTCCCCATGTTAGACAGGAACAGGACACAGCCCATCATATATACAATAGGCCAATAAGCAGGGTGACATCGACAATCACTGGATCGAGTGACAACCATGAACTACACCACTGGCGTTGCAAACGGACTTGGTAATTACCGCTCACTTTGCTTCTGGGCGCGCCAGCCAACAAGAGGGTCCACTGGTGTTGCTGAAAGACCCACTTCTAGAGCGAACCTTGGCACTGTTACCCCACAGATCCAATGTGTGACAGGGTGTTGGGCATCCAGTAATGACTTGCACTGTTGTGGGTGGCACAAGCAGCCGGCGCACAGCCAACGTAACCTTGGCACGATGAATGTCGAAGTCGGGAGTTGGCAACAGCATGCCCTGTTGGGGAGTAGCCAGTCATCCAGCCAGATAAATGTTCTGAGCACAGAAAGCCAATAAGCATCGGTTTCTATGCTGCAGCGGCATGAAACCAACAATCCTGATGTATCACACTCCCAAAAAAACTGGATTATTGCTTCTTTCGTGCATCCTTAGAAGATTCTACTAGCTAGACTAGTAGTATATATGCAATGCATGCACCACGCATGTGTATATACATACAGACAAAGACGATGCTAGTAGATCGAGCATTGTTTAAACCCCCTATATATAACTAGGAACGGATAAAGTGCACACTATAATGCAAATTAAAGCAGGGAATCCTGAAATAATATAAATGCCATGTGATTCTGTTCACTACAGGAAAATCATACTTTGCCAAGCGCCGTGGAAGAGGCACTCGGCAAAGACGACCCTTTGCCAAGCGCCACCTCAGACGCTCGGCAAAGACCTCTTTGCCGAGTGCCAAACACAGGCGGTCAGCAAAGAGCCTCTTTGCCGAGCGCCGCGCACTCGGCAAAGTTCCAGTCCACCTAACACCGACGGCCGCCGTCTCCTTTACCGAGAGCCTTCCGTTTGGCATTCGGCAAAGGCAGGTTCTTTGCCGAGTGCCAGCTGGCCTCGGCAAAGCCTTCTTTGCCGAGTGTCTGTCGTGGCACTCGGCAAAGAATTTTTATTTATTTTGTTTTTTGAGCTAAGTTTTTTTGTGATGCTTTATGTCACTATTTGAAACTCTATTTTAATGTTTGGGGCCATTTTGACTTTTTTTGCTATATTTAACTAATTTATTTTGTTTCTTTTTGTTTTTCCGGATAATTTAAATTTGAACTGCAGATACATGAATATATCACAACGCAGTGATTCAAAAAATGATAGTCATGGTATTAGGTGTATTTTGAGTTCGTATGCAGGACCTCACATGAAATCTCGACCATCTCGCTGAGGTAACATGTCAAGTTACGTGCGCGAAAAGTGGATTGAAATTATATAGAATCCAAACGAAGTCCAAAAATCACGAAACTTGGTGACGCGTCGCGTTATCGCATGTGGAAGCTATGGTTAAAATTTGAGAAGATTTGAAGTAAGTTGCAACTCCACATGTGATCACGAGCCGCGCATCTAGTGCGTCATCACCTACAACGCCAACGTCTTTGGCCGGTGGGTGGGCAAGAGCCAGATGATCCTGGAGCCCGACACCGACCTCACCAGGGAGCAGTACATATAAGTAAGTAGGAAACATTACTTCTGATTTCGTCCATGAAAAAAATAAGTACACTATATTTCTTTTGATTCATCTTATGACGTGTCAAATGCAGTTTCCTGCTGAATGGTGCAAGGGCCATCTGGACTGCTGGGAGGCCATTGTAGACTAGTGGAGAAGGCTGGAGGCGTATGCCGAGCGGAGAGCCAAACGGGAGTATCGCCTAAAGATGTCAGGACCGGCCCACCACCAAGGAAGCTGCACCCTCCTCCCAGGGTACATGGACACATGGGTACGCTTCTATTCATTTCATTTGTTCATTCATTATTGTATTCATTCTCATTACGTGTAATCATCCTTGTGTTTTCCTCGCAGTCCCAGTCGCATGGTGGCATAGTCATTAACGAGTACGTGGGGTATGCCCTTGCACACAAGGGCCGAGCACACGATCCGAACAACGTCTACAGCCCCGCGGACGAGGCCGAGGCATACACCAACCCGAGCGCCAATGAGAAGATGGCCGAGTACACCTCACATGCTCGCGCGCGCCACGGGGACGACTTCGACCCTGCCACCGAGCCCCTCGACACAGAGATCCTGATGAGGCGGGAGGAGGGAAGCAGCACGGGCGGTACTATATGGCCCACAACGCCATCGACCCGACCACCGTGCCCACACTCCGCTAGGTGTGACAGGCGAGCAGCACGACCTCCTCCGACGTCCCCATACAAGCTCGGCAGCCGTCTTTCCAGGTAACTATAGTTTTATGGGTCGTTCATAGACTTTACATATGTACCTTTTACATTGTTCAAACATCGCGGGTGTGTTATTACAGTCCCAGCTGTCCGAGTTGCGGGCCAGGCAGGAGTCCGCGGAGGAGGCCTATCGGCAGGAGATAGCGCGCCAGAACGAGGCCCACCGACAGGAGGTAGCGTGCCAGTTCGAGGCGTTTCAGGAGCATCAGCAGTGTCAGATGCAGGACTTCGCCAACTACTTCGACTCCCTTCAGATCCATGGTGTGGTCGCGCCTCCGCTGCCTGCCTCACTGTTCGCTCCACTCCCTCTTCCTGGCACTGTAGTGCCTTCTCTAGTGAGTATATACGAGTGCACATTGCTTTGTCTTCTGCGGACATCATGCAGTTACTAATGACATCACTCTTACTTTGTGCAGGCACAGTCACACGGGTCGAACCCGACTCCTCAAGACAAGGCTTATCTAGGCCATGGGTGGCCGGTTGGGCAGACTCCATAGCAAACGTGGCCAGGTGGCGCTCCTCCTCCGCCTCATACGCACGGGTGGTCGCCGTGGTCAGGAGGCGTGCCTCAGCACCCAGCAGGTTGGCCGCCGCACTACGCGCAGCAGGGGTGGCCAGGTGAGGGCTCTTCTCAGGGACACGGGGACACCGGATCGCAGCCGCACCAGTGATATGAACATGTTATGCTTTGTGGTGGACATGTTATGCGGATTTATAAACTTTGTGTATGCGGATTTGTGACCGGATGAATGTGAACTATTGTGTATGTGGATTTGTGACCATTGATGGATGCATGTGTGGATTTGTGACTATATATATGTTATGTGGGTTCTATTACAAATGTTATGTATGTTGTCGTATTTGTCTAGTGTCTATTCAGTGAAAAAACAGCAAAAAACTGGAAAAAAATAAAATCCTATAGCTTTGCCAAGTGCAGGCACTCGGCAAAGCTAGGCACTGCGTTGCTGTGGTTTCCAGCTTTGCCGAGTGCCAGCCAGGTGGCACTCGGAAAAGAATTTTTTTTAAAAAAAATAAATAATTTTTGCCGAGCGCCACCCTGGCTGGCGCTCGGCAAAGAGCCGTGAAGTAACGCCTCCCGTGAGCCGGCCGTCAGCCTTTGCCGAGCGCCTACCACGTCAGTACTATAAAAAACTTTTTGGGAGATATTTTGGTTTGGGCCACGGAGGCGGGCAGCAGGCGGTCCGCCTTGGTTAACCTAGGCTGGGCTGCCTACCGGGCAACCGCCACAGATAATAGTTTAACCGTGGCGGTCACTGTAACAAAACTGCCACGGTTAAACTCTTATTAACCGTGGCAGTTGGCCTAAGCAAACCGTCATGGTTAATGTGTTAACCTTGGCAGTTGCTTTAGAGGGACCGCCACAGTTAAGGCAACAATTAACCGTGGCCTTTGATCAGTGGCGGTTGCTGTGCCCGCCACGATTAAATATTTCTGTAATAGTGCGTGGCACTCGACAAAGACTGTCTTTGCCGATTAAGAGACTTTGCCGAGCGGCCTTTGCCGAGTGGGCGCTCGGCAAAGCTTTTGCCGAGTGCTGGAGGGCCCTTTGCCGAGTGCTCGGGCGCTTGGCAAAGTCTCATAACCCTGTAGTGTCATGTACTCCAAATAAAATCATATGAGTGTCATTGCTATTTATTTATTGACCAGTGTCCATATATGTTGCCGTATTGTATGTTTTTAATGATATCAATGAGACAAGATAATAAATACCACATGTGGGCTATCAACACCCGCAAAATGGCCTCAAAGCCCTCGAGTACGCTAACGACTTGTGTGAATACTAAAGGCATGTAAAGCGCAACTTTGGAGATCGTGTCGCTATCCTAAACAACTTTCTATAGGTACGGAGGAAGTATATATTAGCCAAGTTAGTTGCCTGGGGACCTGCCTGCGAGAAGGTGCAGAACACATGCGAGTAGAACTCCTTAGGCGAACTGTGGAACTGTGGCATGCGGCATTGAGCAGCCAACCATGGCAGCCGCATCATTGCCCAGGGCATGAGTCTCTGGCCCACTGACATGATTGGTAGGCGCACAGCCAGCATCTCCTTGCCACAACGCACAGCCAAGGCGTTGGTTGGAGGCAGCCGGGGCGTGCATTGCTGGGGAGCAGCCGGTCGTTGCCGTGTGGATGTTTTGGGTATAGAAAAGCAAAGATGGGTGCGATTATACGTTGCAGCAGCATGAAATCAACTATCCTAATGCCTCCCTCTCCCAAAAAAACTCGATTACTGGTCTCAAAGGACGTAAGTACTAGCTAGACTACGTACTAGTGTGCAATGCAAGCACCACACATATGTATCCATGTATATACAGATGAAGACGAAGCTAAGGAAGCAGATTGTTGAGCATTGTTATTCCCTATATATACACCGGGGAGCAGAATGATACAGTATGTGTGTAATGGCAATTAATGGAGTCAAGCCTGAAATTATATATACTCCCTCCATACCCATAAAGGAAGTCGTTTAGGACAACGACACGGTTTCCAAAGTCTAACTTTGACTCCTTGTTTTTATAAAAATATTTATCAAAAAGTGGTATATGTATATATACTTTTATGAATGTATTCTTCAAGACAAATCTATTCATATGGTTTTCACATTTGCAAATTCAACAACTTAAAAGTTATTCATGATTTATATTCCCGATGTTTGATCCAAATCTTGTCCAAAATGACTTTCTTTATGGGTATGAAGGGAGTAAATACCATGTAATTCTGCTCATGGTCTGATGTACTCCAAATAAAATATGATCTTGTGAAATAATATAAATGCCATTGATGCTATTCATGGCCTGATGTACTGCAAACAAATGATGCTCTAAAATGAAAATTCTAGAAAATATCCAAAATCCTTCATGTATTTATTTATGATAATTAGGTAACCATTACATGAGAACAACTTTGTTTGGACTAATGTAAAAACAGATAAATAAAGTATTAACCAGACACGAAACTTGCTTGATAACAACCATGTCTCTCATTTGTTCTTGAAAAAAAACGTGGAGCTGAGGATCCACTCAAATAGCTCATGAATATACAGCATATTGTCTCTTTATTACCAAATTTTTTATTTAGTATCATTAGCTATCCATCAATTTATTAAATAAAGCCACTTAGATACTTGGATGATTCCATGTTGAAAAAAAATTATATATGGAATTAAGACAAGGAACATTGATGTATTAGCCATGCTGCAGGTTGCATCCATACATTCTCCCCTAGCATTATTTCTCTTTATTCAACTAATTAATGTGATGTCTAGCATCATAGGACTGACTTGTTGTGCCACCCAATCTATCCACATGTCAGCCCCATGTCCCATAGGCCAATAGGCAGGGTGGCATCAAGGATCACTGGATCGAGTGGCAACCATGACCTAGACCACTAGCATTGCAAGCGGACTTGATAATTACGGCTCACATTGCTTCTCGGCCAGCCAACAAGTAAGAGGGTCTACTGGTGTTGCTGAAAGACCCGTGCCTCCTACTTCTCGAGCGAACCTTGTCACCCCACAAATCCAATGTGTGATAGGGTGTTGGGCAATCAGTAACGACTTTACTGTTGCAGGTGGCACAAGCAGCCGGCACACAGCCAACATAACCTTGGCACGATGAATCTCGAAGGCGGGAGTTGGCAACAGCATGCCCTGTTGGGGAGTAACCAGTCATCCTGCTTGATCAATGTTCTGAGCACAGAATGCCAATAAGCGTCGGTTTCTATGCTGCAGCGGCATGAAACCAACAATCCTGATGTATCACACTCCCAAAAAAACTGTATTACTGCTCCTTTTTTTTTGTGAACGTATTACTGCTCCTTTCGTGCATCCTTAGAAGATTCTACTAGCTAGACTAGTAGTATGCAATGCATGCACCACGCATGTGTGTACATACAGACAAAGACGATGCAAGTAGATCGAGCATTGTTGAAACCCCCTATATATACCTAGGAACCGGATAAAGTGCACACTGTAATGCAAATTAAAGCAGGGAAGCCTGAAATAATATAAATGCCATGTGATGCTGTTCATGGCCTCATGTACTCCAAATAAAATCTGATCGAGTATCATTAGTATTTATGCATTGAGCAGTGTCCATATATGTTGCCGTATTGTATGTTTTTAATGATATAAATGAGACAAGACAATAAATTTAATGATATCAATGAGACAAGACAATAAATACCACATGTGTGGGCTATCAAGACCCGCAAAATGCCCTAAAAGCCCTCAAGTATATGTACGCTGACGACTTGGTGAATGCTTAGGGGCTAGGGCATGTAAAGCCCACAAACAAAGTGTTATATGTAAGGCCCTGTTTAGTTTGCCATCTAAAATTTTTTCGTCCATCCCATCGAATCTTTGGACACATGCATGGAACATTAAATGTATATAAAAAAATAAACTAATTACACAGTTTGATTGAAAAACATGAGACGAATCTTTTAAGCCTAGTTACTCTATGATTAGTCTTAAGTGCTACAGTAACTCACATGTGCTAATGATAGATTAATTATGCTTAATAGATTTGTCTTGTAGTTTTCTGATGAGCTATGTAATTTGTTTTTTTTATTAGTTTTTAAAAACCCCTCCCGACATCCTTCCGACATATCCGATGTGACACCCAAAAAATTTTCATCACCAATCTAAACAGGGCCTAAGTTGTTGTAAACTACAGACACAGACAACTTGTACACTGGTCATCTATTTGACTATATACAAACTATTTAATACTTAGATATAACCATGATCAAGCATGAACAAGATCTGTGTATAGCTTTTTTGTTGTTTTTTTATAAAAATAAGATGGTTTTTTAATAACGGAACAAAGTCCCATTGTTTACCATCCGAAAGATAGTACTCTCTCCATTTCAAATTGTAAGTCACTCTAAAAATCTTGGAGAGTTAAGCATTTTAAAGTTTGACCAAAATTATAGAGAGAAATACTAAGATTTGTAACATAATGTGAGTATACTATGAAAATATAATTAAGGAAGAATCTAATGATACTTAATTGGTATCATAATAATTATTATTTTATCATATAGATTCTTGGAATGACTTACAATTTGGAATGAAGTACACAATTTGATCATTGGAGAAAGAGCATTGGTGCATCAATGCAATATTTGTTTAACTAAAATCATCAATGTTGGAACTTCCATCCAAACTTTGCAAGGACCTTCATGCAATATTTGTTTAACTAAAATCTTCCATGCTTCTTTCATTCCGCTGCAGCATAGAAACGGTCTCCAAGTTGGTTGCCTGGGGACCTGCCCGTGAGAAGTTGCAGAAGACCTGCGAGTATAACTCCTCGGGGAAACTGTGGAACTGTCGCACACGGCATTGAGCACCCAGCCATGGCAGCCGCATCATTGCCCATGGCATGAGTCTCTTGCCAACTGACATGATTGGTAGGCGCACAGCCAGCATCTCTTTGCCACAACGCACAGCCATGGCGTTGGTAGGAGGCAGCCGAGGCGTGCATTGCTGGGGAGCAGCCGGTCATCGCTGCGTCGATGTTTTGGGTACAGAAAAGCCAAGATGGGTGGGATTATACGTTGCAGCAGCATGAAATCAACTATCCTAATGCCTCCCACTCCCAAAAAACTCGATTTTCCGGTCCTCTCAAGTATTCTTCCCAAAGGACGTAAGTACTAGCTAGACTACTAGTGTGGAATGCAAGCACCACACATGTGTATCCATATATATACAGATGAAGACGAAGCTAAGGAAGCAGATTGTTGAGCATTTTTATTCCCTATATATACACCGGGGAGCAGGATAGATACAGTACGTGTGTGTAATGGCAAATTAAAATGGAGGCAAGCGTGAAATTATAAAAATTATGCTCATGGTCTGATGTACTCCAAATAAAATATAATCGAGTATCATTATATTGGTATTGACTCATGTGAAATAATATAAATGTCATGTGATGCTACTCATGATGGTCTGATGTACTCCAAATCAAATGTGATCGAGTATTATTTGTATTGACTCATTAATTCTTGGGCAGTGTGCACATGACTGCCTGTGTTGTATGTTTTTATTGAATTCTGAAGGATTCATCGATGAGTATCAAAGAGACACACCACAATATGTACCAGCGACAAATGTGTTAGATTCAAGCATATTTTTCTTTGATAGATGA
Organism: Sorghum bicolor; assembly: GCF_000003195.3. Classification (NCBI taxonomy): domain Eukaryota; kingdom Viridiplantae; phylum Streptophyta; class Magnoliopsida; order Poales; family Poaceae; genus Sorghum; species Sorghum bicolor. The sequence goes on from NC_012877.2 coordinate 61,740,257, forward strand.
TTTCGAAAGAAAACATTACAAACTACCAAGTTGTCTAACTTTTAGAAATCTACAAAATTCACATTGGTTGTTGCTCCATTTGTGGTCTTTTGAAAAAATTAAATTTCATTACGTGAGGACTTATGAATTTTAGTGTGCAGGACTCATTTAGAGGTGCCTCTTAATCGAGCCGCCTATAGTATTTCAATTATAGTGGCTGCTGGATTTAGAGCCGTCGATAAAAATAAGTACACTTGTAGAGATGGCTAAAAATACTAACCATCTTTACAGATGCATTTCTAGAAGCGGCTAGTTTCGAGAACTACTTTTAGAAGCATCTATACACAAATATTTTTTGTAGTAGTGCTTTATGCTACCAATGCAAGCGCATTGGCCAGTGTCTAGCTGTTATTCATTGGATGCCATGTTCTAGTGTGTTGAATGCTCATACAATAATCAAGTTAACAGTTGGGTTCAACAATGTTTCTTGTGTCCGTGGTCCTTGACTAATCTCTGTCCTCATGTTGTTGTGAAATGATTTTTAGAGGTGTCATGGCTTTTTAACTGCCTTCGAGAAAATAATTTACAGAAATATTTTATTGAATATTTAGTAATATATGGAGAAATTCAACTCAATTTGTTTAAGGTCTATTCGAGAAATAGACACTAGCTAGAACTTTGGTATAAGACATGTCTCTATGTGATGTCATTTGAAAAATAAAAACATAAAACTTACACTTGAGCCCATGATATCTTCAAAATTAACTGTATTATTTCTGTTTTCTCTTGCTGTCCACTTAGCAGTGTTCTGGCCTATTATGTTAAATTCTAGCACAAATTCACAAGACTGAGTCTCAAACAAAGTTGAGTCAGGGTCTGAAACGAATGATTGGTGGGACTTCTTTAATCCAGATGGCAGAGACTCATATGCTTTGAGAGTTCAGAAACAAAAGGCATGCATTCAGAAGATCATGAAAGCAGCAAATGAGAATCAGTGGATTTTTTTTCTCATTTTCCACTTTTTTCCCATGTCTTCTAGATTTCAAGGTTTCTGATTGTATAGAAGAGTTTCGTCAGCCTTCATCAATTTAACCATAATATTGGATACTTGAGTTTCCAGTTTGTATATGGCATTACCCAAGTTGTCTAAAAATCCCTGATGCTTCTCATGCCTATTACCACTTGTTTTTGCATGCACCTTAAGGCACGTTCCGTCTTACATGCACGGCCGCATAAAAGGCTACAGATCTAGGTGTGAATCGATGGTGTTGGTGAGCATGTTTTCTAGCGAATGTGACCAACTAGCTGTACGAGATGTAGGGATACCAGAGTTTGGATGCAGCCAAGTATATATATGACGATAGGAGCTAGCTTCTAAAGAAAGGCATACCAAACTGCCCAACAGACCACACTAGCTATATATAGGACGCATTTTCCAGCATTGAGCACTTTCGACCATGCAAGCAAGCGCACTTTCGATGAGGGGTTTGTGTTACAAATAGGATTTAGGATTTACTGGCAGTACGTGTGTGTGTGTGTTGTGTGTGTTTATATTGTGTATGTGTGTGCAAGTACATATAGTTATGTACCATCAAGTTTTTGTAGATGCGAGCAGTGCTCAAGGCCAGTAAATTGAGCAGGTACTATATGTACTTTCCTAAATCTTCTTGATGCCGGTACTAGTCTCCTTTCCTAAATCTTCTTAATTTTTTGTATCAAATGATTTCATAAATAAAAACAAATTAGCAATTTCAAGACTGTGTGAAAAGTTCTATATACGGAGTTAAGGAATGGAACATTATATAATACTGTTTTAGCCATGCTGGTTACAACTTCATTGTGTTAGCAATCTCGCAGTGTGTTCACAACATATACATTCACCAGCTCCGAAATTTCCAATGACAATTTGTTCGGATTTGTAGATAAGTATGGTCAAGAATCAATCAGGAATAGCAAGTACAAATACATGGTCTCCTTTACGGACACTTTGGTGGAGAGAGACAAATATTAGCTCAACCTGCAACACAGAAAATTGTTTTATTATAATTAATCGCAAAAAAAACGTATAAATTTACATAATAGGTAGTAATGGGCTTCTTTGGATCTCACTACGACATGTGTTTTCATGCTATTCTAGCTCTCATTTTTCCCTCATGGATGCCAAATTCAAATTGCTAGGTCTGTACGTAGCCAGATTTGATCTGACATGGATGAACTTGGTGAGATCCTCATTGTCTCAAAAGCTCTAGGGGCGTACATGATCATCAATGCACTCATTTCTTCTTTCTTCTCCATTTTTTCGTAATCTAAACACGCTACTAGCCTGTATCAGCCCGTATGAGGATGATACAAGTGGATGTGTTCAATAAAATTTTGTTTAAAATCTATTGATGTAAATGCCCACCAATAAGTTGGGTTGTCGACATGATAAAAAGCAAGATGTAGCTCATGACATGGTACAATGAAACTGCACTCCTGACCAACTGGGAATTGTGTGACTCCTATTGATCTTGTTGCATATTGCTCTATACCTGATACTTCCCACGCCTAACCATGGATATGACCAAATCTCCCATCTGTTATTACTGGGCAGTTCAGGCCATGTGGAAACTGAAGCAGCCAGAAAGTTACAACTGAAAACAATAGGAAAATAAAAACCTTCGTTGATTACCGACACATGCATGTATGTTTGCTAGAAGTCAAAGAAAATCAGCTCATTGCCACAATAGATTAATAACTGGAATTCATACGTGATGATCCAACACAACTATTGCTTTATTGTCAGCAAGTCAAGTTGGCAAATTCTTGTTTGAACTTCAACTCTTGGATTGGGGTCGTCTATCAATGTGACCTACTAATGTTTCCGTGATGGCTATAAACTAACCTCATCCTGATGCTGTTCATCGGTCATTAGACAGTACTTTTCACAATGAACATGTTTCCATTTCAGCATACAAACCCAATGACTTTTTTTAATTTCCAAGTCATATAGATATGTTGTAACTTGAAGTATATACAGCTGTAATTCTCGACAGTTATCTATGTTACACAGTTAAGTTTTCATGCCCAACGTCGTCATCTTTGTGATCAGTCGTTGGTCCCTTGGTGCCCAGGTCAGTGGTTGTGACTCACCATGAGCCCAACCTTGCTAAGCAACTGCCAATGGAGGATATATATGACCGACTGTAGTTGCCACTGGTCAGGCTGCCTGCTAGAGAGATCAACCCTAAGGTCAAATTAAAAAAATAGTTTAATATAGTTCAAGGTTTTGGACCCCGAAGCTGTGGGCACTGGTTTGTGTAATGCTCCTCAGTGCAAATAGTACACCCCTCTCCTCCTCCTCTCCCGTGAATAAGAGTCGGGGCGCCCGAAGTTAACGATGGCCGGCGACGAGCAGTGGGCCTGGGAGCATGGATCCATGGCCCCCGCCATCGGATCCGCTGATCTCTTGGCCTTGATCCAGTGGTGGGCGCACGCCGCGGCGCGAGGAGCCTCAGCTCCTACCGACCACCGGCCCTGGTGACGATTGGCGGTGGTGGCGTGCTAGCTGGGGGCCTAGGAGTGTGAATCCGAGCCCCCTGTCCCCCGGATCCGGCCCCGGAACGGCGATGCCATGCGACGACGGCGGTATGGCAGGCTCGTCGTGGTTTCCACCTCGCGAGGCCTCCATGACGTGGCTGGGCACGACTCCAGCTGACCGGCCCTCTGCTGCAATGGACGGGGAGGGACCCGGCGTGTGGCTGACCCCCGGATCTAGGCTCGAGGCAGCTGCCCCCCTCCACCGGTCGTTGACGCGCCCCTAACGTGTTGGCCAGCGGGCCCTGCTGCAGCGGCGAATGGCGCGTTTGGGGGTCGCAATTTGGACCCCTGGGCGCTGGCCTCGCTGCCCCCAGGCAGCCCACAAGCCGGCTTCGATGTCCACATCAAAGGACGCCGTGCTCGGATCGCCTACTGTCCACATCAAAGGTTGCCTCGCTGCAGCTGGTGAAGACTCTGCCGATCATCTCCAGCATCTTGTCATCTGCAGGTTCGGCTTGGATGTGCTTTTGGAGGAACTTGGAATACGGGTGAAAACCCTGCCTGGCTGGCTCTGGGCCGGCGGTGATGACGAAATCGGTGTCATATTCCCCATTGGAGGTGTCGCTGTAATTTCCTTCCTTACGAAAGCCTTCCTGAGCCCCTGCACTGCGGCATTTGGAACTCAGTTGCGGCGTGTAGATCAAGCCAAGGACGCCCTCTCATTGATCAAATAGAGGGTAGAAGCATTAATCATTTTGCTGTAATGTCCTAGTCGATATATAAGACTATGACTTTTCTCTCTTTTTGTTTTTTTCACTCTTTTCGTAACTTTTGGCTGTGTACTTCCCTAGATGTAGAGACCGGATATTGATTATGCTTTATAAAAAAAACTGCATGGGTCATCTCCAGTTTCCTAAAAAAAACTGCATGGGTCATTGTTAAATCTATACCAGCTAGTCACATAAGGGAGCGCCAACGAATGGATAGATTCAAATCAGACGACCGGCTGGCCGCCAAGTGAATCTGTTCGTCTTGAATCAAAAAGGAAAAAAAGTCCTCTTGCCTCTCGCCTCTCGCCCCCGTGACGCTCCTCTGTCTCGCGCGGCCGCGGTTTCGGCGTAGCATTTGGAGGCGTTTATCGGAGGTGGAGTGCGTGACGCCAAATCTCGGTAGGCAATGGCTGCCTTACCGCTCACGGCTCTATATACTCGACATCTCCCTTCTCCGGGGATCCCCCACTCGCTGGAGACCTCGGAGAACGGAAGGTCGGGTGATGCGGAACGAAGATGGTTCGAGAGAAATTTCCCAACTATCGCAGAGAGAGGAGCGCGACGTTTCAAGTCAACAAGGGTTGGCTTCCTGATTGCTTCAGATCAGAAGAAATTTGAGAAGATTGCTGGTAACAAGTCGTTTCCCTTTGAAGCAGTGGGATATCACGAGGTGAAGCTTAAGGCTATTCCAATCAGTTTTTGCTGGACCTCCAATGGCAGACTGGAGGAGGAAGGCTTGTCGGAGGGGATGGAAGGTTCGAATCAAAAAAGGCCTCTGATCAAAGGTCCCGTTCGTCAGCGCCCTTGGTTCAGGCCACCTCCCAAGGTGCGGATCGTTCCAGGAATCCTAGGGCGGATGCCAGGTGCTGAGACACGTGTCGAACATCCAAACTGTGGTGAGTTTAAGGTAACCACTGATACCGAGTCTGCTCACCGAACCCCACCCACATCAATCGATCCTGCGGGCAGGCCTTGTGCGCCACCTCAGTTTTTCCCAAATCCATCTCCAAACCCTAGTACTCCACCGAAACCCAAATACAGCATTTCCAAGTTCATTGGTCACCTGTGGAAGGGGTTTCCTACCAAATCCTACGCGTCTACGGTGCGTGTTGTTCCTGCTGACGTTGTGGCGATGAGTTATGGTGGGAACCGCCGCACTTTCTATGGGCAAGGTCGGGGGAGTGGTGGTGGCGGGGGCTATGGTTGGGGGGTGGGGGAAGAGGAGGTTTCGGAAGGGGTGGTGGCTTCGGGGGCGGAAGAGATCAGGACAAAGTGGAATCTGGAAAAGGGAGAGGAAGCCATTTCTGGGAGCGTAGAGAGCAGAAGAATCCTGATGAGAAAGAGGCTGATCATGAGGTTTCTCCAGTGGATGACAAGGGATCTGAGAAGTGGGATAAAGCTGCTGCTAAAGCTATTGATTCTGGTGAGGTTCAGGAAAATCTTCGTGAGAAGGAAGGTAACAGATCCTCCGATTCTGGTGATGCTCTACTAAAACCTCTGGTGACTAGTCAAAACAAAGTTGCTTGCGAGATTTGTGGACTTTTTAACCATGCTACTAGAGATTGTAGAAGGATGTTGTGTGAAATCTGTGGATATAATAATCATACTACATATGATTGTAAGAGGTGTGTGCTTTGGAATACTGGTCCTGAGTTATGTGCTGCTCAAGTTGAAGATCAGAGTTTGTTTTTCATTGAGGAATGTATTGATCCAAGGCTTGCTAAAGAAAAAGAAAACATTGGAGTTATCTCAATTTTGAATGGACATGCTACTGCTAAGCAAATAGAGCAACAGTTTGTCCTGATTGCTGGTTCTGGGTCCTGGAAGTGGAATGCTAGACAGGTTGGAGAAAACAGATTTGTCATGAGATTTCCAAATGCTAAAATGGTGTGGGATTGGATTCAGTTCAAAGGCTTGGCAATGATGACTGCTGATGCTTATATGAAAGTGGAACAATGGTCTCCTAAGATGGGTGCTAAAGGGGTTTTGGAACAGGCTTGGTTCAGAATTAGAGATATTCCTGCTGATCAGAGATCCATCAGAACTATTGCTAAAGTGGGGGGACTAGTTGGAAAGGTGATGGAAATAGATGAAAAAACTAGATTCAGAGCAGATTATGTGAGGGTCAAGATTGCTTGCAGAGATGTTCAAAAGGTGCCTAAAACTACTGAAGCTACTCTTGGGATTCATATTCATGATTTCACCTTTGAGAGAGAGGTCCATGGAGGACAGTTTACAAAAACTCTTTCCAGTGGGATTAAGATATCTGAAAAAGGTCCTGAAAAAGGTCCTGAAGTCAAAAAACTGAAAGCACATCAGGAAAAAAATTTACAAGTGGAAGGCTCTTCAAGCCAAGGAATGAATCAGAATATCACAGCTGGATCTAGTAAGGGGCCTCAACAACAGAGAGCCAACCTTATAATGTATTCAGCTCCTCCTAAATTGGTTGGTAGTGGAACTAATTATGCTTCTGCTGATGAGACAAATCAGAACAGTAAGATCAAATCAAATATAAGTACCTCCAAGGAAATTATTGTGGAAGACCTTAATGAAAATGGGGTTGAGGTTAAAGTTCTGATACCTGAAACTTGTGAGGAATCTGAGGAAAGTGATACTCTTAGTGAGAAGTTGAGAATAATTGATGCTTATAATGAAGAGGTGCATGGGGGTTCTCAAGTAAATGAAAATACCCTAGATCAGCATATCTGGTTTATGGAAGAAAGTGCTAGGGCAATTGCCACTTCTCAGGATATCAACTTGGCGATTCAGCTGCAGAAAAAAGTTGATATGGACACTGAAATCCCTATGACTATGGTCTCTGAGAAAGATCAATGTGAAAAGGAAGGGGGAGAGGGTGATGTCATCAATTCTCAAGAAAGTGTAATTACTGAAGCTGGTCAGACTGGAGTTTTATCGGGTGCTGCAGATGAGAATCAAGAGAAGATGGTTGGGATTGACAGTGAGGGTGCAAATCTCACAAAGATACAAAAAGCTGGACAAGATTTGATAGTTCAAGAAGAGCCTAGAAGGAGCGATCGTCTGAAGAATGTTATCCATCTCACTACATTGGAGAGAAATGAAGCGATGGCAAAAAAGAGAAACTTGGAAGGTAACACCAAAAAACCCCAGAACATTGTTCATAATAAGAGTTCTATGCTGCATGATATTGCTAAAGATATGGGAGTGCTTGTCAATAATGCTGATTTTGCTAGCTTTGATTTGATGAAAGACTTAGGTGTTGCTAAGAATTGTTTATTTAAAAAACAGTTAAAACAATTTGGAAAAAATAATAAGGTAAAAATTGATGAATTTGTCCTGTCTGAAGATCAGGTTACTATACATGTGAGTTCTCATGAAGGTTCTGATTTTTAAGAGATGTTGGTTCAAAAAACAAAGGAAAAAAACAAGAATGGCAAAAAGAAAAGATTTAGTTTCTCCCCAGCGGGGAGGAAGCAAGACCAGGAAGATCCTGGCTTGCATGGTTGCAGGGAAAGTAAAGTCCCTGTTAATCTGAACAAAAGGAAAAAACAGAAAAAAAAAAAAGACTATTCATGGACTAATTTCGAATTGTAGAGGCCTCAAGAAAAAAGGGGTCGCTACTTTCTTAAAAAATCTTATTCTTGAGCATAAGTTTCATTTTATTGGTTTACAAGAGACTATGATAGCTGATTATAGTGATTCTTTGTTAAGAATATTTGATGGAAATAAGGATTATCTTTGGATGTGGAATCCTGCCAAAGGTAAATCTGGGGGGATTTTGGTTGGAATTTTACTTGAAAGATTTGATGTTGGATCTTTTACTCAAGGAGAGTTCATGTTAAAGATGAATTTGTGGGATAAAGAACTAAAGTTGAAATGGAATGTGATAGTGGTTTATGGTGCAGCTCAAGAAGATAAAAAAAATTTCTTTCCTTACTGAATTATCCCGTTTTTGTGCTTCCAATACTGAACCTATGTTGATTGGTGGAGACTTTAATATTATTAGATATCTTAATGAAAAAAACACTATGGAATGGGTACATAGACATACTCCACTGTTCAATTCTTTGATTCATTTCTATGAATTGAGAGAACTTGTTATGACTGGTGGTTTGTTTACTTGGTCCAATAACCAGGAAATTCCTGTTCTTGAGAAACTGGATAGAATTCTAGTTACAAAGGATTGGGAAGACATCTTTCCACAAGCTATTGTGAGCAGGCTACCTAGGGAAGTTTCTGATCATAATCCTCTTTGTGTTTCTTCGGGAAAAACTGATAAAGATGCTCAATTTATCCAGTTCAGATTTGACTTGGGGTGGTTACAAAATCCTGAGTTTTTACCCATTGTTGAAAGGATTTGGATGAAACCATGTAGAGCTAGAACTGTTGTAGACAAGATACAACAGAAGCTCAAATTGTTCAAACAATTTTTTAAAGGATGGGGTTTTAATCTTCAAGGAGAATTAAGAAAAAAAGGAAAGAATTTCACAATGGACTTGTTGAGTTAGAAAAATATGAAGAAGAACATGGATTAAGTGCCTCACAGGTTGACAGGAAGGTTTGGTTATTATGTGAGAATTTGAAAAGCCTGGAGCAAGAAGAGTTATATTGGAATGAAAGAAGTCATGAAAATTGGCTATTACAAGGTGATAATAATACCTCCTATTTTCACAAATGTGCTAATGGTAGGAAGAGGAAAAATCAAATTCTAAGTTTGGAAAGTAATGGTCAAATAATTGAAGGAGATGAAAACTTACTTAGACATGCTTCGGAATACTACTCTGAACTTTTTGGCCCCCCTACTGAATATGAGATTCAAATTGACCCTACTCTATGGGCCGGGTGTGCACAAGTTTCTGATGAAGACAATTCCTTTTTGTGTAGGCCATTTTCTGAAAAAGAGATTAAAGAAGCTTTAGATCAAATGGAAAAACATAAAGCTGTAGGTCCTGATAAAATTCCAATTGAGTTTTACCAATGCTGTTGGAATATTATCAAATTTGACATTGTGCAACTTTTTGATGATTTCTATAACATGAAGATCGATGTTAGCCGATTGAACTATGGCATTATCACTTTGTTACCAAAAATAAAAGAATCAAATAAGATTCAACAATATAGACCGATCTGTCTTTTAAATTGTTTATATAAACTAATTACAAAGACATTGACAATTAGACTTGAAAAAATATCTGAAAAACTGATTCACAGCACTCAAACAGCATTTATGAAGAATAGAAACATTTTATCTGTAATTATGTGCCTACATGAGATCTTACATGAGACTAAAAAAAGAAATGAAATAGGTGTCATTTTGAAGATTGATTTTGAAAAAGCGTATGATAAGGTCAACTGGAATCTGCTCTTCAAATGTCTAGAAATTAGAGGTTTTGGAGAGAGATGGTGTAAATGGATTAAACAGGTGGTTTCTGGAGGTACAGTTTCTGTGAAGATTAATAATCAAATTGGTTCTTATATCAAGAGCTTTAAGGGAGTAAGACAAGGGGATCCTTTATCTCCAATTTTGTTTAATTTTGTTGCTGATTGTCTTACTAGGATGGTTCACAAAGCCCAATTGAATGGGTTATTGACTGTGTTGATTAGTCATATTGTTCCTAATGGTGTGGCAATTCTACAATATGCTGATGACACTATTATTTTCCTCAAACATGATTTTGAAGGTGCTGCTCATATGAAAATCCTCCTTTGCTTGTTTGAAAAGCTTGCTGGTTTAAAGATTAATTTTAATAAAAGTGAGATTTATATGATCAATGATGAAGGGGACTGGGGGCAAGCTTATGCTGACTTGTTCAATTGTCAAATTGGTTGTTTCCCCATCAAATATCTGGGTGTACCAGTTAGCCCAAGTAGATTAAAAGTGAAAGACTGGTTACCCCTAATAGACAAAAGTAATAAGGGGTTGGATGTTTGGAAAGGGGGTACCTTATCTTTAGCTGGTAGAACAGTTCTTATATCTTCAAGTCTTAACAATTCTCCAATATACCATATGTCTGTTTACTTGCTTCCAAAATCAACTGTGAATCAATTGGATAAGATTAGGAGAAAATTTTTTTGGCAAGGGGGAGGTACAAAAAGAAAATATCATTTGGTAAAGTGGGAAATAATATGTAAGAGTAAGAAAAAAGGAGGTTTAGGGATCAAGGATTTAAAACAGTTGAATATTAGCTTACTTTGCAAATGGTGGTGGAAACTTGAGAAAGAAGATGGTTTATGGCAACAAATAGTTAAAGTCAAATATCTGCGAAATTCTTCCATTATAGAGGTTCAACATAAGGTTAGTGACTCACCTATGTGGTCTGACTTGTTGAAGGTTAAAGACATTTATCTACAAGGTATAGGAATGTCACACCCATATTTTAAGAACAAAATAGGATGCATAAAAGACTCATATGTGCCCCAGGAATAGTCGCACACATAAGTAGACAAATCTCAATTGTACCATTGCAGTGTTTATTACATAGCGGAACATAATAAATCACATAGTCTTACACAAAAATGATAATAATATTAAACAACGCTCTCGACGGAAGCTCCACACAGGGACACTGTTGACTGGTTGACTCCAAACCTAGTACTCATAACGATAATCCTCATTCCAGTCACCTTCATTATCATATCCTGAGGTGTTGGGAAATTGCAAGAGTGAGCACATATCGTACTCAACAAGTATAACCAGGGGTTCATGAGGCTCAAATAGCTGACACTGGTTTGACTGCATTTAGCTTTTAATAGTTGATAGCATATTTAATCATTGGATAGCAAATGTCAAGGTAGCATAATTAAATCCCATAACCACATGATCAATGTATACAAGAATTAAGAATAACACATATAAACAACATAATAAACCATCATTTATTATCATTATTCACATTCATCAGTGTCCATCTATTCCGTCAGTTTTCCGGGCCGCCCGTATCCGTGGGCACGGCTAGTATACCAGATTTAACACTCTGCAGAGGTTGTACATCTTTACCCATGAGTCGTGATTTACCCTTTTGCCCGAGGCCCGTCGACCTCTTAGCTCACTTCCAAGGAAAACCGGCAGGGTTCACTATGAAGTCTTTCAAAGGTTCGTCTAACAAGTTAGGGCCGCAAGGTTTCCTTTGCGCGCAGATATAGATACCCCCCTTCCGAATGGCACAATGACGCGCAGCCTATACACATAAGGACAGGGGCTCGCACTATACCCAAAACGGTTCAGCCCCTCCGCCCTTTCGGGTAACCTCTAACAAGCTAGAAAAGCTTACTCATACTTGACTAAAGCCAGAGCCATATAGCCCTCATGGTTGTACGAGTTGTCCCAGCTTTTGCCAAGGGATAAGTCCTTATGGAGGGTCAAGATCAATCCAGCAAAAGCTAGAGTTCTTTCCACCCTTTATATTCAAGTTGCTAGAAAGCTTATTTTATTGTTTATTGTATATTCAAATATTCATGTTACAAGATCATGGATTATTAATCAAGCACTAGCAAGAACTACCCAAATGCATATCCAAATAGGTAACAAGGAATTCAGGATAACAATCATCTATGATTTTGCTACGGTCATCAAGGTGGTAGCATGCATATGATATATATATGTAGTTATAAGTGAATAGGTAACAAGGATGGTCCCAAGTTATACTTGCCTTGCTCAAAGCTCTCCTGAGCCTGCTGGTCCTCAAAAGCTTGGTCTTGATCACCAACGTACAGCTCACCGTCTATTCCCAAACATCAATCAACAACACGCAATCCAATGGAGACAATCATACACAAAGCAAACAAGGTATAATTAGAACATTACACCAAACAGTGGTAAAACAAATATAAAAGTTTATCAAAATATTCTACGCAGCGCTACGATCACACAAACGTAAAGTTCACGAAAATCGGAATTAAAACGTGAAAGATATGAATTTTCTAAGATTTCCTATAGAGAAATAATTAATTAAATAGTACCAGAAAATTAAAAAGTTTCAAAACAGAGAATAAATAGTTCTATCATGTAGAGCATATAATTACGAACCTAACGCAATTTGAATGGACAAAAACAGAGTTAAAATGAATATTTTATAAGCTATCTACGTTCAGTGGCAGTTCTGTAATTAGCTGAAAACATAAACCAAGTTGAACAGACAGGAATACGCTTTCAATCAAAGGAAACGTAATCTGTGCCAGGGCGCCAGGGACCGCGGGGTAATTAACCAATCTTTCCAGGGACTCTTTATGAAAATTCCCTGCGAACAGGTATGTTCTAATCTCGGCCGTTGATCGTCGGTTGGATGGTCACGAGCTGCTCCTGGGGTCCTTGGCGGTGGCCGGCTGGCCTCTCCCTGTCCGATGCGGTGGCCGCCATGGCCGGAGAGCGAAAACTCGCCGGAGCTCCTCGGCTTCTCCTTTCCGAGCACCGTTTTTTGAAAGGAAAATACCGGGAGGGCGAGAAGCTCACCGCGAACGAAGCTGGGGGCTTGGCTCGGGCCGAGAGCTAGCAGCGGGGCGTGTCCACGCGCGGCGGCGGAAAGAGCTCCCGGCGAGATCCAGAACTCGCGAAACAAGGCACGGGGACTCGGTTTTGGCGACCTAGATGCGAAAACATGTCGAGGGAGCGATGCTAGAAGCTTTATAGTGGTCGGATTGCGCGCTTGGCAAGGAAATCGCGGGATCCGCGGATCCGAATCGGTGAGGAATCGTTTCCTGCTCGAGCACGGCAGGGAGGAAGAAGGAAAGGGCGCTGACGTGGGGGCCCCAACCGTCAGCCAAAGAAAGGAGGGAGAGGGAGGGAGTGCGCGCGCTGCTGGCCAGTTTGGGCCTCACGGCCAATTGGCCACCAAGCCGAGTCCGGCTGTTTTTTTTTTCTTTTTTTTTTAATTTTCCAAAGACTTTTAAAATCAAATTTTGAGAGCAAATAAAATCCAACATATACCAGCAGCACAAATAAATAAAGATGCTCCAGCATGAATGCTCAATCAAGGTTGCTAAACCTATACTGAATTTTAATTCCCACACAATTATTTAGTTGCTAGATTTCTATGCCCACAAAAGTACTTAAATAAATTAAATTAAATCCTATTATTTGAAAATCAAATTTTGGGTGTTACAAACTCTACCCCCCTTAAAAGAATCTCGTCCTCGAGATTGAACGGTGCTTACTCGAATAGATATGAGTATGACTTCCTCAGATCATCCTCTCTTTCCCAAGTTGCCTCTGCTTTCGAATGTCGATTCCACTGTACTTTGCACATTCTGATGACCCGACTTCTGGTGACTCTCTCAGCTATCTCCAATATTTTGACCGGATACTCCTCATAAGTGAGATCACCTTTAACAGAAAGTTCTTCCAATGGTAATTGCTCCTCAGGTACACGCAAACACTTCTTGAGCTGTGACACATGGAACACATCGTGCACGCCAGATAAACTTTCAGGCAACTCTAACTGATACGCTACTTCTCCACACCTTTGCAAAACTTTAAACGGACCAACATACCTTGGAGCTAGCTTTCCCTTCATATTAAACCTCTTCACACTCCGCATAGGTGACACCTTTAGATAGACATAGTCACCTTCCTCGAAAGCTAGTTCTCTCCTACGTGTATCTGCATAACTTTTCTGACGAGACTGAGCAACTCTCAGATTATCCCGGATGGTTCGCACTTGTTGTTCTGCATGTCTAAGCACATCCGTACCAAACACCTGAGTTTCTCCTGTCTGATTCCAAAACAAAGGTGTCCTGCACTTCCGACCATATAGTGCCTCGAACGGTGCCATCTTAAGACTTTGTTGATAGCTGTTGTTGTAGGAGAATTCTGCATATGGCAAACTCTTATCCCAACTAGTCCCATACTGCAAGGCACAAGCTCTCAACATATCCTCCAATATCTGATTGATCCTCTCAGTCTGTCCATCTGTCTGTGGATGATACGCGGTGCTGAAATTCAACTTGGTTCCCAATGAGTCATGCACTGCTTTCCAAAAAATAGAGGTAAACTGAGTGCCTCTATCAGATACAATCTTCTTAGGCACTCCATGCAAACAAACTATCCGCTCCATATACAACTCTGCTAGTCGAGCTCCTGAATCAGTGGTTTTGACTGGCAAGAAGTGAGCAACTTTAGTCAATCGATCCACTATTACCCATATTGAATCATATCCCCTCTGTGTACGTGGTAAACCCACTATGAAATCCATGCCTACTTCTTCCCACTTCCACTCAGGAATCTTCATTGGTTGCAACAGTCCAGCTGGCCTCTGGTGTTCAGCCTTCACTCGCTGACAAGTATCACACAAAGCAACATATTCGGCCACATCTCTCTTTAAGCCATACCACCAGTACTTCTGTTTCAGATCTAGATACATCTTAGTACTACCAGGATGAATGGAATATGCTGACTCATGAGCCTCTCTCAGAATCATATCACGAATAGCCTTCACTTCTGGAACACATATCCTTTTTCCAAACCATAGTACACCATTGTCATCTATTCTGAATCCTGGTGCTTTTCCTAGTACCACATTCTGTGCTATCTCCTTCAGTTTCTCATCTTCCAACTGTCCTTTCAATATCTCTTCCTCTAGAGTAGGAGTGACCTCAATCTCCATAGCATTTACTACGATTCCCAAGTTCAAATATGCAAATTCAGCACACAACTCTTCAGATTCAGGTGTCGCCCGAAGCTCATTAGCATGTTTCTTTCTGCTAAGTGCATCGGCTACGACGTTCGCCTTCCCAGGATGATAATGCACTTCCAAATCATAATCCTTTATCAGTTCCAACCATCTTCGTTGCCTCAAGTTCAAGTCGGTCTGGGTGAAGATATACTTCAAACTCTTATGATCAGTATATATGTCACTTTTATGCCCAATCAAATAGTGTCTCCAAATCTTGAGTGCATGAACCACAGCTGCTAACTCCAAATCATGAGTAGGATAATTCAGTTCATGTTTCCTCAACTGTCTGGATGCATAAGCAACAACTCTACCTTCTTGCATAAGAACACAACCCAAACCCAGACGAGAAGCATCACAATAGATAGAGAAACTCTTACTCAGATCTGGCAATACCAACACAGGTGCAGTAGTCAATCTCTTCTTAAACTCCTCAAAACTAGCTTGACACTTATCAGACCATACAAACTTAGCATTCTTCTCTAACAAAGCAGTCATAGGCTTTGCCAGTTTTGAGAACCCTTCAATGAATCTACGATAGTAACCAGCTAGACCAAGAAAACTGCGAATTTCGCTTACATCTGTAGGTGGTTTCCAATTCAACACATCTTTCACCTTACTAGGATCCACTGCAATACCACCATTAGAGACAACATGACCAAGAAAAGAAACTTCCTCCAACCAAAACTCGCATTTACTACGCTTAGCATACAACTTATGTTCTCTAAGTTTTTGTAAGACCAATCTCAGATGTTCAGCATGTTCTTCCTTGGTTTTAGAGAATACTAGAATGTCATCAATAAAGACCACCACAAACTTATCAAGATACTCCATAAATACTTTATTCATCATGTACATAAAGTAAGCTGGTGCATTGGTCAAACCAAAAGACATAACTGTATACTCATATAACCCATACCTTGTTGTGAAAGCTGTCTTTGGTATGTCTGAATTCCGAATCTTCAATTGATGATAACCAGAACGCAGATCAATCTTAGAGAACACACAAGCACCTCTTAGCTGATCAAATAAGTCATCAATCCTAGGCAATGGATATTTATTCTTGATAGTGACCTCATTAAGTGACCGATAATCAACACACATCCTCTGACTACCATCCTTCTTATCAACAAAGATAACTGGTGCACCCCATGGTGATGAACTAGGACGAATGAACCCTTTATCTTGCAATTCCTTAATTTGTTTCTTAAGTTCTTCTAGTTCTTTAACCCCCATTCTATATGGTCTTTTAGCTATGGGTGCAGTACCAGGTAGTAACTCAATAATAAATTCAATGTCTCGGTCAGGTGGCATACCTGGCAATTCATCTGGAAAGACATCCGGAAACTCATCCACTACCAGATTCGGAGGATCAACATCATCAGTCAGTTGGTTCACTTTAGCTGTGAGTGGTGTTTGCATTGTTACATCAACACTGATTCTTTCTCCCTTTGGTGTTGTCAGAGCCACTACTCTCTCTTTGCAATTAATATTTGTCGCATGTTGCTTCATCCAATCCAAACCCAAGATCACATCTATGCCTGAAGTTCTCATAACCATGGGACTGATAGGAAAATCTACCCCCCTTAAAGAAAGACTTGCTGAGGGGCAACATAAAGAAACTGGTATAGTCCCACCCGGTGAATTAACTAGCATAGGAGTTTTCATTGCAACTAGTGGAAGGCTATGAACTCTAACAAATGCTTGTGATATGAATGTATGCGAAGCTCCAGAATCAAATAAAACTGTAGCAGGGATAGAGTTGATGCTGAACGTACCCATCATGATCTCTGGTCCCTCCTGAACTGTCTCTGTAGCCACATTATTCACTGTTGCCGCATAAGCAGCAGTCTTCTGGTTGTTGTTCGGCTTGTTGAGCTTCTCCGGGCAATCATATGACATGTGTCCCTCTTTCCCACAACGGAAACACCTGGTAGGAATGTTAGAAGCACTTCTTTTTGTGGAGTTGGCATTTGAGTTCCCTGAGCGAGGTGTCTGCTGACCATGCTGCTGTTGATTGTAGTTACGTTGTTGGAATGAAGGACGTTGGTTCCCACTCTGCGACTGATTCTGGAAACGCTGGGGTTGCTGGTTACGGTTCCACTGACTAACTGGTCCCTGGAACCTCTGCTGATGGCCTTGATGAGAACTGAAACGCTGACGGTTGTTGCTCCCAGATCCTTGTACCAGCATCCTTCTCTTCTTATCCTGACTCTTCCGCATATTATCAAGCACGATAGCACGATTCACAAGAGCTTGAAAGGTAGGATAAGTGTTTCCTGCCAACTGCAACCTGAGTTCATAGTACAAGCCTTTCATGAACAAGCGCTGCTTATCAGCATCTTCCCTGACTTCATTCGGGGCATAGCGAGCCAACTGTTCAAACGTGTCATGATATTCTGCCACTGTCATGGAGCCCATCCGGAGTGATCTGAATTCTTCCTGTTTGAGCTCCATCATTCCCTCATTTATGTGTCGAGCTCTGAAGTCCCTACAGAATTCCAGCCATGTGACAGGAGGAGCATTGTTGGGACGAGCAGCTTGATACGACTCCCACCATGTCTGAGCTGCACCTTGAAGCTGTCCAGAAGCATACAACACCTTCTCCAAGTCATTGCACTGTGCTATGTTTAGCTGCCTCTCCACAGCACGTAACCAATCATCTGCCTCCATGGGATCAGCTGAGTGTGTAAATACCGGAGGTCTTCCCTTCATAAACTCTCCACGCTTGTCCCTCACATGAACAGGTGGTGGTGTTGGTGGAGGTTGTTGCTGCAGGTGCTGCATGAAAACGTGCATCATCTGATTTTGGGTTTGCATGAGTTCCTCCACGGTGATTGGGGCATTGCCACCATTGCCATTGTCATTGCCATTGCCACGGCCTCTGCCTCTGCCTCTTCCCCTTGCTGCCATCTGCATTCCAAGGTATATAAACACATCTTAGTAATGTCCAACATGACAATTACAAGAGTTAACTGAGTCTGAAATTTTCTGGGTAACATCCAACATCAGCAGATCAGAAAATCAGTAATATCTCGAGTTCCAGAATTCAAAAGGATACATGCTGTACATCGTTGGAAAGATAAAGAAATTGTCTACAACTTTCATTTAGGTCATATTACCAGATTCCAACGTGAGGTTAACCAAAAACTGGGTACAACCGAAACTGTTCCAGAATTCCAGACTGCGCAGAAACCTCAACTTTAAACAGTCATAACTCACAGCTCATAATAGATAATATGGTCATTCTGGCGGCATTGGAAATATATGAAAGTCTACTTTTTCCCAGAAAAATTTGATGAACATTGCACGAGCAGAATTTGATTTATTCCAGAATCATTGCAGACTGCTCCAGAAAACAGCAAAAGACAGAAACAGGATATGACCCCAACCCACTATTTATTCATGTTCTTACTTAAGGTTCTTAACTAGGGAACTTGTGGACATGCCCACAAAGTCCCAGCACTCATTACAAAAATCCAAATCACACATATTCATAATAACAAATCAGCAAGCACACCAAGTTCATGCCACAATAGCAAAAGACTCGAAATACTCGTAAACTACTAACGTTCCTATTACATATGGGTTCTTTTCTATTCCTCGGGTGCAGCATCCTTCAAGATGGGTTCAACATGCAGCCTCTTATGAAGTTTGGGGCGGCCTAACTCCGCTCGAAGGTCATCCGCTTCCCTTTGCTCTTTCTCCAACAGCTTCCTCTCACGGTGTAGTTCATTCTCCAACTCTATCACCTTGAGTGTCAGCTCATAAGTCAACTCCACTTGTGCTTGAAGCTTTGGTTGTGAAGCATCTGCAACTTCTATGGCCCAAGTCATCTTCTCTGGTACAAAGCGAGGATAGTGGTATGTTGCATTATACTGAACATCCTCAAAACGTCTACCACGGTAAAAGACCAAGGCCTGGTAAGCTGCATCTGCCATGCTCTCTCTCATCGTGTCCCGGCTGATTCGAGCGATGTGTTTTGATTCCACCTTTCGAATCCCCTTGGTGGCATCCAGTGTCTTGACTATCAGCTCTGCAACCCAAAGTGATCTCCTCAGCGGGTGTTTGTGCTCAGTGCAGTTATACTCCAGTGTGGCTTGCAAATCCGGGTAATGGTGTTTCAATGTTAACACCAAATTCTCATGGAAGAAGGCCTTGGGATCTGCTTCTGGAATCCACAGCTCAGTAGTCCATCCCATCCTTGCATTAGCAGACTGTGGTGGAGGTAGATCTTGCATCTCCTCATCCTCAGGTCCTTCCTCCTGAGCTTCCACCCTTGATTCCTCATCCTCCAGCTCAGGAACTCCATCCACACGTTGTCCTCCTAGGTTGAACATGGCACGGTACTCCTCAGCAGCCATGCGTGCAGCACTGCGGGTACGAGGCGGCATCTACAAAAAGTTTTTAGACATAGATCAGATGGATGCAATAATTTCACAATAGAGCAAGATAGAGAAGCATAAACTTTTAGCAAATAACAAGACCATAGTGGGAAGCATGAAGTAAGTAAAGTAAGGACCTAAATTTTTGACCCTTTGCTAACTAGGTTTGCGTCCTACAGTCAACAAAGCTTTGATACCAATTTGTCACACCCATATTTTAAGAACAAAATAGGATGCATAAAAGACTCATATGTGCCCCAGGAATAGTCGCACACATAAGTAGACAAATCTCAATTGTACCATTGCAGTGTTTATTACATAGCGGAACATAATAAATCACATAGTCTTACACAAAAATGATAATAATATTAAACAACGCTCTCGACGGAAGCTCCACACAGGGACACTGTTGACTGGTTGACTCCAAACCTAGTACTCATAACGATAATCCTCATTCCAGTCACCTTCATTATCATATCCTGAGGTGTTGGGAAATTGCAAGAGTGAGCACATATCGTACTCAACAAGTATAACCAGGGGTTCATGAGGCTCAAATAGCTGACACTGGTTTGACTGCATTTAGCTTTTAATAGTTGATAGCATATTTAATCATTGGATAGCAAATGTCAAGGTAGCATAATTAAATCCCATAACCACATGATCAATGTATACAAGAATTAAGAATAACACATATAAACAACATAATAAACCATCATTTATTATCATTATTCACATTCATCAGTGTCCATCTATTCCGTCAGTTTTCCGGGCCGCCCGTATCCGTGGGCACGGCTAGTATACCAGATTTAACACTCTGCAGAGGTTGTACATCTTTACCCATGAGTCGTGATTTACCCTTTTGCCCGAGGCCCGTCGACCTCTTAGCTCACTTCCAAGGAAAACCGGCAGGGTTCACTATGAAGTCTTTCAAAGGTTCGTCTAACAAGTTAGGGCCGCAAGGTTTCCTTTGCGCGCAGATATAGATACCCCCCTTCCGAATGGCACAATGACGCGCAGCCTATACACATAAGGACAGGGGCTCGCACTATACCCAAAACGGTTCAGCCCCTCCGCCCTTTCGGGTAACCTCTAACAAGCTAGAAAAGCTTACTCATACTTGACTAAAGCCAGAGCCATATAGCCCTCATGGTTGTACGAGTTGTCCCAGCTTTTGCCAAGGGATAAGTCCTTATGGAGGGTCAAGATCAATCCAGCAAAAGCTAGAGTTCTTTCCACCCTTTATATTCAAGTTGCTAGAAAGCTTATTTTATTGTTTATTGTATATTCAAATATTCATGTTACAAGATCATGGATTATTAATCAAGCACTAGCAAGAACTACCCAAATGCATATCCAAATAGGTAACAAGGAATTCAGGATAACAATCATCTATGATTTTGCTACGGTCATCAAGGTGGTAGCATGCATATGATATATATATGTAGTTATAAGTGAATAGGTAACAAGGATGGTCCCAAGTTATACTTGCCTTGCTCAAAGCTCTCCTGAGCCTGCTGGTCCTCAAAAGCTTGGTCTTGATCACCAACGTACAGCTCACCGTCTATTCCCAAACATCAATCAACAACACGCAATCCAATGGAGACAATCATACACAAAGCAAACAAGGTATAATTAGAACATTACACCAAACAGTGGTAAAACAAATATAAAAGTTTATCAAAATATTCTACGCAGCGCTACGATCACACAAACGTAAAGTTCACGAAAATCGGAATTAAAACGTGAAAGATATGAATTTTCTAAGATTTCCTATAGAGAAATAATTAATTAAATAGTACCAGAAAATTAAAAAGTTTCAAAACAGAGAATAAATAGTTCTATCATGTAGAGCATATAATTACGAACCTAACGCAATTTGAATGGACAAAAACAGAGTTAAAATGAATATTTTATAAGCTATCTACGTTCAGTGGCAGTTCTGTAATTAGCTGAAAACATAAACCAAGTTGAACAGACAGGAATACGCTTTCAATCAAAGGAAACGTAATCTGTGCCAGGGCGCCAGGGACCGCGGGGTAATTAACCAATCTTTCCAGGGACTCTTTATGAAAATTCCCTGCGAACAGGTATGTTCTAATCTCGGCCGTTGATCGTCGGTTGGATGGTCACGAGCTGCTCCTGGGGTCCTTGGCGGTGGCCGGCTGGCCTCTCCCTGTCCGATGCGGTGGCCGCCATGGCCGGAGAGCGAAAACTCGCCGGAGCTCCTCGGCTTCTCCTTTCCGAGCACCGTTTTTTGAAAGGAAAATACCGGGAGGGCGAGAAGCTCACCGCGAACGAAGCTGGGGGCTTGGCTCGGGCCGAGAGCTAGCAGCGGGGCGTGTCCACGCGCGGCGGCGGAAAGAGCTCCCGGCGAGATCCAGAACTCGCGAAACAAGGCACGGGGACTCGGTTTTGGCGACCTAGATGCGAAAACATGTCGAGGGAGCGATGCTAGAAGCTTTATAGTGGTCGGATTGCGCGCTTGGCAAGGAAATCGCGGGATCCGCGGATCCGAATCGGTGAGGAATCGTTTCCTGCTCGAGCACGGCAGGGAGGAAGAAGGAAAGGGCGCTGACGTGGGGGCCCCAACCGTCAGCCAAAGAAAGGAGGGAGAGGGAGGGAGTGCGCGCGCTGCTGGCCAGTTTGGGCCTCACGGCCAATTGGCCACCAAGCCGAGTCCGGCTGTTTTTTTTTTCTTTTTTTTTTAATTTTCCAAAGACTTTTAAAATCAAATTTTGAGAGCAAATAAAATCCAACATATACCAGCAGCACAAATAAATAAAGATGCTCCAGCATGAATGCTCAATCAAGGTTGCTAAACCTATACTGAATTTTAATTCCCACACAATTATTTAGTTGCTAGATTTCTATGCCCACAAAAGTACTTAAATAAATTAAATTAAATCCTATTATTTGAAAATCAAATTTTGGGTGTTACAAGGAATTTCTGCTAAAAACGGGGAGCTAACAAGATTCTGGCAGGATCCATGGATTTATGAGGAACCTTTAAGTTCTCATGCGCCGCTGTTATTTGAGTTGTGTGAAAATAAAAATATAACGGTTGCATGTTCTTTAAAAGGTGACCCAATTCGCTTTAGGAGATGGTTACATAATGAGATTAGAAATGAGTGGGAGAAAATTTAGGAGGATGCTAGTAAGTTTCAGTTAGAGGAGCAGGAGGACATTGTTGTTTGGAATCAGGGAAAAAATAATAAGTTCACGGTTAAATCAGTTTATGATGGACTTACTAAAAATGATTGTGGGTTATCTCATAAAAGAATTTGGAAGGCCAAAATACCAGCAAAAATTAAGATCTTTTTATGGCTTTTGTCTTGTAATGCTTTGATAACCAAGGATAATTTGCAAAAAAGAAAATGGATGGGTGATCCTAGTTGTGCTTTCTGTGATTGTCTTGAATCTACTTCTCACCTGTTTTTTCAGTGTCCTGTGGCCTGTGTGATTTGGGCTATTATTGCTAAGTGTGTTGGTGTAAATAACATTCCAACTAATATAGAACAGTGTTGGCTTTGGTGTGAGAGATGGTTGCCTTTTGGTAATGAGTTTCATGCTTGGGGGATTGGTGCAATCTGTTGGGCTATTTGGAAAAGTCGTAATAAAGCATGTTTTGAGCAAAAAATGTTGAGGAATCCTTTGGAAATTCTATGTCATGCAAATGCACTTATGGTCTTTTGGGCAGGTTTATATAAAGAGATGGATCAAGAAAAGCTGATTGAAGGAGCTAATCTGATGCTTAAAGTGGCTAAGGAAGTGCTTGCTACACAGGCGGCAAGACAGGTGAATCACCTTCTTCTTCAGGATGATCAAGACAACGAAGCAGCAGAAGAGTAAATTTTGGTGGAGAGGAAGGAAGGACATTTGCGTCTTAGCGTGGGCTGTGATAGCTTTCTGATTTGTTTTAGTTAGTTTAAAACTTTACTGCTGCTCAGCTGTTGGTTTCAGCCTTCTGGGTTTCTCCTTTTGGTTCTGCCGGTAGTCTTCTGGTTGTTGAGAGATGCCTTTCGTGGTTTTGGTTGTTTCTAAGGTTGAGGATGTGTTAGTGTTGCCAAACGTTTTGCTGCTCCTTAGTTCTGTCTTCCTGTAATGGTTGAATGCTGTATTTCCGTTTTCGTAATGGAAATGAGATACTTCTCGAGTGGAAAAGAAAAAAAAAGCTAGTCACATAAGTTTCTATGTCCCGAATTAATACTAATCATCTTGAGAAAACTCGATCCGTCATCGTCCGAGTCACAATTGGATCCGTACGTCCAACAAGTTGGAACTATAGTATGTTGTGGTGCAACTCAAGCTTCATTGGTTGCCTAGAAGTGAAGGTGGCTTAATACAATCAATAGATTAGTAGAGTCCAACACCTTGCACGATACCTCCCATGCACACCTACCCATAACCAATTTCTCATTTTGCCAAGTTTCCCATTCTGCCGGATACCCTTCTCAACCTAGAGGCTAGAGCTAAACTGACATAGTTATTTCATCATCTGGATTAAGCCTTGTTTAATTTCCAAAAAAATTCAAGATTCTCCATCACATCGAACTTTGAACACATGCATGAAGTATTAAATATAAATAAAAAATAACTAATTACACAGTTTATCTATAATTTGCAAGACAAATCATTTGAATCTAGTTATTAGTCTATGGTTAGACAATAATTGTCATACAAACAAAAGTGCTACAGTAGCTGAATATAAAAAAATTTACGAACTAAACAAGGCCTAAGGTTTGAGCTAACTTGACCTGATCTACCTTCGCTTGCCATGTTGCCATTAAATTCGTGCACATGGTTGTTCACTAGGTGCATGCATGGCAAAGCACAACGAAGGCCTTTTTCTTCTTGGCCCATCAGGAGGGAATTGGCAAGTTCTCACCCAGCTGTCACAAATTTTTCTCAAATAAAAACTACTCCCTCAGGTTTCACAGAAAAAAAAAGGATGCGACCACTAACACACACAAGCCCCAATCATCGATGGCTCCGTCCAGCCCACATCAATTGGTATGTTTTACGATTTTCATTTAGGAATTCGTCCAATTGGTTCAGGAATCGTGTTCATCCTTTTTACATAAATTATAATGATGTATTTGTAGAGATTCTCTGCTACATGGAACCTACTGAAAAAAGATAATATGATTCCAGTTGATAAATAACTAAAGAGAAATAAAGGAAAAGGCTCAAGTGGATTTGGAGGCTTTGGGTTCCAATGTAAAATCATTTATTAACCTTTTATTATATTCTAAAAATGATCAAATCTGTCATCGTAGGCATGGATAAAATTGTGGCCCGGTGAAACGCATTGGCATATATATCAATGAATATATAAACTAAACTGTCCATTATGCAACCTGCAGATTTTCTACCTTGGTGCGCCCCATCATGCATGAAGTTTCAAGCTGTCCCACCAATAATAGTCCATCCAAGCTAGGCATCTGTATATATCAACCCATCACTTGTCGTTGGTGTGAACTGTGCAGCACACAGGTGCAGAAGCTAGCTAGTGGATATATATGAGCAACTTGAGAGCAGTAGGCAAGCTAAGCGAGCGCTGGGGCATTCTCTCTTGTTATAGCAGAATTCACGATGCCTGATACCAACATCATCCATTCTACTTATGGCTGTTACATTTTTTCTCACTATACTTACTACCACCTCACAACATCTTCCCATTTCCAGGTGGTACTCTAATTTGACCTAGCCATCCTTATGTCTCCTTCATTATATACCGCGCCACCACGATATACGATGTACCTTCGCCATTTAAAGTCGTTCTCATGGATGCCACACGTTGCAATGTTGCATACAGCTGACCAAGAGGACACACAACTAGGTGAAAGTGCAATAATAGTTGCACCCAGCCATACAACATGTTTTAGCTCACCGCGTGTAGATACTATAGGCAGGAATTCTTTTGAGGAGGCCAGCAGGAAGCACAGGATAAATACAGAAGTTAACATATACGAAAGCACTCTCGCTCACTTCTACAAAGAGCCCATGCACAAGCACAACTGCACCTTAATTATATATATGTGCACACATAGTAGGACAAACACGATAAATATATCATGGAATTGATGAGACAGGCCCTCACTTCTCTGCATCTGGGAGAGCTAGGCAGGCATTGCCGGCGGAAGGAGCGAAGGCCGAGGTAGGTGGTGGCCGGCCGCAGAGCTAGCCTAGCACAGGGCAAAGGATCCGACTCCTTTTATTTCATATTGGTTCGTCGCTTTTTATAATATTTGCTCACCGTAGCTGCTGATGTTTGTTGGTCACAATGGCTCACAGGAAATATTGTTATTCAATTACTGCTGACCCATGCATAACTCTGGCAAATTAATATTACCTGGGTGACATACGGGCTTCACCTCCAGGCACAACTGTGGAGCGGTATGTTGATGATCAAAATGAGATCATCTTTTTGGTGTGTTGGACGGACCCTTGAGGCAACAGCTTTGTGCTTCGTTCTTTTGCTACATAATTATGGTTATTTCATCTCACTATTGGGTTCTGCGTTTGGACGTTTGTGTGAAGTGTGGATTTCTTAATTTGAGGAATAGTTGCATTTCATGTAGTAAGTTGTCTGATTTTTCTCAAGAAGGGAACAAACAACTCTGATCAAAACATTTCGTTTTCATCATCTACACGAATTAAAAGGTCCATGTCGTAACCTGCAGATTTTCTTCCTCCCGTAGATAGCTTGGGTGCGCCCCATGACCAAATTTCCCAGCCATTCCACGACAACAATGTGTCACAATCACAACCGATCAATTTGCAGCCGGCAGGTACGAGACATGCAGGGTGCGTGCATTTGTCAACCCATCACTTGGACATCGGTGTGCATGCGCAGCACGGGTGCACAACAAACTAGAGGATACGAGCAAACTGAGAGTAGCAGGAACACTATTAGTCCTGTCGCAGATTTAACGATGCCTGATACCTCCCATAGCTATAGGAACACTATCAGTTCTAGTTTTGGATGCTACCGTTCTATCTATATACTACCATGGCGCCACTCCAACAACCTCTTCTCATTTCCAGGGTAGCCTTGGCCAAGCTTTGATCTAGTAGACTAATGTCTCCTTCATTATATATACAATGCCATGATATATCATGTACTTTCACCAATTAATGTCGTTCTCATGGATGCCACATTGCATTATTGCATGCAGCTGACCAAGAGGACCCACAAATGAGCCATAGTTGCCCCCGGCCCTAGAACATGCTTTAGCTTACTGTGTATTTAATTTGTCAGAAGGTAGGAATTATTTTGAAAGCACACTCACTCTTAGGCCCTCTTTAGATCCAATTTTTTTTGGATTTAGACATTGCAGTATTTTCGTTTGTATTTATATGTGCACATAGGATAAACAAGATACCTAGGCACAGACGAGGTCACCACATACGTGTCATTGTTGATGAGTCGAAGTGGACTATTTGTTCGTGAAAGAGTAGCCAACAAACTCTTGGACATCAAACAAATGTCTACACATGACCAAGTTATTGATGGATTTACAAAGCCCTTGTGTATTATATATGCTACTTGAACAGTTCAAAGACATTCTGAACATGAGCATGTTGTGATTGAGGGGGACAGTTAGTTATGTTCCTCACTTATGTAAAACACCAGGTAGTGTAAACGTAAGCTTCCCATCATGTAATCAATCATCCAAATTAGCATGACAAAGATCCAAGATTGATTGATATAGTCACACATGGTAATTATTCTTTTTACCCATTAGCATAGGCTAATTGTAACAATCAATCTAGGATTTCCTTGCCTTGTATTGACCCGATCATGTAAATATCAAACTAAGAAGGATATTGCAAAAACTTTAGAGCAGCTCCATATTTGGTGAAGCCTGATGCCTCCCCGGCCTATCTACCAACAATGACCATATCACTAAATACTTTTTTGTCTATCTACATCCTAATTTAACTTAGAACAACGTCCTATATATGCCTACTCAAGGCGGCCAATGTTTGATCTAAATGAACCCTGTGTCACTCTCTATATATAAAGCCATTAGCCATGGTATATCGTATATGATGTACCTTCTCACTTTTAGGTGGAGCATGCATTAAACCCGTCCCATCAATAGTTTTTAGGCGGCCCACTATTAGCAAATGGAGGCCTAGCAGCAGCAACACCTCAACATCTGGACAAAAAGGAGACTGTGGTTGGTCGTTAGTCCACCAACCAGTGGACTTGCCGAATTTCAGTCGCTGATCAAAGCGAGAGGAAAGAATTAGATGCAGCTGCCTACCCACCCCCTGCTCCTGCTACTACATACATACGTAATCCTCGCAATCGATCCTTAGCTTTCTCCTCTACCTGGCCAGATTTGTTCCTTTTTTCAACAATATAAACCTTGCATCACCTACAAAAATGTCGCCAATCTACTTCTTCGATATCATCATCAGTCCAGCTTCTGGACGTCCTACCTTCCCACCTTAACAATGGCTGCCAAGCTCGTCCGCTCGTCATCGAGCCTCCTCCTCCTCCTCGCCGTGGCGTTGTGGACGTCGTCCTGCCTGCTGCTTATTCTGCCAGCGGCCATGGCCGATCACACCGTGCCGCAGCCGGCGTCGTCGTCGTCGGCGCAGCCGAGCATACCTGCCACAGGCAAGTACCGTCATCATCTGACACTCGACAATTCTGCCAGTGTTTAGTTCACCCCAAAAATCAATAATTTTTTAATATTTCTCGTCACATATCAAATCTTACGTCACATGCATTAAGCATTAAATATAGTAAAAAAAATTAATTACAAAGTTTGCTTGTAAATCGTGGAATGAATCTTTTGAGCCTAGTTAGTCCATGATCGAATAATAATTGTCAAATAAAAATGAAAGTGTAAAAAAAATTCGGGACTAAACAAAGCATGTATTGCAACCTCGCCGACGACTAATATAAATAAAACGCGCTGCCTGCAGAACCGACGACTACCGGCACGCTACCAACTGCACCATCGACGTCGTCGTCATCCGCCACGGCGGAGCCGGCAGGTATCCCACCAGCGACACCAGCAGCAGCGGCGGCGGCGGCGTCTGAACCCGCAACAACCGGCGCGGCAGCCACCACCACGGCTCCAAAGAAGTTCCCGCTGCCAGGCGCAGGCGCGGGCGCCGGCGGCGAGCCGTACCTGCCGACACCGCAGGGTGGCGGGGAGCCGGGCCTGCCGACACCCCACGGCGGCGGGGAGCCGTACCTGCCCGCAGCGGAGGTGGCGGGAGCACTGCCGGTGCCGACGCCCGACGAGCTGCCCAGCGGTGCCAGCCTCGGGTTCGGCAGCAACGGAGGCCTCGGCTACGGTGGCCCCGGCGACGAGTGCTGCGGCGGCGGAGGATATGGCTGGTTCGGCGGGCCTGGTGGATTTGGACCTGGAACCTACGGATACAGTGGGCCCCTCTACTGGGGAGCGGCGCCGGCGGCGGTAGGGCTTGGGCGCGTCACCAACGTCGTGCTGCCTCTCGTGGTGGCTTATGTTTCTGCAGCCATTTTCGCTTAGCTTTCAAGTACTATTTTCAGTTTTACTACTACTGTAGCTACGTAGTAAATTACTGATATGCTGCATGGTTTCTCACGGAAATTAAAGTTTGTATATGTATATGTGCCGATTAGTATTATATTATACTAGCCGTGCGAAATAAATTTGAACAACATGAGTATTTTGAAGAAGTGCAAGTTGTGTGGAGTGTCACCCAGCTGCTTTACAGATTTAATTTCAGCGGTATGCATGACTATCATCCGTGAGACCGTGACCAACATTTTCATTGCCAAACAAGCAACAAACGTATATAGACGCACGGGCACACTAGCTATGAAAACAAATCAGGCGGAGATGATATATAGATGATTTCAAAAAAAAAAAAAATTAAAATTTGGTATGTCCATAGTGTATTTTTACTATAATGGACCAGTCTAAATTATACTAGATCTCCTAAGTAAAAATGTAAAACGTCCCCCGCTGAGAGCCTCTAACCACTATGCACCTGTAAAAATGCACATACGAGTTTGTCTTTGTTAAAATCAAAATCAAGGGTTAATAACACATCGTCTAAACCAAATCCGATTGGTCATGATTCCATGTTTAATGCAGGCTTCTCACCCCACGCCCCCTTGCCACTTTAACATGTGACACCCCTCTGATCGACGGACGTTCAAAGCCAATCATGATCGAATAAAACAATAAAACAAATAAAAATAAGAAACCATGCATGTTCGAACCCTTCTCCCGGCCACCGCACCGAACCACGTCCTAAACCTTCAGATCACCCACGGCCTCCTAGGTCTCCGCTGATCCGAACGTCGGGAAGGCGAAGGCGTACCTTCATTGCCACTGAGAGGTGTCCGGGAAGGAAAAGACACCGCCGATCGAGCTAGCTAGGCGATGAGTGGACGCCGTCGATGGAGCGATCATTGTACGTCTGGCGCCCAA